>NC_054476.1:23126933-23436933 GCF_017639515.1 Carcharodon carcharias
GATCAGCCATGATCTTGTCAAATGGTGGAGCAGGTTCGAAGGGTTGAACGGCCAACTCCTGCTCCTAGTTCTTTTGTTCATGTGTGTTTAGTGCAACATCACTCCCCATCATTAAGCAATATAGCAATTCCAGACAATAGTATTTTACAGCATTACATTTCCATTTCATAACTGCTTTCTATATCTGCATTAATTTTGGCAATATTATGCTGAAAATAAATATTATAGCTAAAGAACATTTCTTCACAAAGAGCAAAACCAAAACATTATTTTATCATTTGAAACACAGCATGTTAGGCAATATAGAGAGCAACAAATTATTTTAGTCTATTTGTAAACCTTCCCCTTACTGGCTTTGTGCTGTTTTAATTGAGCTATTAGGATGTGATAGTCTCAGATATAGGTTTCTCTTATCAGTTGCTTCAAATTCACTGCCAAAAGGTATACTTTACTGACCAAAATAAGCCCTACTGTTGATTTTATTCCAAGACACTCCATCCAGTGTCTTGGCTGCAAAACAGCTAAACTTGTCTTTGCAAGCTTTAGCTATTAACCAGGACTAACAAACTTGGACTCTGAATGAGTTCAAAAGCACTACTATTACAACTCTCAGACAGTCCTAAGATGTTGTCAATTGTAAATAATTATAAAGGACTGGTGCACAGTGAATCATTTTGCCAGCTAGTTTGAATCATACACAGTATTGTGTGGTGCAACACTCAACATTAAGTTTATTCAAGTGCAGCTTGTGTTAATTATAGAACATTGGTACTACAAAAGAACATTCAATTAGTGCAGCAACAGGAATGGACTTGTTAACAGTAAACAAGTAGAAAAGTCTAGTAAAGGTACTCATCATCAAATACACTGACGATGAGATAGAAGATTAATTCAGAACTGTTAGATGATGCAATCAACTTCAACTAGAATTGTTGAGCGGTGATGCATCTTAACTTACTCCTGAGGTCGTCACCATCATAGATAACAGTCTTGAGCCAATTCAATGTACATGATATTAAGAAACACCGAGCACACTGGATACAGCAAAGACTATGTACTATGGACTCTGATAACATCCTGGCTGTGTTACTGAAGACTTAACTCCAGAACTAGCCAGGCCTCTAGCCAAACTGTTCCAATATGGCTGCAACACTGGCATCTACCCACCAAAGTGGAAAATTGCTCAGGAATGTCCTGTTCACAAAAAGACGAACAAATCCAATTTGGCCAATTACCACCCTATCAGTCTACTCCTAATCATCAGCAAAGCGATGGAAGGTGTAATCAGTAGTGTTGTTGGCACTTACACAGCAATAATCTGCTTACCAATGCTCAGTTTGAGTTCTCAGGACCAATCTGTGCTAGGCCTCTTTACAGTCTTGGTCCAAACATGGACAAAAGCACGAAGAGGTGAGGTGAGAGTAACTGCCCTTGATATAAAGGCAGCATTTGACCAAGTATGACATCAAGGAGCCCGAGCGAAATTAAAGTAAATGAGAATGAGGGGGAAATTTTTCCAATGGTTGGAGTCATGTCTCACTCAAAGGAAGATTGTTGGGGTTGTTGGAGGCCAATCATTTCAGCCTAGGACATTGCTGTAAGAGTTCCTTAGTGTAGAATCCGGGGCTAAACCATTTTCAGCCAGTTCATTAATGATCTTCCCTCTATTACAAGGTCAGAAATGGGCAAGTCAGGAAACTATACGCCAGTCAGCCTATAAGGAAAATGTTTTTATTCATTCATGGGAAATGCTGTTAGGAAGGGAGTGCCAGGGTTTTAACCCAGCAGCAGTGAAGGAACAGCAATATATTTCTAAGTCAGGACGGTGAGTGACTTGGAAGGGAACTTCCAGTTGGTGGTGTTCTCATGTGTCTACTGCCCTTGTCCTTCTAGATGGTGGTGGTTGTGGATTTGGAAGGTGCTGTCTAAGGAGCCTTGGTGAATTCCTGCAGTGCATCTTGTAGATGGTACACACTGCTGCTGATATGCGTCAGTAGTGGAGGGAATGAATGTTTGTGGATGTGGTGCTAATCAAGTGGGCTGCTTTGTACTGGACAGTGTCAAACTTCTTGAGTGTTGTGGGAGTTGCACTCAATTTAGGCAAGTGGGGAGTATTCCATTACACTCCGAATTTGTGCCTTGTAGATGGTGGACAGGCTTTGTGGAATCAGTAGAGGAGTTACTAACCACAGGATTTCTAGCCTCTGACCTGCTCTTGTAGCCATTTGGATGGCTAGTCCACTTCAATTTCTGGTCAACGATAACCCCCAGGATGTTGATAGTGGGGGATTCAGTGATGGTAATGCCATTGAATATCAAGGGGCGATGGTTGGATTCTCTCTTGTTGGAGATGGTCATTGCCTGACACTTGTGTGGCGAATGTTACTTGCCACTTTTCAGCCCAAGCCTGGATATTGTCTGGGTCTTGCTGCATTTGGACATGGACTGCTTCAGTATCTGAGGAGTCAAGAATGGTGCTGAAGATTGCAATCATCAGCGAACATCCCCACTTCAGACGTTATGATGGAAGGAAGGTCATTGATGAAGCAGCTGAAGATGGTTGGGCCGAGGACACTATCCTGAGGAACTCCTGCAGTGATGTCCTGGAAGTGAGATCACTGACCTCCAACAACCATAACCATCTTCCTTTGTGCTAGGTATGACTCCAACCAGTGGAGGATTTTCCCCTGACTCCCATTGATTCCAGTTTTGCTAGGGCTCCTTGATGCCACACTCTGTCAAATGCTGCCTTGATGTCAAGGGCACTCACTCTCACTTCACCTCCGGAGGTCAGCTCTTTCGTCCAAGTTTGAACCAAGGCTGTAATGAGGTCAGAAGCTCAGTGGCCCTGACAGAAACCAAACTGGGCATCAGTGAGCAGGTTACTGCTAAGCAAGTGCCGCTTGATAGCACAGCTGATGACCCCTTCCATTACTTTACTGATGATGGAGAGTAGACTGATGGGGCGGTAATTGGTTGGGTTGGATTTCTCCTGCTTTTTGTGTACAGGACACTCCTGGGCAATTTTTCACATAGCTGGATAGATGCCATTATTAAAGATGCTATAGCAGGACACTTAGAAAATTTCAAGGCAATCAGGCAGAGTCAATATGATTTTGTAAAAGGGAAACCAAGTTTAAGCAATTTATTGGAGTTCTTTGAAGGAGTCACATGTGCTGTGGATAAAGGGGAACTGGTGGATGTACTGTACTTAGATTTTCAGAAGGCATTTGATAAAACGCCACATCAAAGGTTATTGCACAAAATAAAAGCTCACAGTATAGTGGGTAACATATTGGCATGCACAGTAGATTGGTTAGCTAAAAGGAAGCAGACAGTTGGCATAAATGGGTCTTTTTCTGGTTGGCAGGATATGATGAATGGTGTGCCACAGGTATCAATGCTGGGGCCTCAACTTTTTACAATTTATGTAAATGACTCGGATGGAGGCACAAAAGGAATGGTGGCTAAATTTGCTGATGACAGAAAAATAAGTAGGTAAGTAAACTGTGAAGAGGACATAAGGAGGCTACAAGTGACATAGATAGGTTAAGTGAGTGGGCAAAGTTCTGGCAAATGGAGAATAATGTGAGCAAACATGAGATCGTTCATTTTGGCAGGGAGAATAAAAAAGGAGCGTATTACCTAAATGGTAAGAGATTGCAGAGCTCTGAGATTCAGAGGGATCTGGGTGCCCTAGTACATGAATCACAAAAGGTTAGTATGCAGGTACAGCAGGTAATTAGGAAAGCTATTAGGATGTTATTATTTATTGTGAGGGGAATTGATAACAAAAGTAGGCAGGTTATGCTTCAGTTGCACAGGACATAGTGAGCCCACACCTGGAGTATTGTGTACAGTGCTGGTGTCCTTATTTAAAGAAATATGTAAATGCATTAGAAGCAGTTCAGAAAAGGTTTACTAGACTAATATCAGGAATGGGCAGGTTGTCTTATGAGGAAAGGCTGGAATTTAGAAGAGTAAGAGGTGGCTTAATAGAAACCTTTACAATTCTGAGAGGTCTTGACAGGGTGGATGGAGAGAGGATGTTTCCTCTTGTGGGAGAATCTAGAACTAGGGGTCGCTGTTTAAAAATAAGGTGTCGCTCATTTAAGACAGAGATGAGGAGAATTTTTTTCTCTCAGAGAGTTGTGAGTCTTTTGAACTCTCTTCCTCAAAAGGCGGTGGAATCAGAGACTTTGAATATTTTTAAGGCAGAGCTAGATAGATTTTTGATTAACTAGGGGTGGAAGGTTATCAGGGGTAGGCAGAAATGTGGGTTTGAGGTTACATTTAGATCAGCCATGATCTTATTGAATGGGGGATCCGGCTCAAGGGGCAGAGTCGCCTACTCCTGCTCCTAATTCATATGTTCGTACGTACGTTCGTATGTTTGCTGATGATTACAATGTGTCAGTAGTAGTGGTAGCATGCAGAAAGACCTGGACAACATTCAGGCTTGGGATGATAAATAACAAATAACATTCATGACACACAAGTGCCAGGCAATAGCCATCTCCATCAAGAGAGATTTTAATCATCCCCCCCATGACATTCAATGGCATTACCATCACTGAATCTTCCACTATCAACACCCTTGAGGACATAATTGACCAGAAACTGAATTGGACCAGCACATAAAAGCTGTGTCTACAAGTGCAGGTCAGAGGCTGGGGATTCTGCAGTGACTAACTCACCTCCTGACTCCCCAAAAACTGTCCACTATCTACAAGGCACAAGTCAGGAGTGCAGAGGAATGCTCTCCACTTGACTGTATGGGTGCAGCTTCAACAACACTCAAGAAGCTCAACAAAATCTGTAACAAAGCAACACACATGATTGTGGCACCCCATTCATCAAAATAAATATAACTCGCTCCACCACTGGCTCAGTGTACCATCTACAAGATGCACAGCAGCTTCTAGCCAAGGTGTCTTTGAAAGTGCTAGCCAAACTTGTGACCTCTACTACATAGACGAACAAGGGTAGCAGAAATATGAGAGTACCACCACCTGGAAGTTACTTCTCCAAGTCACACAACATCCTTACTTGGAAATATATCATCATTCCTTCAGAGTAGCCGGGTCAATATCCTGGAATTCCATGCCTCATAGACTGCAACAGTTCAAGAAGGTGGTTCATCACTATCTTCTCAACGGCCTTTAGAGATAGGCAATAAATGCTGGCCTTGCCAGCGATGCTCACATGATTTGAATGAATGAAAAAAGATTTAGGAATCATTTCTAAGCCTTGAGGAAAATTTGTATCTATATAGCATCTTCATGACCTCAGGAGTACCAAAGCGCATTAAGGCCAATTAAGTACATTTGAAGTGTACTCACTGCTGTAACTTAAGAAATTAGATAGGAAATTGGTTCATAGCAATATCCCACAAACAGCAATATGATTGTAATTAGATTATTTTTAGTATTTTTCATGATGTTGTTTGAGGATGCATGTCTTCCAGGACACCTGAGAAAACCCTATTTTTCTTCAAAATAGTGCCATGGGATCTTTTCTGCTCAACTGAGAGCGCAAGTGAGCCTCGATTTAGTATCCAACAGTGCAGCAAGCCCTCAGTGTCATTCAAGTATTAGTCTGGGTTATGTGCTCAAGTCTCTGAAGTGGGCCTTGTCACCCAGGACCTTCTGACTCAGAGGCCAGCTTGCTACCACTGCGCCAAGACTGAGACTTTAGACGGTAAGACTAATTTTAACTGCTTTGAAATTTCAGAAGTAGGTCAGAAGAACCCTGTATCATACGAATAGTGTTTTTTTCCTAAAGATTACTTGTAACAAATTGTAAGATTTGGAAAAGTGACATCTGATTTTCCTCCCTCTGCCCTCTCCCCACTTCAAGCAAAAGTTCACTGAAGCCCATCAAACTGAATGAACCTGAATTCAGCTGAATTTTCAAGTTCAAGTAGATTGTATTGACTGGTCTTGACCAGGAAAGGACCAAAATTACTCTAGAGATAAAAATAAAAAACTGTGGATGCTGGAAATCCAAAACAAAAGCAGAATTACCTGGAAAAACTCACCATGTCTGGCAGCATCGGCGGAGAAGAAAAGAGTTGACGCTTCGAGTCCTCATGACCCTTCAACAGAACTGAGTGAATATTAGGAGAGGGGTGAAATATAAGCTGGTTTAAGGTGGGGGGCGGTTGGGGGGGGGGGGGGGGGGGGTGGTGGTGGTGGTGGGGGGGGGGGTGGTGGTGGTGGTGGGGGGGGGGGGGGGTGTGGGGAAAGAAGTTGGGGGGGGGTTGTAGGGACAAGCAAGCAGTGATAGGGGCAGATAATCAAAAGATGTCATAGACAAAGGAACAAAGAGGTGTTGAAGGTGGTGATATTATCTAAACAAATGTGTTAATTAAGATTGGATGGCAGGGCATTCAAGGTACAGCTCTAGTGGAAAGACTAGCAGGGCATACAAGATTTAAAAAATAATGGAAATAGGTGGGGAAAGAAAAATCTATATAAATTATTGGAAAAAACAAGAGGAAGGGGGAAGAAATGGAAAGGGGGTGGGGATCGAGATCTAAAGTTGTTGAATTCAATATTCAGTCCGGAAGGAGGGAGCTGCCTCTGCATTCAAAGGATCATCCTCTGCCATTTCCGCCAACTCCAACATGATGCCACCACCAAACACGTCTTCCCTTCACCCCCCCACCCGCTGGCGGCATTCCGTAGGGATCGTTCCCTCTGGGACACCCTGGTCCACTCCTCCATCACCCCCTACTCCTCAACCCCTACCTATGGCACCACCCCATGCCCACGCAAAACCTGCCCCTTCACTTCCTCTCTCCTCACTGTCCAAGGGCCCAAACACTCCTTTCAAGTGAAGCAGCATTTCACTTGCATTTCCCCCAACTTAGTCTACTGCATTCGTTGCTCCCAATGCGATCTCCTCTACACTGGAGAGACCAAACGTAAACTGGGCGACCGCTTTGCAGAACACCTGCAGTCTGTCCGCAAGACAGACCTAAACGTCCCTGTCGTTTGCCATTTTAACACTCCACCCTGCTCTCTTGCCCACATGTTTATCCTTGGCTTGCTGCATTGTTCCAGTGAAGTCCAATGCAAACTGGAGGGACAGCACCTCATCTTCCGACTAGGCACTTTACAGCTTTCCGGACTGAATATTGAATTCAATGACTTTAGATCTTGAACTCCCTCCTCCATCCCCACCCTCTTTCCGTTCCTTCCCCCTTCCTTTTGTTTTTTCCAATAATTTATATAGATTTTTCTTTTCCCACCTATTTCCATTATTTTCAAATCTTGTATGCCCTGCTAGTCTTTCCACCCCACCCCCACTAGGGCTGTACCTTGTGTGTCCTGCCATCCATTCTTAATTAGCACATTCGTTTAGATAATATCACCACCTTCAACACCTCTTTGTTCCTATGTCCGTGACATCTTTTGATGATCTGCTCCTATCACTGCTTGCTTGTCCCCACAACCACACCACCCCCCTCCACTTCTCTCCGCCCACCACCCCCACCCCCACCCCCCCCACCCCCCACCTTAAACCAGCTTATATTTCACCCCTCTCCTAATATTCACTCAGTTCTGTTGAAGGGTCATGAGGACTCGAAACGTCAACTCTTTTCTTCTCCGCCGATGCTGCCAGACCTGCTGAGTTTTTCCAGGTAATTCTGTTTTTGTTCCAAAATTACCCTAGATTGAGGGAGGAAAGCTGTGGAAGTGCTCAGATTTGCACCATCACAGATTCACACCAGCCTCTGGGCTTTCTGGCAACCACATATTCCTCAATGCCACTATCCTCTATTGGAGTCCTATTAACATTTCCAAATTATTTTACTGGATTCCTGAAGATATTGGTTGTTTCTCAGATATTTTGATCCAAAGAGGTTGGCAGAAACCTGAAAAATCGGTTGCTCCCAGAGATACATTTGATGGGAATGTGCAGAAATCCCCTTAAAATTTCCTGGGCAGCATTATGGTGTAATTTACATTAACATTCCCACATTAGGAATCCGTCCCAAAATACCCGTCAAATGCAAAGAAGACAAAGATCCAAGACAATGTGGCTCCACCCATTTTCTTCAATGTACCCGAAATGGCCACCAATTGGTATTTCAATGAGGACACCGCTAAGCTGCCCTGCCATCCCCCACACTCGCTCCCTCCACTTGTAGTGTAACATCAGAATCGTAACATTAGATGGAAGCAAGGACTTTTTAAAATTTTACTTGTGTTTAGGATGTGGATATTGCTGGCAAGGCTTTACTTATTGCTCATTTCTAGTTCCCCTGAGAAGGAGGTGCTGAGCCTCCTCCTGGAATCGCCATGGTACTTGTGATGATAGTACTCCCAATGATGTGGGTGTAGAATTTCAAGATATTGACTCAGTAACAATAAAGGAGATTGACTCTGAAAACTAATGACATATAGAACAAAAGAATCATAGGCTGGTTGCAGCATGGAAGGAGGCCATTTGGCCAGTCGTATCCATACTAACAGTCTGCAAAAGGAGCTCAGCTATGAAATATGTCCAAGTCAGGTTGGTGTGAGATTTAGAGGTGAACTTCCAGGTTATAATGTTTTCATGACTTTACCACTTTTATCCTTCTTAAGGGATCTAGACAGAGTAGATAGAGAGAAACTGTTCCCTTTGGCAGAAGGGTTGAGGATCAGAGGCGGTGGGTTTAGGAAGATTCAATCATGGCATTCAAATGGGAATTGGATAAGCACCTGAATGGAAATACTTTTGTTATTTCGCTGGTTGGGGGAGTGGAGTGTGGTGGTGGGGAAGTGGGACTAGCTGAGTTCCTCTTTCAGAGAGCTGCCATGAACAAGACAAGCTAAATGCCCCCTTCTGTATTTTAACCATTTCATAGAACCATAGAACCATAGAAAAGTCACAACACAGAAGGAGGCCATTCAGCCCACTTTGTCCATGCCAGCCCAAGGACACCCAGGTGCCCTTTCTTCTCCCACTTCCTGCACCCGGCCCATAGCCCTGCAGTTTACAGCACCTTAGGTGCAGATCCAGGTACTTTTTATAAGAGTTTAAAGTTTCTGCCTCTACCACCAACTTGGGCAGCGAATTCCAGACCC
Organism: Carcharodon carcharias; assembly: GCF_017639515.1. NCBI lineage: Eukaryota > Metazoa > Chordata > Chondrichthyes > Lamniformes > Lamnidae > Carcharodon > Carcharodon carcharias. The sequence goes on from NC_054476.1 coordinate 23,136,014, forward strand.
CCACTACCCTCTGCATAAAAAAGTTCTTCCTCATGCCCCCCCTGCACCTTCTGCCACTTATCTTCAATCTATGTCTCCTGGTTCCAGAATTCTCCATCAAGGGAAACAATTTTATCTTGTCCACTCTATCTATTCCCCTCATAATCTTGTGCACCTCAGTCAAGTCACCTCTCAGCCTTTTTTGTTCTAAGGAAAATAACCCCAACCTATCCAATCTCTCCTTGTAGCTATTCTTTTCTAACCCTGGCAACATTCTTGTAACCTCCTCTGCACTCTCTCCACAGCTATTACATCCTTCCTGTAATGTGGTGACCAGAATTGCACACAATACTCCAGTTGTGGCCTCACCAGTGTTGTTTACAATTCCAATATTATATCCTTACTTTTATATTCTATACCTCTGCCAATGGAGAGCATTCCATATGCCTTCTTTACAAACTTGTCTGCTTGAACTGCTGCCTTCAGGAACCTGTGTACTTATACACCAAGATCTCTCACTTCATCTACCCCTCTTAATATATTCCCATTTATTGTGTAATCCCTGTAACTGTTTGACCTCCCTAAATGTATGACCTCACACTTCTTTATGTTAAAATCCATCTGCCACTTTACCGCCCACTCCACCAACCCATCTATATCATTTTGGAGATTATGGCTATCCTCTACACTATCCACTACTCGGCCAATCTTTGTGTCATCTGCAAATTTCCCAATCGTGCCCCCCACGTTCACATCCAAATCGTTAATATATAACACAAACAGCAAGGGTCCCAACACCGAGACCTGCGGAACAACACTTGGGACAACTTTCCATTCACAAGGGCATCCATCGACCATTACCCTTTGTTTCCTGTTACAGAGCCAACCTTTTATCCAGTTTGCCACATTACCCTGAATCCCATGGGCTTTTACTTTCCTGACCAATCTGCCATGTGGGACCTTGTCAAATGCCTTGCTAAAATCCATGTACACAACATCCACTGCACTATCTTCATCAACCCTTCTTGTCACTTCCTCAAAGAATTCAATCAAATTTGTGAGGCAAGACTTTCCTTTAACAAATCCATGCTGACCATCCCTGACTAGTCCATGCTTTTCCACATGACAGTTAATCCTATCTCTCAGGATTGATTCTATTAATTTGCTCACCACCGATGTAAGACTAACTGGCCTATAATTGTTGGGCATTTCCTTTGATCCCTTTTTAAACAATGGAACTACGTTTGCATTTTTCCAGTCCTCCGGTACCTCCCCTGTATCTAGTGAAGATTGGAAAATCATCCTCAGAGCATCTGCTATCTCCTCCCTGACTTCCTTCAGCAGCCTCGGAAACAATCCATCTGGCCCTGGTGACATATCAACTTTCAAGGATTTCAACCCTTCGAGTATTTCCTCTCTTATGACTATTCAATCCAAAATCTTGCAGTGTTCCTCCTGGACTACTATATCTACATCCCCCCTTTCCTTTGTAAACACAGACAAAATATTCATTCAAAACCCTTCCCACAGTTTCTGCATCTACACACAAGTTTCCATCTTCATCTCTGATAGGTCCCACTTTTTCCTTAACTAACCTTTTAGCATTAATGTATTGATAAAACATCTTTGGAGTATCTTTAACTTTACTTGCTAATCTTTTATCATGCCCTCTCTTTGAATTTCTTATCTCCTTTTGTACTTCGTTCCTGCACTTCCTATATTCGTCTAGGCTGTCTGCAGTGCTTAGTTCCTTGTGCCTATCGTAGGCTTTCTTTTTCTGTTTGATCTTTCCTTGTATTCCTCTAGACAAACAGTGGCAGAAATCACAGGACTGGGAGGTGCTGTCAAAGTTAGCTTGATGAGTTGGCTGTGCATTTTGTTCATGATGCATACTGCAGCCACAGTCTGCCAGTGGTGGATAGAGAGATGTATATATTCACCTTTCAGCCTGGCTCTGCCTTATATTGTCTATAATAGTATTACAGTAAAGACAAATTTGATCAAACCAATTATCCTGGTTGATGTTTGAGGTCCTCTGCACACTAGCCCAGATGTTCAATTTTGAATTCATGTTAACCAGACATACGCATATACCTCAGCTTTAACCGTGGAGCCTATTTTGCCATTTGTTCAATTTAGCATTGAATAAAACATACAAATTAATTAAGGATGTTTGATGTGTGTATACATATAGTAAAACAGTACTCTGGAGACTGCTGTCAATTTACACAGAAACAAATGATCTCCAGCTGGCACATTTTCCTTCTTGTTGCTCATACTACATGGCATTGTATGACAGACATCTCGGGCGGAATCGTCCCAGAGTTGCACTAAGTGTGTTAGCAGGTGGGTAATTACCCGTTGGCCGCGATGGCTGGTTTTAGAGCCGTATTGTCCCAAGCCTGCCATGTTATTTATGGGTTCCTGGGAAGCATGCCGTTCAATGGCAGGCAGGCAAATGACAGCCCACCCACCATCACCTCGCCGCTTCATCACACTGGGCACCATATTTAAAGTTCAGCTGCGTGCACCACATCTCAGTGCTTCCATCCCACAACTGCTGCAGGGAAGATGTCCACAAAAAGCAAAAAGAGTTCAGCCCCCAGGTTTAACAATGCGTCACTGCAATGCCTTTTGGATGCCGTGGAGGCCCGCTGGGATGTCCTCTACCCCCAACCTAGCCGCAGGATGGGCAGCGGCATGGCCAACCAGCCTTGGGAGGCGGTGGCAGCGGTGGTCAGCGCCAATGCCCTTCAAAAGAGGACAGTGAACCAGTGCCACAAGGGGAGGAATGATCTCCTCCATTCCACCAGGGTAAGTCACTCTCCTCATCACTCTCAACTCATACACTAACAAACCCATCACACATTCACAGGGATCTCACTCACTGCCAGTTCAAGGAACATCACCTTTCACGCTCACACACACACCTTCATTGTCCTCATCCCGTCCAAGGAACCACTCACAACCCACACAGGCCAGGCAAACTGACGGTGCTTGTCATTGCTGCCAGAATGTCTTGGCAGGCATCACAGAGTTCCGTCATTCTTTCTGTGTACTCTCAGCACATTTAATGTGGAGCTGGCCCCCATCTCTTCAGCATCTGTGACTAGTGATGCTCTGCTCCTAAAGGGCTCAGGTGCTGAAGGTGGTCAAGGGATCAGATGCTTCTAAAGTTTCATGGCTGTGTCTCTATGATATGACCCTGATCACAGAGTGCAAGCGATCTGCCCTCGGCCAGACAGGAGTCAGGCATTCACAGAGGAATTATGAAGTTCTATGGAGTGTCCTCACTGCATAGTCATCATCCTCCTGCAACCGAGCAAATATTAGGGCCTCCACTGTATCTCCATGACAGGAGCTTTCTCACAGGGTGTATTCACGCTGCCATAAGCCAGACTGGAGTCAAATGTTCACAGATGCAGTATGAGGATCTATAGTGAGTCCTCACTGCATGTCGTCATCATCCTCCACAAATCGAGCAGCTATAAGGGCCTCCCAAGCGAGCCTGCCTCGTCTGGCCAGTGCCAGGGCCTCATCCTCATCATTGTCAGAGGAGACCTCCAGCTCCTCAATCTCCTCCTCAGCCAGTTCCTCTCCCCATTGCAGCGCCAAGTTCTAAAGGGCATAGCAGATGATGATATGCGACACCCTCTGAGAACTTTATTTCAGGGCTCCACCAGACTGGTCCAGGCGCCGGTACTGCATCTTCTGCACCCTGATGGTCTGCTCCACCAAGCTGTGGGTTGCAGCATGAGCCTCATTATAACTTCGCTCTGCTGCAGTCTGAGGCCGCTGTGTGGGTGTCATCAGCCACGTCATCTGCAGGTCACCCTTGTCCCCGAGTAGCCATCCCTGCAGCTTATGTGGACTCTGGAAGACGTCAGGGACCTGTAACCAACTGAGGATGTAGGAGTCATGCACATGCACTGGGAAACCTTGCGCATACCTGCAGAATGCGTCTGGTGGTCGCACACCGCTGCGCATTCAGTGAATGGAATCCCTTGAGGTTGATGTAGTTGACCGTGTGTTGCAATGGAGACTTGAGTGCCAGGTGAGTGCAGTCGATGGCACCCTGCACCTGTGGGAAATGTGATATCTGGGTGAATCCAATCGCTTTTGCATCGTGGCAATCCTGGTCCTGGGCGAAATGCATAAAGTTGTGTGCCCTCGCAAAGATGGCATCTGTGACCTCTTGGATGCATTTGTGGGTGGGGGCTTGTGGAGGTCACCTGCGGAGGCATGAAAGGAGCCACTGGCATAGAAATTGAGCACCGTGGTCCCTTTCACAGCCACCGGCAGTAGATGCCCTCCATATCCCCATGGCACCAAATCCCGCAGCAGGAGGCAGATGTGATTGACCAGTTCCCCGGACATGCAGTCTTCGGCGATATTGGCTCTCGGTCATCTGTTGGAATGAAATGTAGCATCTATAGACCATGGGTGTTGCTAGGCGCCGACCAATGTCGACTTGCTGTTGCTCCTGGGCTGCGTGTTTGGGAGCCCCTGCTGCTCCTTCTTCTGGAGGTTGCTGCTCCTCTCTCTGCGCAGCTAGGTGCCTCAGTCACTCTCTCCTCCATTGTCATCTCTCTCTGCAGGCCATCAGGCATTCACTTAATTCATCAGGCTCCATGCTCCTGATGTACTCTTTTTGAAGGAGGAAAGAGAGAGACATGTGGTGTACTAAGAACCTGTCCTAGTTAAGTCTGAAGGCCCCTTAATGCTTCTCCGAGAGTGCTGGCCACCACTTGGATGTCCAGAGATTATCGCACTGCATGGCTGCCTGAAACCCCACCTTCCTCTGCCCCACTCCATCCGACCGATTGACGGCAGCTTTGTCCACTGGACTACATTTTGTGCTCTCAGCTCAGGCGCAGGCATTCTCCTAACCCACACTGCATGGCTGCACTGTTAGCTTGAACCATCAAGGAGACTGGTCCAAATTGGAAGGCTGACATTGCAGGGGGCTGTGAGCTCCATGGCCAGCTTTAGCAAGGAGATTGTTCAATGTGCCCAGTCATCCAACTGCTCTGCAGTCCACTAAAATGCTCATGACTTTGCAGTCTGTGCCAGTGAGGTGTGGAAAGCTCTGGAGCACTTGGTGGCACTTTGATGAATCTGTGTTGCTTGAGTGGGCAGATAAGTTAGAAGCCCGACTCCAATCATAGCAATGGCTGTAGTTGAGATTTCTCAGTTGCGGAGGAATGGTCACTTTATATAAAGTGTCCCTAATGTGTGGCTGCTTCCCTTGCACACCCTACCCCTCCCCAGCCCAAATGCTTGTACACCAATTCAACCACAAGGCAGTCTTTGACGCCACCCTTCCCACCACCCACAAGTTGTCTCAATGGCAGGACTTGGCCTTTGCCCCCCCAAACAAGTCACCTCAACTGCAAGGCAGACCTTGAACCCCCACACTGCCCCCTCCAACACCCCCACACAAGTTACCTCAACAGCAGGGCTGCCTTTGCCCCCCCCCCACGCTATCCACAAGTTGCTTCAATGGGAGGGCTGCCCTTGCCTGCCGTCCCTTACCAACACACCTCAAGCTTGAAGCCCAAAAGGCAACCCTGGTGAGCGCTGCGCATCGTTGCTGTGTACTCGCCTCCAAGTTCCCGTCAAAGTGCAGCCCATCTTGCACACACCTTTTACATGCTGTTGTGAAATACGTCGGCATGCTTTCCCACCGACATGGATGGACGATCCAGTGTTGGGGCCAGTGGGGGGCGGGGTGCGGGATAATTCTGGTGGACTGGCCTATAATGATATGCAGATGTATTACAATGAGGTTTCTAATGTCCAATGGTGGGAAACGCAGCCCACCCTTGGCAGGCTGAGTGGACGATCGCAAATTAGTTTCCCGCTGTTATGAAAGCAATCACTCCATATTGCCCGGTCATGCCACCGAACATGCCCAACATCAGCGGGCACGGAAAATCCCAGCCCTAGTGTTTGTCATAAGATATGGAAGGCACAGTTTATGAAATAATTGTCACAATACCTTCACTTTTAACTAATGGATGGCTAAAGAAATATCAATGCTCAATAATTTTTGATTTTTATTTTGAAAAGTCATCCACTAGGAAGGCTGTTGGCTCAACTCCCACTCTAGACACTTGAGCATATAGTTCAGGTTGACACTGCAATGCAGTACAGATAGAATGCTGCACTATCAGGGGTGCTGTTGTTCAGCTACAATGTCTAACTGGGTTCTGTCTGCTCTCTTAAGCCGATGTAATATTTTGAAGAAGAGCAGTGGTGTTCTTCCCTGGTGTCCTATCCAAGACTTCCCCTCAAACATCACCAGTGTAAAGCAGCTAATCTGATCATCACATTGCTGTTTGTGGGAATTAGCTGTTTGGAGATTTTTTTTCTGCTGTGTTTCTTCTAATACAATAGTGAATGCACTTCATTGACTATAAAGCACGTTGGGATGTCCTGAGGTCCTTAGAGTTGTAAGTTGTTTTTATTGTTGGTCTTTAAGGCTGTATTTACACTACAACTGCTGGACTGGCAGGTCGTGATGCAGCACTTATACATTAATCCAGCCATACAATCCTGACTCGTACTATGCAGCCTTCACAAGAGCAGATACTACAAAGTAGATTTGCTAATGTTCTTGGTTTTTGAAGGGATTTTGTTTGACATGCAGTAGGTGGAGATTTTCTTTTGAAATCAGTCCTTCAAAGAGCTTTTGATCAACACTAAGGTGTTTCATAAAAAGTTCCGAATTCAAAGTTTGCTTGTTATGTAACTGTATGAAGTTGTAGGTCTTAGCTACTGTAAAACAATATACTAATTAACTCACATCAATGTTTTGATTGATTTATGTTAAATGATTTATCTGAGTTTGTGAAATTCGAGGACGTCTCTCTGCTATACCACAAAAAAGTGCTTGGCACCTCAGAGACCCACCTCACAAACCACATTGTCAGCTGTGGCTTAATGGTAGCATTCTCTCATCTGGCTCAGAAGGTTGTGGACTCAAGCCCCACTCCAGTGGCTTGAGTGCATTAGCTTCTGTGCAGTGCTAAGGGAGTGCAGTACTGTCAGAGGTGCCACCTTTCAGAAGAAATTGTAAAGCTATTGCCCCCTGAGGTGAATGTAAAAGATGCTATGGTACTATCTGAAGAAGAGCGGGGGAATGCATCCTCGTTTATTGCCTCATTTTTATCCGTCAACCACCAGCATTAAAACAGATGATCTGGTCACTTTAGGAAGGATGTAAAGGCATATGAGAAGGTGTAGAAAAGATTCACAAGAATGGTTGCAGGGTGACAGACTTCACTTGCGTGGATAGATTGGAGAAGGTGAGGCTGTTCTCTTTGGAGAGAAGATTAAGAGGAGATTTAACAGGAGTACTCAACATTACCAGTGGCCCAGGCAGAGTAGAGAGGGAGAAACTGTCCCTTTTGGTGGAATGGTCAAGAACCAGAAGATACCGTTAAGGTGATTGGCAGAAGAATCAACAGCAATGTGAGAAAAAACTTTTTTATGCGGTCAGTGGTTAGGATCTGGCTGAGAGTGTGGTAGAGGCATATTTAATCGAGGCCTTCAAAAAGGAATTGGATAATTATCTGAAGAGAGAAAAAAAATTGCAGGCAGCTACTGGGAAAAGGCAGGGGAGTCATGTTAACACAATCTAAGCCAGTTGGTGAAGTCAGAGCCAAGATACTGAGAGAATTGATTGACTTTGTTCAGTCTCATAGCTCTCCTCTCACACTGTGTCCCAGCTGTCACCTATTTATATGCAATCAATGTATTTAATTAAACAATGCCCTTCACCTATACATCTTAACAATATAAATAATATAATTAACATACTATTAACATACTATTAATAAGACAAGTTGAGTGGGAGCCAGCACAGACATGATGGACTGAATAGACTCCTCTGTATTGTAGTCATTCTATGGTTCTATAATTCGATGGCCTTTATCTCCTTGCAGTTTGTGGGAGCTTGCTGGATACAAGTCGGCTGCCATGTTTCCAGATTACATCAATGTCTGCACTTCAAAAGTACTTCATAGGTTGTAAACCACTTTGAAACAACCTGAGATTATAAAAGGTGCTTTGTGTGTATAAACAGGGTTTTTGATGTATGTCCACCAAAACTAAGCTTCACGTTCAAGTGATCCTTTTTACAACCCCAGAAACCCCATTTCAAGTGGCACAGTTACTGATGCATTAGTATTTTCTTTAAATCAGTGACAGATTTCTGATTCCCGCCAGTAGTTGGTTGGTGGAAACTTCCATGCACTGCTCAGATCCTAATCCATTTGCATGCTCCATGGCTGTTTAACTTTTCAGGTAGATTCTGGCAGCATCTCTGCACTAATGGAGGTGCCTACCTTTGCCAGAGGAGAGAATTGCAGTGTCAGAAATATTTAAAGCACTTAGAAGAGCTCTTAGGATGAGCAGATTGAATGGGATGAATCTCCGCAGTGTTTCACTACTCATCCACCATAACTTCAACAGAAGAAGAGCTGAAAGCTGGACAACAGTATAAAAGTGTGCAGTGGTTTGGTGCTCACTTATTATTCAGATAAGTTCAAGGAATGTCTCTTTATTTGCCAGCAGAGGAGGAAACCCAGGTATGGTGTTCTGAGAGATACCCTCCTCTAATGTTCCTTGCAGCAGTCGGTGAGGATTCTGCTGAAAGCATATCATCTTGATGGTCTGGGACACTTCAGTTATGAGGAAAGATTCGAGAAGTTGGGGCTGTTTTCCTTGGAGAGGAGAAGGCTAAGAGGAGACTTGGTGGAAGCTTTCAAAATCTTGAGGGGTCTGGACAGAATAGATAGGGAGAAACTGTTCCCGCTCATAAATGGATCGAGAACCAGAGGGCACAGTCTTCAAGTGTTTTGCAAAAGAAGGAAATGTGAGGTGAGAAAAAAACTTTTCACACAGCGGGTAGTTAGGTTTTGGAATGCACTGCTTGGAAGTGCAGTGGAGGCAGGTTCGATTGAGGCATTCAAGAGGGCATTGGATGATTATTTAAATAGAAACAGTGTGCAGGGTTACAGGGAACAGGCAGGAGACTGGCACGAAGTTAAAATGCTCAGAGAGCCAGTGCAGACACGATGTGCTGAATGGCCTCCTTCTGCATTTAACAATTCTGTGATTCTGTGATTCTATCTGCTCTTTATCATTCTGCATCTAATGGTGCTAGGACTACCTCCTGAACCATGCCAAGTATGGCCTTTCCTCAATAACAATAATATGAAGGACATAGCAAAGTGTCATTATTCTAGACACCTAATCAGCAGCAGACTGCAGAACACTCCCAATTTGTCCAAGCAGTGAAAGTGCATCTTTAAAAATCCGATGGTCCTCTCTGTCACCAATCTGATAACTGCATGCCCCTCATTGCAGCGCTCCTCTGTGCTGCTTGGGTCACTCTGATGATAGTCACCATGCATGGAAATGGGGGAATGTTTCATCATTCTGAAGTCATCCATTGACCTGATTCTCTCCCCTTAAGAGGTAAGGAAAGGCTGAATGCCAAAGGATCTTGAACCATGGAGCAGCCAGCAACTTCACAGAACTGAGTAGCTCTTTCTCAGCTGCCTTGCTGAAACTTGAAAGGTTAAGAATTGTGCTGCTCTTCTGCAAATAGGCCAATGGCCTGAAAAATGCATGTCCATACTGGTCCTTCCTGGCTGACGTTGCAGAGAACTCCTGTGGCTGCCTGAATTGTCATAGAAATTAAGGGCAATGACCATCTACACAGCTACCGAGGAAGCAGAACATAGCTGCAAGTTTTCCAGCATCAGGTTTTAACATTGCCCTCTTGTCTCTTTGCTGAAGTATACTCTAATGAAGAGGTCCTCATCTGATTTGTGCTGCTTGTATATTCTAATGTGGAGGGGTGGTAATATCTGATGGGTTGCATTTTCCTTGAAAAGTACCTGAGTCTTCATAACTTCATCCTCAACACTCCTATTCCTTGATGCTAATACCATGAAATGGTACGGTCATAGGGAAGGTCATATCTACTCCTGAGATGCCCTGACTGTGGGTGGGAAGCCAAATATCTAGTGGGTGATTCAGAATCAAGAGCAGATCTTGGAAGAAGAAAATGCACCAAATAAGGGGGAGGTGACATTGTAGTATTGTCACTAGACTAGTAATCCAAAGACCCGGGGCAATGTTGTGGGGACCTGGGTTCGAATCCCACCATGGCAGTTGGTGAAATTTGAATTCAATAATAATCTGGAAATAAAGGTCTGATGATGACCCCAAAACCATTGCCATAAAAACCCATCTGGTTCATTAATGTCCTTTAGGGAAGAAAAACTGCTACCCTTGCCTGGTCTGCATGTGACTCCAGACCCACAGCAATCTGGTTGACTCTTAAATGCCCTCTGAACAAGGGCAAATGGACCAGTGAAACCACCATAAAAGTTTCTAGACATTTCAAACTTCTCACTCTTGCCTTGATCAGATGAGCCCGACCTGACCTCATTTAATTCATTCTAAATTACCGAGAGTGCAAAGGCAGGAAATTGGGAGCTGCATCACTGATGTTCAGCGGGGGCTCGACAGGCGGATTGCTAGAAATGAAGGGAAAAAAACCAGGAGGAAACTTGAGGGAAGCATTTTAAAGACACACAAACAGTGAAACCAGCTGCTATGTGAACTTGCTTGGTAAAAGAAAATTGCAGCGCTGTAGCTGCAAGGAAATTCTGTAGTTGCTGACAGAATAATCTTGTTTGCGAGTGCTTACACACACTTTTAATTTTTAAGCTCTCATCATAGTTGAAAATTACACCATCGATCAGTGCAGTAGTGGTATGATGATAGATTTACAAGCTACAGAAAGAAGTTTGTTATTATTCAAAACTGGTCTTCATTGCTTATTTCATATGTTACAGGTCAGTGGAGGAAAAATATTTCCATCTATAGAAACCGTACTTTTGAAAACAAAATAGCTCTTCACTATCATTAAAGTAGGTAACATTAGCATCAGCTGTATAACAATATTACAGTAATCCTAAATAATAGCTTCCAAATATTTATTTGTTTCTGTAATGGTTGGAGATCTTGTAACTTTACTGTACAACAAACAAAAATTGAATGTGGATCATATTGTGGTATTGTAATGCTATTGTATCTAGGTTGTAGGTGTAAAAACACCTTGCCTGATCACTAGAGCTGATGACTTTATGTTTACTTATCAATTTCCTCCAGAGCAGGACTGCTGCCTGTATCCTAACTCGCATCGAGTCCTGTTCAACCCAACATCCCTGTGTTGCTGGCCTACATTGTCTTCCAGTCTGGCATTTGCTCAACTTTAAAATTCTTGTCCTTGCTTTCAAACTCCTCCATGATCCTGTCCCTCCCTGTCTCTGTACCCTCCTCTGTATCAGCCTGCCACGATCTCTGTGCTCCTCTAATTCTGGCCTCGCGTATCTGCGACTTTAATCAATGATGGCCGTGTCCTCAGCTGCTAGGTCCTAAGTTCTTGAATTCCCTCCAAACACCTCTCCACCTTTCTCTCGTTCTTTAAGACACTCCTTAAAACTTAGCATTTTGGCCAAGATTTTAGTGGCCTGTTGTCATATCTTTTATGTGGCTCATGTGATAATTGCTACTGTGAAGTGCCTTGAGGCATTTTACTATATTAAAGATGCCTTATAAATGCAAATTGTTGTTGCTGTTTGCTATCTATTGATGTTGTGCAGAAGACTAGAAAACTTATTTTCTTTATCTTTCACATGGAAAATAAACTAACTAGCTATTTACCTCAATGTTGCTGTTGCAAGTTGCTGTGTGCAAAATGTTCATCACATTTGCCCACACTTATTACACTTCAAGATAATTTTTTTTCTGTAATGTTTCATGGCCAACATTTCTCCCTTAGCCAACACCAACAATAAATGGATAATCTGGTCATTTATCCAACTGCTGTTTTTGCAACCATGCTTTACATAAATTGATGACTATATTTAACTACATTACAACCAACAGTGACAACACTTCATTGGCCATGAAGTGCTTTGCAACACCCTAACAAAAAATGTTATAGGAAAGCAAGATCCTTCTTTCTCTCTTTCTCTCTTTCTTTCTCTTTTTCTTTCTCTCTTTCCCCCTCTCTCTATCTCTATCTCTTTCTCTCTTTTATTCTTTCATTCTAAGAGTCTTGAAGCACTTCGGAGAAACATGATTACATTCTAAATAAACATAGTCTCAGAAACACTGTTTGTTTTTGGTTACATACTTCAATGCCATAATTATTTGAAGTATTATGTTCTGTTTATTGAAAATATCATCTTAGAAGAATACAAATACTTTGAAAATTAAAAGCATTGTTTGAAAGTCATTAAAAAGGGCTTTCCATGATTGCTAAACTTTAATATTTTATTACAAAATATTTCAGCCTATGCCCCTCAGTCTATAAGTTTTATCTCTTATACATTTTTCTGTGTTACTCATTTATTTCATCATTTTCTTTTCAGGATCACTCCTTCCCCCACTGTTTAACCAAATTTACCTATTGCTATTCAAAATTGTCTCTGTCAAAACTTCTCTTTGTTTTTATTTATTAAATGTTTTGCCTGAATTTTACCGATTTGGTGGAAGCTCGACACCAGCAGGAAATGCGTGCTGTCAGTATACATGGGTGTCCAGCAAGCTTTCCGCCCGAATTTTATGGGGGCCAGCCAATTAAGTGGCTGACGCTGAGGAGGGCAGCCACCCCGCCCCCCCCCCCCCACCCCCCAACCTCCACAAGATCTGCCATGCTAGTCAGAAAGCCAGAAGCTAAGCAACCTCAGCAGCGCCACCAGGTAGAGACCCTACAACCTGCAGAAGGTAGGCAAGAACTATCTTAACTAGAAATACAGGGCCAATTGCTGGAGGGGAAACCTCTCCGGGCAAATCACTGGGGCTGCAGGAGATACCTTCCCTGCTCACAGCTCCCTCTTTGTTTTAAAGACAAACCCCCCTCCCACCAGCCCCAGCCCTGGGCTGCCTCCACTCAGCTGGCGGCCTCCTCACAAAGCGGTTGGTGGGGGGGGGGGGGGGGGGGGGGTGCAGTGTTGGGAATGGGGGGAGGGGATTAAGCCAATGGGATTGTTAAAGGGCCCCTAACTGGGCCAATGTCCATGGAAATTGGCTGCCTGCCTGCTAGGAATGGGCAGCCTGTCGAATTCCATTTCCGCCACTGGTAAAATTCCATTATGGCGGGACAAGGTTGCAGAGCTGATCTGACACGGTCCCTGTGACTTTACAGGGCCCCGCACCCCTCCACCCCTCACCTCCCTGCCTCCCTTATTGTCTACTGCGGGGGAGGGGGTGCGGGGGGGGGGGGCGCAGTAAGGTGTAGCCCTGTGTTTTTTTCTGCTCATCACCGTCAATATAATGCCCAAGAACAGCATTTTGCCCTAGCCCCTTCCTATGAGAAAGGATATATTCTTTAGGTTATCTTCTAATTGCCACAGGGAAATATTTTCCCCCAGTCCCCAGGTAAGCATCCCTCCACCCCACCCTCCGCTATTTTTTCTCAGACCCTATATATTCCTGGGCTTATTTGATGGGCAAGTCTAATTTCAAATCAGAATCAAAAACATTTCCCCTATTATAGCGTTGTGATATGATGTACATGTACCTTTAAAGGTTATATCCTAAACTGGTGCCAATCACTACCACCGAGACAGGAAGTAATGTAGTAGTCCCACGAACTTCAACATCTGCTGCTGTATTCTGTGTCCAAGTCAGCCATGTATACATAGTCTCCTAGTTAACACTGTATTTATATAGTCTTATCTTTTAATAAAGGTAAAGGGTGTTGTTCGGGTACAACACCCAATCAATGGCACATGGAATCCAGCAGGAATCATCAGCATATGCCCAGCACCAAGATGGCATATGAACACCAAATGGCATGGCAGTGCAATGAAACAAATGCAAAATCAGAACAATACCAGAACCAGAATCACCGACTAATCCAATTGTAAATAGAACACATCCTAAGACGCAACACAGCAAAGCGCACCTAACCAGCCTACAGAAAACATACAGTAGCCTTCAACCAAGATCACCTTAACTAAGTCTGAACAGATAAGCAAACCACCAATACGTATCAGAGACTTGTAAATTTATTGCTTTCTATAAGGGTATATTCAAACACAATGGGAGGAATCGTCCCAGGTTTGCACTCAGTGCAGTAGCAGGCTGGAAAAAGAACATTGTACCCACCAGCCGCAATGGCAGCTTTTCACACCTTATCATCTCAATCCCTCCTCATTAACCATGAATTCCCGGGAAACACATCGTTTCGATGGCGGGCGGGCTCTCATTGCCTGCCACGTTATCACCTTGCTGCTTCCTCATGTGGGGTGCCATATTTAAGGTGCAGCCGTGTGCACACCTCTCAGTGTTTCCAGCCCAGGAGTGCTACACAGAAGCCATGGCCCCGAAAGGCAAGAAGACTGCAGTCCCACATTCAGTGATGTGTCCCTGGAATGCCTTTTGGACTGTTTGGAGGCCTACCATAATATCTTCTACCCCTGACTTGGCATCAGGAGGTCCAGCAATCTCACCACTCACCACTGCACCTTGTTAGGTGATGGCAGTGGTGATCAGTGCCAATGCTGCACAGTAGAGAATGACCATCCAATGTAGATAAAAGATGAATGATCTCATCCATGCTGCCAGGGTAAGGCAACCCTCTCATTACTCTAAATTCACACACTCAAGCCCATCACACATTCACTGGCATTTCACTCTCTGCCAGCTCAAGGGACATCACCACTCGCACTCTCACACGCACCCTCCCATCTCCATCTGGCCTCATCACCTCTGGAGACTGCCTCCTCAGCACTCACCATCTTAAGGCCACTAGCACAGATCAACTTGTGCCCCCAAACACACCCTGGGATAACCCCCTTCCCCAGTAAAGCCCTCGCTCTGCAGCACCTTCCCATGTCTGAGGCCAATTCTCCTCCTTCCCCAAGCAAGCCCCAGCCCTGCAGCTGTTGAAAAGCCACCCCGGCTTTATGGCTGGTCTGGTAGGTAGAGATCTGCCCGTGAGCCCCCCTAAAAGTGATGTGGTGCTGTCTGCGAAGCCTGGTGCTGATGGCTGCGAGTGCTGCCCAAAGCAAGGTGGGCAAACAAACCTCGAAGGCCTGAGTGAAGTACAGCTTGTCAGGTGCACGTTGCTTGTGTACAGTTGTGAAACACATCAGCATGCAATCATGCCAACCTGCCCAGATAATCCAGCCTGGGGTTGGGGTGATGATCTCGGCGAGCTGGGCTCATAATGATATGCAGGTGTATTACAACGAAGTTCCCAACATCTGGCGGTGGGAAACGCGGGCCGCCATTGACGGGAAGAGCGGATGATTGCAAGCTGGTTTCACAACGTCGTGAAACCGATTTTTGGACTCCCCATCATTTTGTCTGCTCACACCACTGAAGATGCCCGCCAACAATGGGCATGGAAAATTCCGTCTAGTGTTACTTTCTTTTGCTTTGTTGTAAGTAGTTTGATTCTTTAAGGGTAAACCTCCAGCTTAGAAAAAAGGGAGATGTTGTGGCGTGAGGTATTTGTACTTTTAAGGTGATAATCACCATAACCGGGACAAGATGTGATCTAGCAGCCTCATGACTCTGGCTGCAGAATACAGCAGCAGGTGTAAAAGTCAGACATGTATTCATAACCTCCTAGTTAACACGTTATGTATATAATTTTATCCTCTAATAAAGAGTCCACATTATTATTTACCAACCCTTGTTGTATGAATGGTATGTTTATGCCAAATAGAAGAAAGCAACATATATTATTGGCAAAATGTCTGTTTCTGATTCTAAATCCCTGATTTAACATGTTACAAGGATGAGGGACTTCAGTTATGTGGATCAACTGGAGAAACTGGGCTTATTTTGCTTAGGGCAGAATTTCCTGCTTGTCGGGAGCGGGCGCGGACCCGATCACTGTACGTGATCAGGTCCATGCAGCCATTTTATGCGGGCAGGTCAATTAAGGCCAGCTCAGTGTGAAACGCGGCTCCCAAGGACAGCAGGAGAGGGCGGGCGGTGGTGGGACTGCTATGATCGCGGGGTCCAGTGGCAACCCAGTGGCCTGTTTAAAAGAGCTCCTCCTGCAGCCTTGCAAAGGCTGTGAATCATGGCCAGTGGAAGGGCTCCCCAGAGCACTGCTGGTGAGCAGGTCAGGTAGGAGGGTAGGGCGGTGGGGCGGGGAGGGGCACTGTGCCCCTCATTCTTCAGACGACTGCCTTGCTGCCCTCCTCCAGGAGGTGGCAGCACGGCGGGAGGTCCTGGTACCCCAGGACAGGGGGAGGAGGTACCCACCCCCCCCCCCCCCCCCCCCACCATATGACCAAGAGCTCCTGCGACGTGGTGCAACGCACCTGGATTCAGTGCTGCAAGTGTTTCAATGACCTCGTGCTCGGGATGGGTGAGTACCATGTTGGCATTGGTCACTTAACCCAGCAGGTAGGCTTTCCCCCACAGACGGTCCCCCCACCCCCAAGCAACTCTGAGTGTAGTGACTGCATTGAATCATTGACAGCATGTGTCCTTCGCTGGGTGGGCCAGCAGATATTGCCCATGCCAAGGTCACCCTGAGAGGGTGGTGATGAGATGGGTTCTGCACCCGCAGCATGTGGTACAGTGACACCCACATGACTGTTTTGGGGGCAACCTGGAGGAGCTGCACCTAGGCGCAGTGCTGGAACTCCAGGACATGTCAAAGTCAGGGTGCTGACATGCTGGGAGGGAGATTCAATGTGGTGGGGCACCCATCCATTGGCTGTGCTTTGTGTTTCACATGCTTGCGCCTCCTTGTTTTGCAAGGTTAGACTGTGTAGCGCCAAATGTGATAGAGGCAGTATGTGGGCAAGTTGGGTTCAGCTTCTTTGAGTGAGTGTGTGGCAGCAGGGTGAGGGGGCACTGGAGCCCTGCAATGTCCCACTCTGGTTGGGGCAGGACAGCAGTGAAGAGATTCCAGGTACAAGTTCTCTCCTTTAGAGGAGAAGGATTCTCATAGTGCAGCTGAGTGGAGGGCTGGCCCAGTTGGCGATCATTAGTGTATTCGAGCAAGAGGCCATCGATCTGGAGAGGCTCCATGCGCCCAGGTCCACCGGTGTTGGTGAGGCTGGGGTGCCATGGGCAGGTATGTTTGCCCAGCACTAAGGTCACCATTAGTGCCCGAGCAGCCATGGCAGTGCTGAGTATTCAGTGATTGAAGTTTGCAACAAGGCTTGACTATTGCTTATGGAAGGATGAGCACATAATGATCTGGGGGAAGCACACTGACATTGTCCCCAGGTTAACTAATCAAATCATCAGAGCAGGGCCGAGAGGAGGAGGCAGAGGAGCCTCCTCTCACATCTGAGGTCCCTGAAGTCTCCGACCCACCAGTGTCACACCTTCTCTGCCAGGCAGGCACCAGCACAGATACTAGCACCTCAGTGGCAATTAGATCATCGGCGAGTGTCTCAGGGCAGAACGGTGAGGGCACTTCAGTTGCTGGAGGAGCTGGCGGAGACAAAGAGTGCCCATGGTGCCAGCAGTCGGAGGACTGCAGGGGACCAGGCACATGGTCAGTCGATGGCAGATGATGTGACTCTGTAGTCATCCATTAGACAGCAAATACTGGAAGTCCAGCAGGGTTTGCAGGAGGACCTGGCAGAGATACATGGGGCTATGCTTGTATTGGTCTCCATGGTGAGGTGTCCACGCAGACAAGTGCCGATGCAATGAGCCTCATGTCCAAGCGCATTGCTTCCTCCAGAGAGAGAGTGGTGACTCTTGTGGAGAGGCTCCTCCAGGAGACCAATCAAGGTTCTCAACCCCCACCTATGGCACCTCCTCATGCCCACCCAAAAGATGCAACACCTGCCCCTTCACTTCCTCTCTTCTCACCGTCCAAGGGCCCAAACACTCCTTTCAAGTGAAGCAGCATTTCACTTGCATTTCCCCCAACTTAGTCCACTGCATTCGTTGCTCCCAATACGGTCTCCTCTACATTGGAGAGACCAAACGTAAACTGGGCGACTGCTTTGCAGAACATCCGTGGTCTGTCCACGAGAATGACCCAAACCTCCCTGTCGTTTGCCATTTTAACACTCCACCCTGCTCTCTTGCCCACATGTCTGTCCTTGGCTTGCTGCATTGTTCCAGTGAAGCCCAACGCAAACTGGAGGAACAGCACCTCATCTTCTGACTAGGCACTTTACAGCCTTCTGGACTGAATATTGAATTCAACAACTTTAGATCTTGACCTCCCTCCTCCATCCCCACCCCCTTCCTGTTTCTTCCCCCTGCCTTTTGTTTTTTCCAATAATTTATATAGATTTTTCTTTTCCCACCTATTTCCATTATTTTTAAATCTTTTATGCCCCCCCAACCCCCACTAGAGCTATACCTTGAGTGCCCTACCATCCATTCTTAATTAGCACATTCGTTTAGATAATATCACCACCTTCAACACCTCTGTGTTCTTTTGTTCTTTTGTCTGTGACATCTTTTGATTATCTGCTCCTATCACTTCTTGCTTGTCCCTACAACCACACCACCCCACTCCACTTCTCTCCCCTCACCCAACCCCCCCCCCCACCCCCACCTTAAACCAACTTATATTTCACCCCTCTCCTTATATCGCTCAGTTCTGTTGAAGGGTCACGAGGACTCGAAACGTCAACTCTTTTCTTCTCCGCCGATGCTGCCAGACCTGCTGAGTTTTTCCAGGTAATTCTGTTTTTGTTAAGGCTTTCTGGGGATGCACACTGACCAGCAAGCCCTCACATCGGCATTGACCTCAGGTGGCCAATGCCAGTGTGGGAGATGGTTTGGGCACCAAATTTCCCAGTTCGTTGCCCATCCATCCAAGGTGAGCAGGGAGGTCCGAAGTGACCTCACGTCAGCGCAGCAGTTGCCTGTCTTCTCCGCAGGCTCTTCTCAGGGTGCTCTGGATGAGGGCGGCAGCTCCTCTGCCCCTCTGCCAGTGACCATTGCATCCAATGAGGCTGCGACGACTGGGGAGATGCCAGCTGTGGAACTGGCCGCTCCCTCCCAGGCGGGGCCAGCACAGGCTCCATGGGCCAGAGGACGACCACCAAGGTCATCGAGGCCAATAGGACAGCAGAGTCAGCAGGCTGGCTCAGATACCAATGCCAGCGAGGGGAGAGCACCTAGACGTAGCACCCGAAAGTGTAAATTTAAGGCACCTTAGGCGCACCACGGGTTTCTCACTGATGCTTTTATGTTGCCCCACAATAAGGTCATGATTAGTTGGTGTGCTGTTTAACACCTTTGTCATTTTGTTTCCTTAAGTTCATTTTGTTATATCATTAAATTTTGACATGTAGCCATGGCTGAGGGTGACTCTTTTCCTCTGCAGGTGGATGGTTACCCATGATGTTATGAGTGAGCTGTGTCACATTGAGCTTTATTGAGAAGTCTCTTAGTTAATATTCCTATCAAGGCAGAGTTAGCACTCAGTTTCAAGTACGGAGCCTGTGTTGGAGGTCCATCTGTGGTGTGCTGGCAGAAGGCTCATTGGATTAAAGCCTCCTGGGTGTCCCTGCCTCCCTGGAGTATGCCCAGGTCAGCATCTACCCCTTCAGTATTTCCCTGTGCCTGCTCATCCTCGGACTCACTGCTGGACTCATCGTGTGCAGCCACAGCAACTGCGTCTACACTTTATTCGTCCACAGCATCGACCCTCTTCAGCATAAGATTGTGGAGAGTGCAGCATGCAACCACTATCAGCAACACACGATCTGGGGGGTACTGGAGTGCACCCCCTGAACGGTTCAGGTATTGGAAGCACATCTTGAGAAGGCCGATGGTTCTCTCCACCACAGCCCTTGTGGTGCCCTGGCTCCTATTGTACCGCTGCTCAGCTTCTGTTCTTGAATGACAGAGAGGTGTCATGAGCCACCTTCTGAGGGGATAGCCCTTGTCACCCAGCAGCCATCCATCCAGCCGGGCTGGAGCACTGAAGAGCCTCGGCACCTGGGAGTGTCTGAGGATGTAGGCGTCGTGGGAGCTGCCTGATTACCTTGCACAGACTTGCAGAATCTGCAGCTTGTGATCAGACACTATCTGCACATTCATGGAGTGGAAGCCCTTCCTGTTGATGAAGGCACCGGGCTCACCTGTTGGCGCCTTGATGGCCACATGTGTACAGTCTTTGGCATCCTGGACGCGGGGAAAGCCAGCAACGGCTGCGAAGCCTCTGGCTCGCTCTGTCTGGCTGGCCTGGTCCCAGCAGTCATGGATGAACATCAATGCACACCTGAACAAAGTGTCTATAACTTGCACAAGTGTGGACAGCTGATTGGGAGACACCACAAAGATCACCCACCGAGCCCTGGAAAGAGCCAGAGGCATAGAAGTTGAGGGAACCTGTGACCTTTAGAGCCACGGTATGGGGTGTCCATGCGTACGGTTAACGGAGATCTCAGGGCCTATCATCTGACAGATAGAGTTGACTGTCTCCCTTGAGAGACAGAGCCTCCTTCGGCACTGCACCTCAGATATATTGAGGTAGCTGCTTCGCCACCTGTATACCCTGGTAGCAGGATAGTGGCATCTTCTGCAGCCCCTTCTGCCTTGGACTCCCTGTTGGCCCTGCGCCCATTGTGCCTGCGCCTCTCCTCCCAAAGGTGGCTCCCCTGGAGGCTGAATGTGGAATCCTGGCCTCCTTCCCCTTCTAGCCCTCCCTTCCTCCTCAGATGAGGTGAATCTAGTGGGAGCACAACTCCCATTCCCAGGCTAAGGGAAGGCTTCCTGAAACCTGCAGGCCCCAAGAAGGATCTTCACTGTAGAGTGCTGACCTGAAGGCTGTGAGTCCTGGTATGAATTTTGAAGTAGTTCTGCTCACACAGGCAAGTATCAGTAACCTTCCAAATTAAATATCTGACTGAGCACGTTCGCGACCCCACTGACCCCTCTTATCCCGCCCATGGATGAGGTTTATAC
This sequence comes from Carcharodon carcharias, assembly GCF_017639515.1. Classification (NCBI taxonomy): domain Eukaryota; kingdom Metazoa; phylum Chordata; class Chondrichthyes; order Lamniformes; family Lamnidae; genus Carcharodon; species Carcharodon carcharias. The sequence continues at coordinate 23,156,948 of NC_054476.1, forward strand.
AAATGTGTCCTACCCGCCTGCTCGTTGCGCCCATGCGACGACCTGAACTTTGCACAGGACCCAAAAAATCGCCGTCAGTTGTTGCCTCAAGGGCCTGAAGTGGCCCATTAATTAATGGCGGGCACGCATCAGAGATCATCACATGCCCGCCCACTGAAATATCACGTTGGCACACCATGACGCTAGGACGCTCACCTGGTGTCACCACGCGCCATTTTACACTTCGGCAGGCAAGTCCCTCCCCCGCACGCCAACAGGAGAATTCTGCCCTTAGAGTAGAGGAGGTTAAGAGATTTGATAAAGACCAAATAAGGAGACTTTTTCCCAGTGGCAGAAGGGTTGGTAATGAGAGAACATGGACTTAACTTGATTGGAAAAAGAATCAGAGGTGTCATGGGGAAACATTTTTTTTACATAGCATGTTGCTATCAAGCTGGCATGCACTGCCTGAAAAGCTGGTAGCAGCTTAGACATGTAAGAACATTCGGCCATGCCGGCCTACAGTCATAGAATCAATGGGAATCAGGGGGAAAAGCTTCCATTGGTTGGAGTCATACCCAGCACAAAGGAAGATGGTTGTAGTTGTTGGAGGTCAGTTATCTCAGCTTCAGGACATCACTGCAGGAATTCCCCAGGGTAGTGTCCTAGTCCCAACCATCTTCAGCTGCTTCATCAATGACCTTCCTTCCATCATAAGGTCAGAAGTGGGGGTGTTCACTGACGATTGCACAATGTTCAGCACCATTCACGACTCCTCAGATACTGAAGCAGTCCATGTCCAAATGCAGCAAGACCTGGACAATATTCAGACTTGGGCCAACAAGTGGCAAGTAACATTTGTGCCACACAAGTGTCAGGCAATGACCATCTTCAACAAGAGAGAATCTATCACTTCCTGACTTTCAGTGGCATTACCATCACTGAATTCCCCACTAACAACATCCCGGGGGTTACCATTGACCAGAAGCTGAACTGGAATAGCCATATAAGTACTATGGCCATGAAAGCAGGTCAGAGGCTAGGAATCCTGCAACAAGTAACTCATCTCCTGATTCCCCAAAGCCTGCCAACAATCTACAAGGCACAAGTCAGGAGTGTGATGGAATACTTCGCACTTGCCTGGACAAGCACAGTTCCCACAACACTCAAGAAGCTTGACACCGTCCAGGACAAAGCAGCCCTCTTAATTGGCACCACCTCCACAAACATTCACTCCCTCCACCACCGACGCACAGTAACAGCATTGTGTACCATCTTCAAGATACATTGCATGAACTAACCAACGATCCTTTGACAGCACCTTCCAAACCCATGGCCACTACCATCTAGAAGGATATGGGCAGCAGATAGCTGGGAACGGCACAACCTGGAAGTTCCTCTCCAAGCCACTCACCATCTTGACTTGGAAATACATCATTGTTCCTTCACTGTCACTGGGCCAAAATCCTGGAACTCCCTCCCTAACAGCGCTGTGTGTGTACCTACACCACATGGATTCCTGCAGTTCAAGAGGGCAGGGCACCACCAACTTCTCAAGGGCAGCTAGGGACAGGCAATAAATGCTGGCCCAGCCAGCGAAGCCCACAGCCCATGAATGAATAAAAAAAATTCATAGAATGGTTACCGAAAGAAGCAGACTCAATTGGCCAGAATTTTGACCTTGATGGGCGGGTGGGCCCCACTGGCTCGGCGGAGGGCGGGCAGCCGAACGCTGCCGCCGCAACAGGGCCGGCCGCCATTTTACTTGGCAGGCCAATTAAGGCCCGCCCAGCAGCCTGCCCAACAGGAAGTGCTATGCGCTTCCTGTGCAGGGTGTGGAGGGGAATTCCCCATCTGTTAAAGTGCGCGCTTTCGTGCACTGCTCCCTGAGACTAAGTGCTATCTCAGGGAGAGCGCTGAATGTCTAAAAAACTTTTTAAAAATAGAGAAACATAAACATTGTTAACATGTCCTCCTCATGTGACACTGTCACACGAGATGGAACATGTTAATAAGTATGAGTGAAACCTTAATAAACTTTTTAAAAACTGAGATGAAACCTCATCCCGCCAGTGGGTGAGGTTTTATCTTTTATCAGTAGCCCCTTGGGGCTCCTGGCCTGCCCGCCAGCCTTAAGGTTGGACGGGCAGGTCGTTCAATGAACTTAATAATCCTGTCAATGGCCTCAATTGGCAGCTGATTTCGCTGTCCTCCCGCCTTCCTAAAAATTTAAATGGCCGGGATGACATCGGGGGTTCCTCCCAACTTCATCCTGCGTCATTTTCCTGTCGGTGAGTGGGCCCCGCCCCCAAATCACTGACGGGGAAATTCTGGCCAATAGTAACTTTCAAATGGAAATTGAATAAATACCTGCAGAGAAAAGCTTCACAGGGCCACTATGAAAGAGCAGGGAAATGGTACTAATTGGATCGCTCTACAAAAGAGCTAGCACTGACACAATGGGTGGAATGGCCTTTTTCTGTGCTCTGGTATTTTATGATGTGCTATATTTTGTGACACACGTTGATATTTGTTTCAACAACTTTTTTTTATGGATTCCAGACAGAAGTGATTCATTTTAATTGTTAGGTCTAGTATGTGATTGAAGATTATGACAAATAGCAAGAAAAGAAATTGGAACTGGTGATTTGATTAACTGAGACACTGCACATTAATCCACAACAAATGGCTACATTCCCAATCCCTGCCTTGTGTAGTAATGGTAATGGATATGCCCTGCTAGCCTTATACTGGGATGGGTGATCACAAGCTGCTAGCTGTGTCCTGGGAACTAATCAGCTCTTGCCCCTCCATTCTAGTAAACTCAGAACAAACCAATCATCATTACCACTCTATTGCGCAATATCCGCTCTCTACTGTCCTTTCACACATAAATAATGTCATAACTCTGCAATGCCTGGATTATCATAAAACATATATTGCATCCCGTATTGACCTAACTCACTGAAAATAAGATAAGGCATACAATTTATGTCAAAAACACAAACAGAAACATAAAGACGCACTTAAAAAGACGCACTCTTTGTTTACTTCTGGCTCTCCCAATCTATCTGCATTCTGCAGCTTGAATTGTTTAGTGTTCTGTTTCAGAAAGAACTAAATTCCAAAAATGGTTGACGCTGAGAGTGAATATAAACATGATCACAATAATGCAATATCTATTTGAGTAGTGCAAGCAGAATGCGTGCAATTTAACAGGTGACTTTACAGTCACGTTCTTTTAGATGGTTGTTTTATTGTACCTGTGCTGAATTAAATTTTGTGGTTTTACATGTGATCTTTCCCGCCACACATTGTTGAAGTGTTCTCAAGTTAACGTAAGTCCATGCTGCAGATGAGAAAGCATCGGTTCCAGCTTTATTTCAAGAGCGTGGAAGCAATCAGCGACATTGCTCAGGGTTGGACATGGCCCTGGAGTTTCCGTCGCCTGACCTCTCACTGCGACTGCCAGCTCCCCAATCAAACAGCCAACTCCAATATTTAATAACCAATTAAAGAAAGTGTTAAAGAAGTGAAAGGAATACGCAAAATGTTTTTAATGTCCCTTTATTCTTTGTCCAGGGTTTGCCTGCGAGAGTGTCCGGGAGATTAATCCTCAATTCCTGGAAACTCTGGGGCAAGCCTGGAGGTTTGGCATTGCTAACATTGCTGATCCAAGCATTCACATGAACAAATTGGGTGTGAATATTGCAGCATTCCAGCAGTTACCAGCCCTGGCCCAATCCAAATCCCCCTTACAAAGAACTGTGTCATTTTGGCATCGTGACCACATTGGAAGTGTCTCCAAACCTCACTGTTAGTTTAACCACTAAGTGTTGGAGCTTATTCACACTGCCCTAGTCAAATGGCTCACTAGAGTTGGCCTGGATAAATGGTAGGCTTTTCTGCATTTGGTTGCAATGTAACAAGATATAAAACAACCTCTCCGATTCTCTAGCTGGCTTCAGGCCAAGAAAGCTGAAGCCAGAAGTGCCTCCAGCAGCTGCTTGACACTAAATCATGAGCATGCATGAGAAATTCTACATCCCTGCTCTGCCTGAAGATAAGAACTTAATAAATTAGCTTACACTACACCTGAAAAATCAACCTGTGTATTCTCGGTGCAAAGCAATACAATATACATGGGACACTTCTGGGAAGGCAAATGATGGGGTGAAGATGTTCATGCAACACTAGCAGCCTAATCCTGAAGCTCTTCTCAATTCATTGTGATTCACCAGTATTGTTTGCAGTCTGGATTTATTTTACTAACAGTAACCACTCTGTGATTCTTTCTGAGCAGAAACCTCTGGTGTTGATATTGACCAACACAAGAATGCAGAATTGTCTTTGTACTTTCCCATCACAGAAACATGCTTTCTTTCATCTTTACAAGAATAAATGAACGTGAGCAGGAGAGAGGAGAAAAATCGCTGACTATCATTAATTGCATTGTTTGAAATTAAAACATCAGGAGTTGAACCCTCTCATTTTATTTCTTTAGCAAGCAAGAAGTCTCGTGTAGATTTGAGTTCAAACGGTTAGGTACTGTTCAAAAAAAATTGCAGTCAAATTTATCCTTACATGTATGATGTATTTATAGTTGGGCAAAGCATTTGGAAATAAAATTGGAAAACAGTCCCTGGAGACTTCACAGGAAATAAACTTCTGGGAGACATGAGAACATAAGAAATAGGAGCTGGAGTAGGCCATTTGGCACTTTGAGCCACCTCCGTCATTCAACAAGTTCTTGGCTGATCTCAACTTCACTTTCCTGTGATAAAACCGTACCCTTTAATTCCCTGAGTATCCAAAACTCTAGTGACCTCTGCCTTGAATATCTCTGTCTTCAGCACCCACAGTCCTCTGGGTTAGTGAATTCCAAAGATTCACAGAAATTGCTCCTCAGCTCAGTCCAAAATGGCCAACCCCTTACTCTAAGGCTGTGTCCCCGTTTTCTAGATTCCTTGGGCAGGGAAACAGCGTCTAGTCTGTCAAGACAAAATTTAACGGAATCACACATTGTTATTCAGTCGTACAGAATTCTTGATTTTGAGAAATTCTTTTCACATTCTTTGCACCTCCTTTTGCTTTTTAACTATTTACAGAGTGGGACTGTATTTGGACATCATTATGGGAGATTTACCACTCGAGAGATCCTGGTACACACTAGAAGCGCACTTGAAAACATTGAGGCAAGCACTAAACCCATGATGTTCCACCCTTTAAAATTAAATGCTTATAAAATTAAAGGCTGGGGATGCATGATTTCCTGATTTGTGCTTCTGTTCTTTGTTGGGAGTTTATATTTTCCTGTTTCTTTTTTGACATAATGTAGTTTTGAAGTTCTTTTATATTAAGGTATCACCTGTGGCTCAGTTGGTAGCACTCTCACCTCTGATTCACCAAGGTTGTGAATTTCAGAAATTTAAGTGCAGTAATCTAGTTTGACACTCTGTTGCAGTGCTGAGAGTTTGCTGCACTACTGGAGGTGCCGCATTTCAGGTGAAATATTAAACAGAGCCCCTGTCTGCCCATTCAGGTAGATGTGAAAAATTCCAAGGTGATATTTAGAAGAAGAGTAGAGGAGTTCTCCCCGGTGTCCTAACCAATATTCATCTCTTAACCAACATTATGACAGGAGAAGATTTGAGCATTATCACATGATTGTTTGTGGGAGCTTATTGTGTACGAATTAACTCCTGAATTTGTTTCATCAGAACAGTATTCAAAAAAAAGTATAGAATTGGTTGAAAAGTGCTTTGGGATGTCCTGAGGTTGTGAAAGTCTGTTTTTCCCTCATAAGATAGGAAATAACAACAATAACTTGCATTTGTACAGTACCTTTTGTATAGTAAAACAATCTAAGGCATCTCACATGAGCATTTTGAAAAGAAATTGGATGCCAAACGACATAAGAAGATATTATGACAGATGACCAAAAACTTGGTCAAAAAGGTAGTTTTAAGGAGCATATTAAAAGAAGAGAGATAGGTAAAGAGGTGCAGAGGTTTGGGAGGGGAATTCCAAAGCTAGACAGCTAGAGGCATGGCCCCCAAAATGGTAGAATGATTAAAACTGAGGACGCTTGGGAGGCCAGAATCGTAGGAGTGCAAAGACCTTGGAGTGTTGCTGGGGTGGAGGAGGCTACAGTTATGATTCCGAAGAAGAGTCATATTCGACTCAAAACGTTAACTCTGTTTCTCTCTCCATAGATGCTGCCAGACCTGCAGAGTATTTCCAGCATCTTCTGTTTTTATTTCGACCATCTATTCCCTTTTCCTTCATATATTTGTCTAGCTCCCCTTAAATGCATCTATATTATTCACTTTAACTGCACCTACCTGGGCAGCAAGTTCCACGTTCCCACTACTCTTTGGATAAAGGAGATTTTTATCTGAATTCCCTGTTGGATTTCTTGGTGACTATCTCATATAAATGGCCTTTTATAATGCTCTTCCCCACAAGTGTGAAGGCAAGTGGTGAGGATGACACAAAGAGTCTACAGAGGGATATAGACAGGTTATGTGAGTGGGCACAAACTTGACAGATGAAACATAATGCGTGAAAATACAAGATTATGCATTTTGGCAGGAAGAATAGAGGAGCTGAATATTACTTAAATAGAGAAAGACTGCAGAAAGCTACAGCATAGAGGGATTTGGGAGTCCTCGTGCATGAATCCCAAAAGACTAACATATATGTTCTGTAGGTAATAGGGAGGGCAAATGGAATGTTGGCCTTTATTTCAAAGGGAATGGAGTATAAAGATAGTCTTGCTAAAACTGTACAAGCCATTAGTTAGACTACACCTAGAACACCGTGAACCGTTTTGGTCCCCTTATCTAAAGAAGGATATTCTGACAATGGAGGCATTCCAGAGAAGGTTCATTAGGTTGATCTCGGGTATGGAGAGATTCCCTTATGAGGAGAGGTTGAATAGGTTGGGCCTGTACTCATTGGAGTTTATAAGAATGAGAGACAAACTTCTTGAACATATAAGATTCTTAGGGGGCTTGACAGGGTGGATGCTAAGAGGTTGTTTCCCCTTGTGGGGAGTCTAGGACCAGGGGGCATAATCTCAGAGTAGGGAGTCGCCCATTTAAGACAGAGATAAGGAGGAATTTCTTCTCTCAGAGGGTAGTGAATCTGTGGAATTCTTCACCACAGAGGACTGTAGAGACTGGGTCATTAAGTATATTCAAGGCTGAGATATATATTTTTAATCAGTAAGGGAATCAAGGGTTATGGGGAAAAGGCAAGAAAGTGGAGTTGAGGATTATCAGATCAGCCATGATCTCATTGAGTGGCAGAGCAGACACAAGGAGTCAAATGGCCTACTGTCTTATGGTCTTATGGTATCCACTCTATCAAATACTTTCATAATTTTAAATACCTCTATTAGATCACTCCTCAGTTTTTTTTCAAGAGAAAAGAGACCCAGCCTGTTAATCCTTTCTTGATTTGTATACCCATGCAATTCTGGTATCATCCTTCTAATCTTCTCTGCATCCTTTCCAGTGCCCCTATATCATTTTTACAATGACCAGAAATGAACACAGTACTCTAAGTGTAGTCTAACCAAGATTCGACATAGGTTTAGTATAACTTCCCTACTTTTCAATTCTATCCCTCTAGGAATAAAACCCAGAGTTGGTTTGCTTTTTGTATGGCCTTGTTAACCTGTGGTGCAACTTTTAGTGATTGGTGTATTTGTACTCAAGTGATTCCTTTATTCAGCTAACCCATTTAGATTTGCACTTCGAAGTATTAAGTGACCTCTCTATTCTTCCTCCAGGGGTGATGGGTTAACAGGACTTGATTAGTTAGGAAAGAGGCAACAGAATTTTGGACGAGCTCAAGTTTATAAAGGATGGAAGATGGGAGGCTGGTCAGGAGTGCATTGTAATAGTTATTGCTTGAGGTAACAAAGGCTTAGATGAGGGCTTCAGCAGCCAATGAGCTAAGGGAGAGGCAGAGGGGTCAATTTTACAGAGATGGAAGTAGGCATTCTTGGAGATGGAGTGGATGTGTGGTCGAAAGCTCATTTCAGCATCAGACATGACCACCAAGGTTGTAAACAGAGTCATATACATTGTACTACAATGTAAACTCCAGCATTCATCAACAGACCTCTCTCCCTCTAACCCATCTATTTTTCACTGACAGAATACTCAATTCTATCAAGCCAATGCTGAGAAATAGTTTCTCAAACTAAATGTTCAGGGTAAAAAAAAGTTAAATGCTAGACTCTTCAACTCCAAAGGTGCTGCTAATCAAACAGTTATACAAGTAAAATTCACAAGGTGCTTATATGCAAGTTGAATGGCTTTGTGTCTCCTTCAGACACCTGGCCTAACAAATGTCTATGCCCCGCATATTTTTGCTTTGATTATGCATCAAAACAAGTTAGGCCATTTCATAGTACACCTGGCTTTTAACTCCATATGTACCATAACAGGCAGAATGGATCCAATACCAGTTTCAATGTTCACTTTTGTCTGATTATGTTTCCTGTGGAGAGCTTTGGGACAGTTTACTACGTTAATTGTGCTATACGAAAGCAATTTGTTATTGTAAGTAGCTCTCTCAATCCTAAGTAAAGCCCTACTCCAGGAATTGGCCTACAACCTAGGTTGACACACCATTGCAGTTTTAGGGGTGTGCTGCATTGCAGACAGTGCCATCCTTCAGATGAGACATGAAACAGAGGCCACCAACTGCCTGTTCCAGTAGTTGAGGCAAACACAAAATAGCCTATGACACAAGTCAGAAAAAAGTAGGGAACCTCGTCTCTGATCAAAATTATTCCCTCAATCAGCAGCACAAAATGAAATGAACTGGTGATTCATCTAATTGGCATTTGAAAGATTGGATATAAAAAATGACTTTTCCATGAATGACCATAGTCTTTCGCTGGAAAGAAATTCATGAAGTGTTTTGGAGCACTCCTGAGAGATGTGATTAAGTATAATATAAAGTCCTTCTTCAAAACCAATTTCCTGAAAAGTTTTGGGAATTCTGGAATTTAGGAGGTTTAAGGGGAATAGATAGGATAGATAGAAAGAAACTTTTTCTGTTGGCTGTGGAGTCTAGGTTCAGGGAGCATAGTCTAAAAATTAGGGTCAGACTTTTCAGGAGTGGAATCAGGAAACATTTGTACACACAAAAGGTAGTAAAAATTTGGAACTTTCTTCTGCAAGTCTGAGACTGATAGATTTTTGTTATCCAAAGGTATTAAGAGATATGGGGCGAAAGCAGGGTATTTGGAGTCAGGTCACAGATCAGTTATGGTCTCATTGAATGGTAGTTCTGACTTGAAGGGTGTTGGATCCTGGTCACTACTTTAGTTGAACTAATGGATCCGGGTTGCACACTTGTTTCAGGTTGGCCGAGTTGGTACCATAGACAGAGCAGATTGGCAGGCAGTTCTGATGTAGAACACATTCTATTTATTTACAAAGGAACTCAGCAGCTACACTTTTGTGCTTACAACTCAAACCCTGTCTCTACATTACAGATTCTAAATCTAGACTACTCACTACTGACGACTAAGGTGGCCCACACTACTCTGCTATTGGATACTAAGACCATGTGATCTTCCATTATAGCATTCTTCTTAAAGGTATATTACACATCAGATTACCACAAGGGGCTAAGTAACCTATTCCTGTTCCTATGGGCTGCATCTTCCAGTCAGCGAGCTGGGGATGGGGTTTGCTCGCCGACATGTAAGATGATGCAGGGTGACATCAGGCGGGTTGTCCCGACGTCACCGCACGTCATTTAGATTTTCAGGTTGGCACACGCGGAGCTGAGCCGGCTGCACACCCTCCGACCTGTCAACGGCCACTTAAGGCCATTAATAAAGTAATTGAGGTAATCAATGAACCTGCCCGTCCATCCTTAAGCTTGGTGGGCAGGCTGGGAGCCCAGGCTGGCTTCTGAAAAAACATGAAACCTCATCCATGGGCAGGATGAGGTTTCATGAGGGATTTTAAATGTTTACAAAATGTTGAAATTAGAGAAATTGACATGTCCCAGCTCATGTGACAGTGTCACATGAGGGGACATGTCAGGAATTGTTTTTTCACACTCACAAATATTTGAGAAAATGTTTAAATCATTGAATAAGTAAATAAAATAATTTAACATATATCATTGAATCCTATCCTTGATAACTAACATCTTTGGCTTAATCATAAAGCACAGGAGTCCCTTTAACCTATCACCCCTGTCTCAAGTCTCTGAATGAGGTGTGCACTTATTTCCATTCTTCTGCCTGCTCTCTGTACACCTTTACCATTTTCTTTAAGTTTAGCTTTTTTGCCAAATGAACTGTGGATTGCTTCAAATTTCTCATTGAAATGGAATTGAGATGGTTTTCCGGTGCCATTGGATTGCTAGTGGTGCTCTGGTCTAGCTCTAAATGAACGTGTTTGCTGCAGCTCAGTGGTGGTGCTCTCGCCAATGACTCTAAAAGGTTGTGAGTTTAAGTCCAACACCAGAGCCTTGAGAACAAAATTTAGTCTAACTCTCCAGTGTAGTACTGAGAGAGTGCCATGCTGCCAAAGGTGCAGTCTTTCAGGTGACTACTTCATGAACTGGAAAGTATGTTGGGATGTTCCATGGTTGTGAAAGGTACAATAGAAATGCAAGTCTTTCTTTCTTCATAAGATAAAAAATAACAAATGGGAACAGTTTAAGCTCTGACTGGTTACAGCATGCCACAGCAATGCAACATGGCGCATTCTGCAAATGGAGGGCAGAATACAAGCCAGCAGTTAAATGCTGAGCTAACCAAAAAGAAACCTGCACATTGTTCGGGGATTGTTCATTCTGGCATGACTTGAGGCTGAATCTAGGTGTTCTGACTGTATCTAAAGGAGGAGATGCTGAGCCATTAAAGAGCCATTCCAGCCTGTGTTGGTAACTGTGGGAAGGTCGGCTTCAGTTGCTTGAGCGCATCTTAAGCAAACAGGTCGCAACCTATCTCTGAAGTATCTGACTTACACTCCTTAAGCAAAAGAAAAGTCAACAGTGTATCAAAAGCCTGTTGACTGTAGCCTCACACTTTGAGCTGGCTTGACCTCGCAAGCTATGTACGAGCTTTCTCGGATTTCGCTAATTGACCAGCAGATTCTTTGTGCTTTAAGATGACACCCACACTGATCAGCACTAAGACACCCGGACATCGTTCAGTCAACCTCCACCCTGTCATCAGTCTTGTCCTACAAGGTGCTGCTCTCACAGATTGCATGGGAGAGTAACAGTGGCAACATGGCATAACCAGAATGCAAGTTTTATTTTTCTGTGGAAAGCGATGGAGTACAATGTGGCACATTCCTTGCATAGCTTCCCATTTTCATGGACTATTAGTGTTAAAGGAATGAGTGTGTTCTGGCACTTAGCTGGGGATTTTATTCCCCTTAAATGTTGGTCAGTGGTGTGGTCAGTGATTCAATACAGCCAGTCAGTATTGTGTCAATGCAGAGAGCACATATCTGTCCTGAGTCAGCCCTTTCAATAGCTTAGGGCCTTGGTAGCTCTTAAATATTCTCTCCACGCTTCTTGGCACAAATATGCGTGATAACACCGAATGCTCAACACTAAAACAGCAAAAATGAAGTGATCCAGCGAATGTTTCTTAATGCACTATGATTTTTGGGGGAAATAAAAATAACCATTTTTTTTTAATAGCACATGTTTAAAATAAGCGATTTTCTCCTAGAAACACAGAAATTCAGTCCAATCACATGTGGAGGAGAGCTCTATATAGCTTCACGCAATTGGGATAGATCATGATTTTGTGCGAAATCGTAAAGCAGGTGAACGTGAGTCGAAGCCCATTTCACACCTCTCCTCATTTTTAATTTCCATTATCTTCAAGAGAGGGATGTAAAACAGACTGATGGATGTAACTATTCCAATATATTTGTGGGTGGTCTCTCATATTCTATCCTTGGTAAACTTGAAGTTATCCAGAGCTCTTGTAGTCCCCGTCCTTCCTAGCACAAACTCCCATTCAACTTTCACCTCTGTATTTGCTAACCTACATTGGCTCCTGGTTAGGCAACAACTCAATTTCAAAATTCTCATCCTTGCTTTTGTATCATCCACAGCCTCATCAGAGCCATCCCTAGGGAATGGCGAATTGGGGCAAGCGGCCTGGGCCTTGGACTTTGGGGGTCCCATGTGCTTCAAGATCACGGTGTCAGATGTAATACTTCACGTGCACCCATCAGAGCTTGCGTGTGTATTGCAAATATGTACTTACAGTAAAAATAATCCCCTGAGCGTAGTGAGAACAGGCTGTGAGGATAAATATTGGCCGAGACATCAGGAATGAATTCCCTGCTATTTTTCAAAATAGTGTCATGAAAGCTTTTATGTTCACTCGAGGGAACATGACCTCACTTTAACATCACACCCAAAAGCTGCCACCTCAGAATTTATAGCATTCCTTCACTACAGCATTGCAGCATCAGCTTAGATTTTTATGATTGAGTCTACAGAGTGGTGGAGCCCACAGCCAACTAACTCAGACACGAGTGCTGCCAATTAAGCCACAGCTAATAGTTTCAGCAAGAACTGAAAATGCACCGTGCATTGAAAGGGTGAGAAACAAAAGACTATTTCAGAACTATATAAATAACCGAGAAAAAGAATGCAATCTGCATTTATATAACACCTGTAACATAGTAAAGTGCCCAAGATGCTTCACGGGTGTTTTACCGAACAAAGTTTGAGATCGAGCCACATTGAGATGTTAGGGCAGGTGACTAAAAGTTTGGACAAAGAGGTAGGTTTTAAGCAGTGACTTAAAGGAGACAGGTGGTGAGGCAGACAGATTTAGGAAGGGAATTCCAGAGCTTAGTTCCTAGGCATCTGAAAGCCAGCCACTAACGTTTGAGCAAAGAAAGTCTTAAGTCCTAAGCAGCCATAATTGAAGCACAGATATCTCAGAGGATTGTCGGGCTGGAGGAGGTAACAGAGATAGGGAAGGGTGAGACGATGGAGGGATTTGAAAATATAGCTGAGAACCTCAAAATCGAGGCATTGCTGGACTGGGAGCCATTGTGAGTCATGAATACAGCTGATAAGTGAACGGAATTTAAATGGACTGCGGAGATTTGGATAAACTCAAGGTTACGGAGGCGTGTGATTTAGGAGGCCGGGTAGAATGCATTGGAAAGGTTGAATCTAGAAGTAACAATGACATGGACGAGGGTTTCAACAGCAGATGAGCTGAGGCAGTGTGATTTATGGAGGTGGAAGTGTGTGGTCAGAAGTTCAGTTCAGCATCAAATAGAAGGAAGGTCTTGAGATAAAGAAGGGAAAAAGTATTTGCATCTTAAGTGCTGCAAATCAACTAAATAACTTCAAATTTTGGGGAAGCAAAAACAAATAAAATTATGTCTGCTGAATTTGATTGAGTTATTTAAGAGTTGATAGTGTTAATGCAGTTGTATATGGACTCTCAAAAGGCATTTGATAAAGTGCTGCATAACAGAATTGTAAGCAAAATTGAAGCCCATGGGTTTATAGGGACAGTGATAACAGAGATACAAAAATTGGCTAGGAGATAGAAAGAGTGGGTACTTGCTTTTCAGAAGGAATTAACCAGCCGTGTGTCCCAGTTGCTCTTGGGGCCAATGTTCTTTTTGATATATATTAATGATCTGGCCCTCAGCATATGGGGTATAATCTTGCAGATGTCTCAAATCTTGGAAATGTAGTAAACAGTGAGGATGATATTAGCAGACTTCGGGAGGACATAGACAGACTGGTGAAATGTACAGACACATGGTCCGGAATTTTCCAGCCCCTCATGCCAATTTAAATGGAGATTTCAATGGCTCACTGGCCCCACTGTGGGACTGCTGGAAAATTCCGGCCATGGTAGATGAAATTTAATTCAAAGTGTGATGTGATAAATTTTCAAAGGAAGGAGATCACAGAATCAGAATCACAGAATCACAGTGCAGAAGAGGCCCTTCGGCCCATCGAGTCTGCACTGACACGTGAGAAACACCTGACCTACCTACCTAATCCCATTTATCAGCACTTGGCCCATTGCCTTGAATGTTATGACTTGCCAAGTGCTCATTCAGGTACTTTTTAAAGGATGTGAGGCAACCTGCCTCCACCACCCTCCCAGGCAGTGCATTCCAGACCGTCACTACTGTCTGGGTAAAAAAGTTTTCCCTCACATCCCCCCTAAACCTCCTGCCCCTCACCTTGAACTTATGCCCCCTTGTGACTGACCCTTCAACTAAGGGGAAAAGCTGCTCCCTATCCACCCTGTCCATGCCCCTCATAATCTTGTACACCTCGATCAGGTTGCCCTTCAGTCTTCTCTGCTCCGACGAAAACAACCCAAGTCTATCCAACCTCTCTTCATAACTTAAATGTTTCATCCCAGGCAACATCCTGGTGAATCTTCTCTGCACCCCCTCCAGTGCAATCACATCCTTCCTATAATGTGGCAACCAGAACTACACACAGTACTCCAGCTGTGGCCTCACCAAGGTTCTTTACAACTCCAACATGACCTCCCTACTTTTGTAATCTATGCCTCGATTGATAAAGGCAAGTGTCCCATACACCTTTTTCACCACCCCACTAACATGCCCCTCCACCTTCAGAGATCGATGGACACATACGCCAAGGTCCATTTGTTCCTCAGAACTTCCTGCTGCCGTGCCGTTTATTGAATAATTGAATACTTCCTTGTCAAATTACTCCTTCCAAAGTGTATCACCTCACACTTTTCAGGGTTAAATTTCATCTGCCCCTTATCTGCCCATTTGACCATCCCGTCTATATCTTCCTGTAGCCCAAGACACTCAACCCCATTATTTACCACCCTGCCAATCTTTGTGTCATCCACAAACTTACTAATCCTACCCCCCACATAATCATCTAAGTCGTTTATATAAATGACAAGTAATAGGGGACCAAGCACAGATCCCTGTAGTACACCACTGGACACTGGCTTCCAGTCACTAAAGCATCCTTCTGTCATCATCCTCTACCTCCTACAACTAAGCCAATTTTGAATCCACCTTATCAAATTACCCTATATCCCATGTGCCTTTGCCTTCTTTATAAGTCTCCCATGTGGGACCTTGTCAAAGGCTTTGCTGAAATCCATATAAACTACATCAACTGCACTACCCTCATCTATATACCTATTCACCTCCTCAAAAAATTCAATTAAATTTGTTAGGCATGATCTCCCTCTGACAAAGCCATGCTGACTATCCCTGATGCAACATAAAACTAAATGGGACAATTTTAAAGGAATAGTGTGTCTTGAGCGTTCACATACACACATCTTTGAAGGTGGCAGGACAAGGTGAAAAGGTTGTTAAAAATGCATAAGCCTTTATAACTGAGGCATAGAGTACAAAAGCAAAAAGGTTATGCTAAACCTTTACAAAACACTGCTTAAGTCTCAGTTGGAGTATTGTGTCCAATTCAGGCATCACACTTTAGGGAAGATGTTAAATCCTTAGAAAGGGTGCAGAAGAGATTTACTAGAATTGTACCAGGGATAAGGGACATCAGTTATTTGGAGACGCTTGAAAAGCTCAAATTTTCCTCCTTAGATCAAAGAAGATTACAGGGATATTTAATGGAGGAGTTCAAAGTTATGAAGCATTTTGAGAGCGTAGAAAGGGAGAAACTGTTTCAATTAATCCAAGGATAGATAACCTGAAGTATTGATTTAAGATACTTGATCAAAGAACAAGAGAAAATGTGGAGACATTTTTTTATGCATGAATTATTATGGCCTGGAAAGTGCTGCCTGAAAAGGTTGTGGAAGAAGATTCAATAGTAACATTCAAAACAGAATTGAATATATATTTGAAAAGATAAATTTTTCAGGATTATAGGAAAGAGCAGGGGAGTGGGATTAATTTGGATAACTCTTTCAATAAGGCCTGTTGGGCGGAATGGACTCTTTCTGTGGTGTAAGATCCTATGATTCTATGGAAGCTATTGAATCTTTTAAATAAGTAGGCAAACAGTATTATAAATATATCTCTGGGGCTTGTATCTTTCAACATGACTAAGGTGGATGCTATTTTTACCTGGTGTCAGGTATGTGCTATCTTACAGCAACGATTGAATTGCTCATTTCAGACGTCAGAAGGAACATGGTGAAGATCAGAAGCCATGCTTCTGGCCCTGGAATATTCAGGAGATCTACAAGATTTTTTTATTCCTTCATGGGATGTGGGCGTCACTGGTGAGGTCAGCATTTGTTGCCCACCCCTAAATGCCTTTGAACTCCTCTAATTCTGAACTTTTGTGTATCCCTGATTTTAATAGCTCCAGTATTCATGGTCATCTTCAGCTGGCAAGGCCCTAAGCTCTGGAATTCCTTCCCTAAACCTCTCCCCCTCTCCAGCTCTCTCCCCTCCTTTAAGATGTTCCTTGAAACCTACCTCTTTGACCAAGCTTTCAGCCATCTGCCCTAGTATCTCCTTATGTGGCTGGATGTCAAATTTTGCTTTATAACATTCCTGTGAAGTACCTTGGAACATATAATTATATTACAGTTGCTATATAAATACAATTTGTTGTTGTTGCTGATTCACTATCATTTTATACTGTTACACAAAGTGAAGATGTACCACAGTATCATTGAAAGTATTGAAACATGTTCCACATGTTACAATTAGTTAGGGAGAATAGTTTGCCACATAAATGTAATGTGAAATATTATGTGAATTTACTACAAGAAGACCAAAAAAAAAGAACTTGCATTTGTATACAGTGGACACCCCAAAACATTTTACAAACTCTAAACTACTTTTGAAGTTTGTTGTTACTTAGGCAAACATGGTAGGTAATTTGCAAACAGTAAGTTCTAAAAGCAGTTTTTGGGGTGAAGGAACAATTAATCTCCTTTTGGTGGGTTGATGGACAACCTGGAGAACTCCAACAGTTCAGCACTCCCTCAGCAGGGCACTTTAGTGTCAGCCTGCATTTTCTTTTAATAATGCAGGGTGGGGCTGGAAACCATCATTTAAAAGTTCACAAGAAGACGGGAATTAAGACCAGAAGTAGGCGATTTGGCCCCTTGACCTGCTCCGCCATTCAATAAGATCATAACTAATCTGATTGTGGCCTCAACCCCACCTTCCAGCCTGCCCCCCAAAACCCTTGGTGATCAAATTCAGAGGTGACCATGCCACAACTGAGCCATGACTGCCACTTCAGTCCAGAGAGACTGTTGTGATCTGCAAAGAGTTATTTACATGTAGGAATGCCAAGTCCTTTGAACCATGGGCACTCCATTTTCAGTTCCCAATTCACTGACAAGAAGGATGTGATTAAAAACAGGAATGATAACAGATGACAAACATTAAAATAATTACAATTCTAGCTTCCTGTAATCTGAAGTGTGGGGGTGTATTTGGAGATGTTAGTCACTGGGGATATTTGAACAACAGTACTGCAATTTCTAATTTTGATTTACACCCAGAGATATTAGCCGGGATTTTCTGTGCCCGCCGGTGTCGGGCATGTTCGGCGGCATGAGCGGACAATGTGGCACGATCCGTTTCACAATGGCGTGAAACCAGTTTGTGATCGTCCGCTCAGCAGTATATTTGGACTGAAGTCAGGAACTTCATTGTAACACATTAGCATATCATTATAAGGCCAGCCCGCCAGTCTCATTCCCCACCCTGCTGGATCGTCTGCCCACGTTTGCGGGAAAACACGCCGACATGTTTCACAACAGCATATGAAAGGCGTGCACATGGCAGGCTGCACTTCACTCAGGGCTTCAAGGTTTGTTTGCCTACCTTGCTTTGGTCAGCACTCATAGCCATCAGCACCACAGGCAGCACCACATCACTTTCAGGGGGGCTCACCTATGAGATCAGCCATATGTGGGTGGCTTTTCCACAGCTGCTGGGCTAGAGCTTGCTTCAAGAGTGGGGAGAAGTGGCCTCAGGCAAGGAAAGAAGTTGCAGGACAAGGGCTGTACTGAGGAAGGAGGGTATCCCAGGGTGTGTGTGGGGGCACATGTTGATCTGTGCAAGTGGCCTCAAGATGGCGAGGGCTGAGGAGGCAGTCTCCAGAGAAGATGAGGCCAGATGGACATGTGAGGGTAAGTGTGAGAATGGGTGATGATGTCCCTTGAGCTGGCAATGAGTGAGATGCTGGTAAATGTGATGGGCTTGAGTGTATGAGTTTAGAGTGATGAGATGGTAGCCATACGCTGGCTGCACAGATGAAATCATTCATCCTCTATCTGCATTGGATAGCCAACCTCTTCTGTGCAACATTGGCACTGATCACCACTGCCATCGCCTGCCAAGCCAGAGTGGTAATGTTACTGCCCCTCCTGCGGCCAGATCGAGGGTAGAGGACATCATAGCAGGCCTCCACAACATCCAAAAGGGTGTTGCTCAAGGGCTGCAGTCTTCTTGCCTTTCGGGGCCATGACTTCTTTCCTGCCATCCTAGGCTGGAAGCACTGAGCACAGCTGAACTTTAAATGTGGTGCCTGGCGTGTAGAAATGGCGAGGTGACAGCGTGGCAGGCAAATGAGAGCCCGTCTGCCATGGAAATGGCATGTTTCCTGGGAATGCATAAGAAATGTGGCAGATTTGGGATGATACAGCGTGAAAAGCCGCCATCACAGCCAGCGACTAAAATATTGTTTTATCCGCCTGTGACTGCACTTAGTGCAAATCTGGGACGATTCTGCCCATTGTGTTCTCTACTTGTTCACACACAGTTAAAACACAAAATGGTCATCAAACAAAGTGGAAAACAGCGGCGCTGGGCAGAATCATTCCGCGTGTTTGGGATAAAGCAGTTTTTCATCAGCCCTTTGACTGCAGGATAGCCAACAGAGTACCCCATTCTTAATCACCATCAACCGCCCCTGCACTCACGGACACTCGCCAGCCTTGTATCAATGGGTAGCACTCTCACCTCACTCAGAGGGTTCTGGGTTCAAGCCCCATTCCAGAGACTTGAGCACAAAATCTATGCTTACCCTCCTAGTAAAGTACGGACAGCGTGCTACACAGTCGGAAACGCCATCTTTTGGATGAGACATTAAACCGAGATCCCGGTTTGCGCTCTCAAGTGGATGAAAATGATCCCATGGCACTACTTCAGAAGCGAGCAGGGAATCTGTCCATTGGCCTGGCTGATACTTATCTCCCTACCAATGTCACTAAAACAGATTATCTTGTCATTATTTCATTGCCATTTGTGGAGCAATATTTTTGCAAATTGATTGCTGCGCTTTTTGCATTACACCAGGGACTGCACTTCGAAAAAAGTATTTCATCGACTGTAAAGTGCTTTGGGACACCCTGGGGTTGTGAATGGTGCTAGAGGAATGGTTCGGGTAGGATGGGGCTCAGCTTTGATATGTTCCACAATCAAATTTCCTGAAAACACTCACTATCAAAGCTCATACAGGAAAAGTGATTGTTTGGTGGGGGGACTTGCATGACTCTGTGGGAATGCAGACCCAATGAAAATCACTGCTTCAGGGACACAACTGCCTTAGAGGATTAAATAGTGGGAGGCAGAGTAGGAAACCCTACAATAATGTTTGTGTGACAAAGGTTTGCAGAACTGAACTCACAGGAAGCAACCTCTCTTTAAAAACACTGACTAACGTTTCACTTCAAACATTTTGTCTGATAGCCTGTCATTAAACGTATGACTACTAATCCAATTTTATATTCAAAATGTAAGATACCCACACTCAAATTTCTTTTTTAAAAAAAGACATTGCTTATTGTTAAATTAAATTGTATACCAGACATATGTGTCATGTGTGGTTGACTGGGGTGGTGGTGGGGTATTGTATCAGATACACAGTGACTGGGATTTTCCGTCCCGCCGGGCAGGAACGGAAAATTTGGAGAGCCAGACTTTCAGCGGCACCGAGAAATCCCGGCGGAGGGCGGGGCCGGAAAATCCCGGCCAGTGTGTCTGCCTGCTGCAATCAGGCATAGTCTAATCTGTGTTTCCCTCAGTAAAACAGGACCCACTGTGTAGCTATGCGTATTGTTCACATATAGGGCAAAAAAAGAGGTGCCGGGGATGGAGTGTGTCTGGTAATGTTCTGGTGGCGACTGTAGATACACACCACTGTAGCAACCCAGACACTTTACTGTATAATACTCTGATGGTAATCATTCACCAGCAAAGTATGCAGCTGCCCAGACATTTCTATTTTATTTTTCCTATCCTCCAGGTTGATTCAAACTTCTAATCTCACATCAGCATGCACGCAGTCCTGCCTTCTTGGTGAGGTCACCGGGGAGAAGAGCTAAAATGAAAGGTTCTCTAAGATTCATCACACTATGAGCAGAGAATTTAATGAATTTTGAAGATTGGCAACAAATAGTACTACAATTATATGTGTTTTGCATGTAACTCTTCCCTTCCTTTAAGTAAAATAAGCAATTAGATAACGCTGTCATGCAGAGACATGTAGAGCGTACCTTGTAGCATAAACCTGTTCTAGGAAGTCTTTGATATTTAAAGTGTTTGCTCTGTCAACCATGTGGTCACAAAGTAGTTGTGCTGAGAGCAAATCTAAAAATAACATAGTAGTAATAGTCTTATGGAAAACACTCTCCCTGCCAGTAAACACAGCAAACCATTATTGTGAACATTAAGGTGCATTATATTCTTTAAAAATTGTGTAACAAATTGTTCCCGGTTCAGTATTCGTGAGTAGATGGAGTGATTTGAGCTTTCGCCTGTGGTATAAAATAGGTGATATCTGATGCAATAGCTATTATATGCCCTGAAATCACTGCAAAGGAAAATTGGGCAGGTTTTGTAATAAGTGCCCCACCTGACGTTACCCATTTTACAGTGCCGGCAGAAGGTAAAATGACTCCCACAAATTCCAGAGACCGACACATCTTCAACTGTTTGCCCTATATGTGATTGGTAGATAGTTCCGTGGATAGGCTGGGGAAGGTGCAGTCTACTCTGCTTCAAGTAAAGAAGGTCATGAGGGGATTTAGAAGAGGTGTTTGAAGCTATGCGTTCTGCTTCTGTGCTGTACTATCCTATGATTCCATGTGGGGAATGAAGGGAAGGGTCGCTCTATGGCTACTTTAGTGTTTAGATAGAGTAAATGAGGAAAAATGGTTTCCAATGGCTAAAGAGTAGATAACCAGAGGGCACAGATTTAAAGTGATTAGCATAAGAATCAGGGGCGACATGAGGAAAAATACTTTTATGCAACAAACAGTTATGATTTGGATTGCACTGCCTCATATAGTGGTGGAAACAGGTTCAGTAGTAGCTTTCAAAAGCAAGTTGGGTAAATACTTGAAGAGGAAACAATTGCAGGGATATGGGAAAAGAACTGGGGAATACAACATCTGGTAATGTGACTAACTGGATTGCTCTCCAAAAGAGCCAGTGCAGACTCAGTGGGCCAAAAGGCCTGCTTCTGTGGTGTATTGTCCCATGATTCAATGTGTGGAATGAAGGGAAGGGTTGTCCTATGGCTATTTAGTGAACTGTATTGAGCAATGCCCAGTTTTGTCCATACAAAGTCATTTATGGATTTATGGCCATTCATTTTTTAGTTATTTATGACACACTTTTCTCCTTGCATTTAATTTTCATGTGGTGAAGATTATGTAAGTTCAGTGCTGGTGTGGCATCTTGATGGATACAAGTGGAAAGATGGAGGGGGTTTGGAGACAGTTCTATGCTATGCCCATGCTTAGTGAGACTTCAGCAATGAAGCCTTGCAATCTTTACCCTGGTCTCAAGACACTGCAATGCAATTCCTACTTTACAATGGAGTCTTGTTGAATAGATTTGCTCTGTGTTACCAAGTACTCAAGGGAGCCTAATCCGTAACTGTTTTCCCGAGCAATTGCATCTAATTTCAGCATTTAAAGTGCACACACCTAATGATCTCACTAGGCTCACAGCATCCCATTCTCAAATTTATTTAGGACATGCCCTGACCTCAGATTTAGGCTGTATTTACTAATAAAGGTATAGTATCTGCACAAAGCAGTTTTGCTTCACAATGACACTGGGTCTACTGCTCCTAATTCATATGTTCTTGTGTTTTTGTGACAATGTGGTTGCAGTGTGAATTCGGCCTATATGATATGTAAGAGTGTCAGGAAAGATCTTGTAACTACTCTTTTCTTTTAAAATACTAAATGTGTGAGCGTAACCTGAAGGATAAATATCCCTACACTTCCAAGTGCCTATCCTTAGAATGGTCTACCTCTTTATGTAAACTCACAGTCATTTCTCAATAAAGCTGCTTTATTAAATATCAGACTGCTGTTTTATATCTGTAACTCTGTAATTAGTAATAAAGTTAAAGCACTGCTTTATGTTCAATATTAAGCACACCACCACTATCAAGCCTGCCTTTACTACTTCAAGTAAGGGCTTTATTTCCCTACAGCAGCTGACACAAACTTACCAACATATTCAATCCCGATGTAGTCCATTGTTGGTCTGAGTGCATGTGACAGCAACCAGTGTGGGTCCCAACAGGGCTACAGGGAAAGGCTGATCAAATGATTGTGGGGGGAGGGGGGAATACGGTGGTCCCAGACCTGTAAGCAGAGATTTAAGCTGCCATTTACAAACAGCAGATAATCGAGCTAGACTGCTGGGTGCGCAAGAGAATGAGGAACAGGAAATACAGGGGTGAGAGACTACACACAGGTCAAGAAGATGAGAGTGCAGCTTAGAAAATTGCTGAGGGGTTGAAAGACTAAGAGAAGACTTTTGGTTTCTGCAGTTGACACCTGTATGAAGTGTTGAAATGCAATTGAAGATTTGAACACAGGGCTTCATGTGGTATAAGCAGAAAATATGTTATGAGCATGAATGAGATGTGATATATAAGTTCCTTCTGTTGAATTGTATAACACCTTTCATGCCCACAGGTCAGCCCAAAGAGCTTCACAGTATAATCCTGCCTGTAATGTAGAAAAGGCAACAGGAAATTTGCACACAGCAAGATCCCACAAGCATCAATAGAACCAGATAGACTGTTTTAGCGGTGTTGGTTGATGGATAAATATTGGCCAGGACACCGGGAGAACTCCCCTACTCCTCTTCAAAAGAAAGAATCTTTTACATGTACCTGAGAGAGCAGACAAGAGACCTTCGTTTAACATTTCATCCAACAGTTCAGCACTGTTGGCCCAACCATCTTCAGCTGCTTCATCACAAGCTTCCTTCCAAAATAAGGTCAGAAATAGGGATGTTCGCTGATGATTGCACAATTTTCAGCACCATTTGCAACTCCTCAAATACTGAAGCAGTTTACGTCCAAATGCAGCAAGACCTGGACAATATCCAGGCTTGGGCTGACAAGTGGCAAGTAACATTCACGACACACAAGTGCCATGCAATGACCATCTCCAACAAGAGAGAATCTAACCAATCCCCTTGGCATTCAATGGGATTACCATCGCTGAAAATCCTACCAACAGCCTGGGGGGGTTACCATTGACCAGAAACTGAACTGGACTAGTCATATCAACACTGTGGCTACAAGAGCAGTTCGGAGGCTAGGAATCCTGCAGCGAGTAACTCACCTCCTGACTCTCCAAAGCCTGTCCACCATCTACAAGGCACAAGTCAGGTGTGTGATGGAATACTCTCCACTTTCCTGGATGAGTGCAGCTCTTGACACCATCCAAGACCAAGCAGTCCACTTGATTGGCACCCCATCCACAAACACTCACTCCCTCCACCACCGGTGCATAGCAGCAGCTGTGTGTACCATCTACAAGATGCACAGCAGGAACTCACCAAGGATCCTTAGGCAGCACCTTCAAAACCTGCAACCTATTCCATCTAGAAGGAGAAGGGCAGCAGGCACATGAGAACACCACCACTCTCCAAGTCATTCACCATCATGACTTCGAAATATATTGCCATTCCTTCACTGTCGCTGAATCAAAATCTTGGAACTCCCTCCCTAAAAGCACTGTGGGTGTACCTACACCACATGGAATGCAGCAGTTCAAGAGGGCCGCTCATCATCATCTTCTCATGGGCAATTAGGGATGGGAAATAATTGCTGGCCTAACCAGTGACACCCAAATCCCATGAATGAATTTAAAAAAACTCTCTCCGTAATGTATCAGCCTAGATTATCTTGTCAAGCATCTGGATTGGGGCTTGAACTCATAATTTTATGACTTAGAGATAACTGAAGCTCCAACAATACTCAAGAAGCTCATCACCATTCATGACAAGGCAGCCCACTTCCTTAGCATCCCATCTATCACCTTAAACAATAACTTCCTCCAACACTAGCGCACAGTGGCAGCAGTGTGCACGGTACACAAGATGCGTGGCAGCAACTCATCAAGGCTCCTTCGACAGCACCTTCCAAACCTGTGACATCCACCACCTAGAAAGACAATGGCAGCAGATGCCTGGGATGACCACCACTTGCAACTTCCCTCCAAGCCACACACCATCCTAACTTGGAACTATATCGCCATCCCTTCACTGATGCTGGGTGTAAAACCTGGAATGGCCTTCCCAAAAGCACTTTGGATGTACCTGCATCACATGCAGAGGCTCAAGAAGGCAGATCACCATCGCTTTCTCGAGGACAACTGGTGATGGGCAATAAATTCTGGCTTTGCCACTGGCACTTTCATTCCATGAACAAATGAAAAAAAGCTGCCATCTGTACCACATTGACACTGGTTGGTGACTGGGGAACTCATGAGAGATCATGTTGTGAGCAAGTGAGATGGAATAGTTATGTCCAAATGTGGTTCACCACATATTTATTGACATTAGTGGCTAGAACTCATGTTTGTTTAGAAAAATAATCAATTATTTACAGGTTACATCTGAATATCTTATATCAATTCTATTATTTGCTCTTCGAATCTTTTAAGAACATCAGGGAAGAGACACACATCTTCCTATTATGCACCACAGAAGTACACATAGAGCTTTATCCTACTACCATTCAGATATAGACACCTATTCCAGGCAACACCTGTCAAGAACCACAGACACTGATGCTAAAATATTACTGTCAGGAAAATTAATGGATGAAAGCTTGACTTGTTCATGGACATCCCTGTCCATGATTTTAACATAAGCATTAACCTGATTATTTTAAATGGAGTAGTGTCCTTGTTAAGACAGTGGTCAGAGGAAGATTGTATCAAGCTTTCACCAGTAGTACCTCAAAATAATTTCTGGCTTTCCTCTATTTATTCATTTACAGGATGTGGGCATCACTGGCTAGGCCAGCATTTATTGCCCATTCCTAACTACCCTTGAGAATGTAGTGGTGAGCTGCTTTCTTGAACCACTGCAATTCCTATGGTATAGGTACACACACACTGCTGTTAGGGAGGGAGTTCCAGGATTTTGACCCAGCGACAGTAAAGGAATGATGATATATTTCCAAGTCAGGATGGTGAGTGGCTTGGAGGGGATCTTCCAGGTGGTGGTGTTCCCATCTATCTGCTGCCCTTGTCCTTCTAAATGGTAGTGGTCGCTGTTTGGGTGCCTGCCTAAGGAGCCTTGGTGAGTTTACTGATTGCTAAAGATTGGTTGTTCTCCACTGGGTGGCTAGTTCTTATTTTAAAGTTACACTTAACAAAAACACAGTTAAAGCACCTTCCCTTATTGCTGTGTCTTCAACAGGATATTTGCACATTCGCCAGCATCACTGAATCATAGAATGATGCAGCACTGAAGGAGGTCATTTGGCCTACCATGCCTGTGCCAGCTCTATGAGTGAACTAACCTATTAGTCCCACTCCCTTCGCCTTTCCTCACAGCCCTGCAAAATTTTCCCCTTCAAGTATTTGTCCAATTCCCTTTCGAGAGTTATTATTGAATTTGCTTATACCACCCTTTCAGACAGCGCATTCCAGATCATAATAATTTGCTGAGTAAAATAAAAGGTCTTCATCTCGCCTCTGTTACTGTTACCCAAGTAGGTCAGCGAATTCCAGTAAATGGGAAGAATTATGCTGAGTGCATAGAGAAACTACTTTTAACAAGTAGCCCAAATATATATTGGACAGAATATTTCCGTTCATAAACACATGTAACATTTGTTGATTTAGACCACTTTGGCTCTGTGATTCCTTTTTAAGCAGTTTATTTAAGAGATACATCTATCAAATTTTCAGAGTTTCCTGACCATATATGGAGTGTGAGGAAATCTAACCTAGATTGCTGTGCAATCCCTAAACTGACTGATTAATGTGAGTTGCATTATAAGGACTAAAAAATAATAATTGAAATTGTTAAAGGAAAATAAATCAAGTTGCTATGTATGTAATATTCATTGCAAAATCAAGTCATTTTTATACAGAAAAACATGGTAGAGTGTAATCATTGCAATGGTTGTATTTTTAATATGAAGTATGTTGATTCAAAGTAAAATGTAGCTCTTTGGAAGAAGAATTGAAGAGTGTCCCATTTCTTAAAGTGCCAAACATGCCTGGGTTATCTGTGCTTCAAAGATTCTTCAATCTGAGAAGTAGTGGTTCATGGAATAAAACAGCATAAAAAATTCCCAGAAAGGCTCCTGTGTTGCATGAGTCAGTTTCAATTTTAATATCTTTTGTATTATTGGTAGCAGGAAAACCTAATTGGATAAAAGAGAGAGCCTGAAAACAGGTCATACACTCACATAAAGCAGTGTCCAAGGCTGGAGGTGGTCAGGAACTCTTCTATGATGTCACCCGGCATGGAGCTTTCTCATGGGAAAAGTAACACTTTAAGCTGTATAAAAGAAGAGAAAAGCAATAATAGTTACAAGCACAACTAGTTTTCTGTTTGATGTAACCATGTTATCTGTTCCTCAAGCTTTTTGTTCCCATTCAAAGCATAAATGTGATTATTGAAGTGGGTTGTTTCGTCTGCTCAGAATACAAAAGTTCCTCACTAATTGCTGCCACATCAAATGACTAGGAACATCCCCAATGGAAGCCTACAGACTGATGTGAAAAAATTCAGGCATCACTAAAAGTCGGGTACTATTTTTTTTGATTCCCATCAAAGATTAGGTTACTGGGGTGGGGGGCCTTATCACACAGGAAGCCCTCTCCGCAGATTAGTTCCACTTGACTGCCAGTTTGCTATGCCAGCTTTGGCCACAGCCAATCTACCGCGAGCACCTTTATTGTTTCTCCTGCGGCAAGCAAGAACAGTGAACTGTACAAGGGAACAAAGAATGAGGCAAGAGGGCCCGCTGTGTAACTGAAGTGTAACCTCGTTCCTCTTGGTCACGCACCAGTGGTGTGAGTGCCTAGGTCTGGGCCTGAACCGCACATGGAGCAGAAAAAGCTGTCAGTTTACGGCACGTTCAAAGCAACTTCTATTGTGCAAACAGGGCAGAAGTGGCACGGTCCATATACTCCTCAAGGGATGCCATGAGTCAAAAAGCCATTGACTTTGCTTTAAATGTAATTAATTTAATTCCTTGTCACATCGCTCACTGGAACCCATTGCTATCTTCTTCTTTTGGAGTAGTTGCACAGTGAACGGTATCCTATTCAGGTCACGACCTGTCAGTATTTGGTCATTGCAAATATAAGCAACACTACCCTTATCAGTGTCAACAGGTCTCTTTAACACTTAAAGAGCTGAAAGATAAATATATCTGGCAGATAGCGTGCAGTCCACTGCTAAGCCTTCCATTACACTATTGGGCCATGTTTTAGACAAAGCTCGATAAATATGGTCATTATATAGCCTCTTGGTGAGAAACCATGGGACATCATTCTCAATAACATTACTTACCCTAGAGTTTGGGAAAAGTCACACTTTTTGATTTTAAAAATGTGTGATAGATTTTTATGTTTGTTTACTGGGTGTGAAAGCTGGAGTCACCTGTGTTTCTAACCGGGAGCTGACATCTCTTACAAAGCTTCTTCCTTTTACCAGCTGCATGAATAACCCTTTTTCAGTCCCTGGTTTTATCATGAATTAGATTGTCTTCAGTATAAATACTTAACACAAAGCTGCATAGCGGCACTGGTAAATCTTTTCATCCGAACTTTTATCTACTTCAAAGAGCTTTTTAATTCTTAGTCCATATAACAGGTGCATGCTTAATAATGTCTGTAATAACACACCAAATCTGCATCTTTTGCCAGATGTGAACTGGGGACATGATCCACCTCACAGAACATGAAGTCAAGGAGATTGTTTTGCTACCTCAGTAATCTGGTTGATTTAGTGGTTTCAGCATCTGCTTCTTAGAAGGCCAAGCGTTCAGGTCCCAGAGCTGTTACAACGGAGAGGACTGTGTATCAGTTTTTAAGCACTCTGCTAGGTTGGAGTGCTTTGAGACAGCTGCAAGTTTCATCATCAGACAGTGATGCAAGTTGACATTGTGTTAGATATCAGGGAGCTTCAGTGCTCGAAATGCTAGAGATATCCACAGATGGGCCTTTGCTTAGGCATTCTGGTGCACAAAAAGCTCATGCAGTCATAATACAGAAAGAACGCTGAATTAGAAACAAATAAGATTGTGATCTGTGATGTAGAACCTTTGTGCATTTTTTTCTTCATTGTGGTTTCCCTATTCCTTTCATGGATCTTCCTTGTGCCATGCATGTTCCTCGAATGATGTGATGAGTTGGAGCTGCAATTCCTTTGCTGTTCCTAATCTTTTACTAAACATTAAATCATAATGAAGTGCCGGCCAAGAATGTATAGCTTCTGATTTCCCACCAGTGCCCCCAACATTACCTTCTGTGGGGAAGTGACTGGTCGCATAGTTGCGTCATATCATTCTTTATAGCACAATGTGTTGGAACTGCCACTCGTTGTTCCATGAGACTACTCTTACTGCAATTTTCTATGGAAGTGACTTACTCTAGTTCAAGGATAACAAATCATATTACTGTTTTTTTATCAGCTCCTACCTATAGTTATCAGCTAAAGGCTCTTCACTGGTAAGCTGATGTAACAATTTACCTATTTATTTACTAGCAAAAAGGAATCACTTACATTTGGAAAAGGACACATTCAAAGGAATAAATAATATGCTTCCTCTGCACTTTTTAGAAATACATAGCCAAAGGAGAAACACAAAATCAGCCTTTGTCTTATTAGAAAGAATGAATGATGACCTCAAAGGATATTAATTCCCAGCATCTCAGTGTGACTAAAACAATGAGAAAATAAGAGATGAATGCTTGGCTAATGTCTATTATGCTCCAGCAAGTGATACACAAGTTTATATCCTCGAAGAAAAACCACATAGATGGTAGAATTTTGGAACATCCTGCAAAAGTGTTTCTCAAATGGGATGCTCAGCCCCTTACCCTTCCCCTTCCCACCCCACCCCCAGGCTCAGTCCCTCACTCTTCACTCCCCCAACATCCCTACCCCACCCCCAGGCTCAGTCCCTCACTCTTCACTCCCCCAACATCCCTACCCCACCCCCAGGCTCAGTCCCTCACTCTTCCCCTTCCCACCCCACCCCCAGGCTCAGTCCCTTACCCTTCCCCTTCCCACCCCACCCCCAGGCTCAGTCCCTCACTCTTCACTCCCCCAACATCCCTACCCCACCCCCAGGCTCAGTCCCTCACTCTTCACTCCCCCAACATCCCTACCCCACCCCCAGGCTCAGTCCCTCACTCTTCACTCCCCCAACATCCCTACCCCACCCCCAGGCTCAGTCCCTCACTCTTCACTCCCCCAACATCCCTACCCCACCCCCAGGCTCAGTCCCTCACTCTTCCCCTTCCCACCCCACCCCCAGGCTCAGTCCCTTACCCTTCCCCTTCCCACCCCACCCCCAGGCTCAGTCCCTTACCCTTCCCCTTCCCACCCCCAGGCTCAGTCCCTTACCCTTCCACCCCACCCCCAGGCTCAGTCTCTCACTCTTCCCCTTCCCACCCCACCCCCAGGCTCAGTCCCTTACCCTTCCCCTTCCCACCCCCAGGCTCAGTCCCTTACCCTTCCACCCCACCCCCAGGCTCAGTCTCTCACTCTTCCCCTTCCCACCCCACCCCCAGGCTCAGTCCCTTACCCTACCCCTTCCCACCCCCCACCCCCAGGCTCAGTCCCTCACTCTTCCCCTTCCCACCCCACCCCCAGGCTCAGTCCCTTACCCTTCCCCTTCCCACCCCCAGGCTCAGTCCCTTACCCTTCCACCCCACCCCCAGGCTCAGTCTCTCACTCTTCCCCTTCCCACCCCACCCCCAGGCTCAGTCCCTTACCCTACCCCTTCCCACCCCCCACCCCCAGGCTCAGTCCCTCACTCTTCCCCTTCCCACCCCACCCCCAGGCTCAGTCCCTTACCCTACCCCTTCCCACCCCACCCCCAGGCTCAGTCCCTCACTCTTCCCCTTCCCACCCCACCCCCAGGCTCAGTCCCTTACCCTACCCCTTCCCACCCCCCACCCCCAGGCTCAGTCTCTCACTCTTCCCCTTCCCACCCCACCCCCAGGCTCAGTCCCTTACCCTACCCCTTCCCACCCCCCACCCCCAGGCTCAGTCCCTCACTCTTCCCCTTCCCACCCCACCCCCAGGCTCAGTCCCTTACCCTACCCCTTCCCACCCCCCACCCCCAGGCTCAGTCCCTCACTCTTCCCCTTCCCACCCCACCCCCAGGCTCAGTCCCTTACCCTACCCCTTCCCACCCCACCCCCAGGCTCAGTCCCTTACCCTACCCCTTCCCACCCCACCCCCAGGCTCAGTCCCTCACTCTTCCCCTTCCCACCCCCCCCCCCAGGCTCAGTCCCTCACTCTTCCCCTTCCCACCCCACCCCCAGGCTCAGTCCCTTACCCTACCCCTTCCCACCCCACCCCCAGGCTCAGTCCCTCACTCTTCCCCTTCCCACCCCACCCCCAGGCTCAGTCCCTTACCCTACCCCTTCCCACCCCACCCCCAGGCTCAGTCCCTTACCCTACCCCTTCCCACCCCCCACCCCCAGGCTCAGTCCCTCACTCTTCCCCTTCCCACCCCACCCCCAGGCTCAGTCCCTTACCCTACCCCTTCCCACCCCACCCCCAGGCTCAGTCCCTCACTCTTCCCCTTCCCACCCCCCCCCCCCGGCTCAGCCCCTCACTCTTCCCCTTCCCACCCCACCCCCAGGCTCAGTCCCTTACCCTACCCCTTCCCACCCCCCCCCCCCGGCTCAGTCCCTTACCCTTCCCTTCCCACCCCACCCCCAGGCTCAGTCTCTCACTCTTCCCCTTCCCACCCCACCCCCAGGCTCAGTCCCTCACTCTTCCCCTTCCCACCCCACCCCCAGGCTCAGTCCCTCACTCTTCCCCTTCCCACCCCACCCCCAGGCTCAGTCTCTCACTCTTCCCCTTCCCACCCCACCCCCAGGCTCAGTCCCTCACTCTTCCCCTTCCCACCCCACCCCCAGGCTCAGTCCCTCACTCTTCCCCTTCCCACCCCTACCCCCAGGCTCAGTCCCTTACTCTTCCCTTCCCACCCCACCCCCAGGCTCAGTCCCTCACTCTTCCCCTTCCCACCCCACCCCCAGGCTCAGCCCCTCACTCTTCCCACACCCCCACTGCCAGGCTCAGCCGCTCACCCCATCCCAGGCTCAGCCCCTCACTTTTCCCATCACTGCACCCCCTCCCCCACCCCAGGCTCAGCTCCTCACCCCATCCCCAGATTCAGCCCCTCACTCTTCCCACCATCCCACCCTCAGGCTCAGCCCTTCACCCCACTCCCAGGCTCAGCCCCTCACTCCTGGCCCCCACCATGCTCCCACCCCACACCCCACCTACGCTCAGCCCCTCACTCTTCCCACACCCCCACCGCCAGGCTCAGCCCTTCACTCTTCCCATCACCGCGCCCCACCACCCCCCCACCCCCACCCTCAGGCTCAGCCCCTCACCTCACCCCCAGGCTCAGCTCCTCATTCTTCCCCACCACCACCCCAACCCTGGTGCTATAGGTCAATGTTGAAAAGTGGAGGGTGTGAAATCAGTATGACAGGACCTCAGAAGAATTGGAAATGAGGAGATTACTTGTAGATTTAGAAGTAAAATTTCGATTTCCTTCAGAATTTAGGTTTAGATGTGGAAAATTTGAGGATTTGCGCAGCTGAGTCTGATATTCTGATGGTAATAGTGAATGGATGGATTTTCCTTGGCTTGCCTGGAAGGTTTTTCATTGTGCTTTCAAGGAAAAATGGATGCAGCTTCATCTGTAAACTACAAACAATTGAAAGCAGAACCCATTTCCCCATAAAACAAATTAGATTAATCCACCCACCATCAGAAACAGGGCCAATGGATGTCAGCTCTATTACAGGACCAGCAGGCATGCAATTTTTCTCATCTCCCAAGATTGTGATGGAAAATAGATACCTACTTACCCATCAGACCACTATGGATTGGATTACCCCTACCACACTATTAAATAATGGTAATATATGTTTTTAAGTTAATCTTTGTAGCTGTGGCTCCAACTATATGTGACAGTTGCTCATCCACAATGTGTGATTAAGTGAGCTGTACTTAGAAAGTGATAGACAAAACAGTGTCACACATATAGAGATACAATTTATAATTTGTATCCAGAATGATGGTAGCAACCTATATTGTCTGTTTCCTTACCTTGCATCGCAATAAAATGTGATTCATGTAGATGAGGTGAGAGTGACTGCCCTTGACATCAAGGCAGCATTTGACCAAGTGTGGCATCAAGGAGCCCTAGCAAAACTGGAGTCAATGGGAATTGGGGGAAAACTCTCCACTGGTTGGAGTCATACCTAGCACAAAGGAAGATGGTTGTGGTTGTTGGAGGTCATTCATCTCAGTTTCAAAACATCACTGAAGGAGTTCCTCAGGGTAGTGTCCTAGGCCCAAACATATCCAGCTGCTTCATCAATGACCTTCCCTCCATCATAATGTCAGAAGTAGGGGTGTTTGCTGATGATTGCACAATGTTCAGCACCATTCGCAACTCCTCAGATACTGAAGCAGTCCACATCCAAATGCAGCAAAACCTAGACAATATCCAGGTTTGGGCTGACAAGTGGCAAGTAACATTCACGCCACACAAGTGCCATGCAATGACCATCTCCAACAAGAGAGAATCTAACCATCGCCCCTTGATGTTCAATGGCATTACCATCGCTGAATCCCTCACTATCAACATCCATTAACCAGAAACTGAACTGGTCTAGCCATATAAATACTATGGCTATGAGAACAGGTCAGAGGCTGGGAATCCTGTGGTGCGTAACACACCACCTGACTCCCCAAAGCCTTTCCACCATCTACCAGGCACAAGTCAGGAGTGTGATGCAATACTCTCTACTTGCCTGGATGAGTGTAGCTCCAACAACACTCAAGTTTGACACCATCCAGGACAAAGCAGCCCACTTGATTGGCACCCCATCCACAAACATTCACTCCCTCCACCACCGACACGCAGTAGCAGCAGTGTGTACCATCTACAAGATGGACTGCAGGAACTCACCAAGTCTCCTTAGCCAGCACCTTCCAAACCCATGACTGCTACTACCTAGAAGGACAAGGGCAGCAGACACATGGGAACGCCAGCACCTGGAAGTTCCCCTCCGAGCCACTCACCATCCTGACTTGGAAATATATCTCCGTTCCTTTGCTGTTACTGGGTCAAAATCCTGGAACTCCCCTTACAGCACTGTGAGTGTACCTACATTACATGGACTGCCATAGTTCAAGAAGGCTGCTCACCACCAACTTATCAGGGGCAATTAGGGATGGGCAATAAATGCTGGCCTAGCCAGTTATGTCCACATCCCATGGATGAATTAAAAAAATAATGAAGTCAGAACAGTTCAATATAGTGTTCAAAACATACCTTGCCAATTCACCTGAGCCAATCTTTCACCACAAACCATTTAGCCTCTGTCTATACCTAAGCTGCTTACTTCTCACTCACACATTTAACCTTAGAATGCTAGCATCTCCAAGAATTACATAACTGTTGAGTTGGTTATTTTCTTTTTCATTGCATTTCATACTCTATGAACTATTTAGGTCTATAATTGTATTAGAAGTACATAAAGTAATTTTGTTATCTGACTGAGAGCAATCAGAACCTGACATAATGAAATGGGGAAATTACGATCAGCCATGATTGTAATAAATGGCGGGGCAGGCTCGAGGGGCTGAATTGCCTACTCCTGCTTCTTGTTCTTATGTTCTCTTTATTGGGATGGAACTATGGTAGAACACTATCTCCAACCTCCCAACCCATTCCTTTTCCACGCAAGGCTTCTGTTTCATTTGTACTTGGGGTGAGAGCAACACTGGCAAGACAATATTTATTGCCCATTTCTAGATCTCCTGAGAACATTAACAGTCAACCATAATAGAGCTGGAATCATATGTAAACCAAATGTGGCAGGTTCCCTTCCCTGAAGGAAATTCGTGAACCATTTGGGTTTTTTTCAGCAATTTGGCAGCTTTCAAATATGACCAGATTTTTGTTTTGAACTCAGTTTCACAGCTTCCCCTGCTAGGATTTTGTACTCATGACATCTGGCTTGTTAGTTTGACACCATTACCACCACGTTACCATGCCTTTTCAGAATGGTTTAAACTGTGCTAAGGAGGAGGCAGTGGTATAATGGTATTGTCACTGGACTAGTAATCCAGAGATCCAGGGTAATGCTCTGGGGGCCTGGGTTCCAATCCCACCATGGTGGAATTTAAATTCAATAAAATATCTGGAATTAAAAGTCTAATGATGACTATGAAACTTTGGTTGTAAAAACCCATCTGGTTCACTAATGCCCTTTAGGAAAGGAAATCTGGATTCCTTACCTGGTCTGGTCTACTTGCCACTTCAGACCCACAGTATTATAGTTGACACTGAAATGGCTGAGCAAGCTATTCAGTTCTCAAGGGCAATTAGG
The DNA here is from genome assembly GCF_017639515.1 of Carcharodon carcharias. NCBI lineage: Eukaryota > Metazoa > Chordata > Chondrichthyes > Lamniformes > Lamnidae > Carcharodon > Carcharodon carcharias. Next base: position 23,191,818 of record NC_054476.1, read on the forward strand.
GATGGGCAATAAATTCTGACCTAGCCAGTGACACCCACATCACATGAATGAATGAAAAAAAAAGACTCTTATTGTATTTTTACTATCAAATGAGAGCCTGCCAATGTACTGAAGAAATCCTAGGTTAGGGAGTTAACTAAGGTTATCTGCGCCAAGTTCCCAAATAGACATTAACTAATGGAGATCCTGTGCTAACTCTGTGGCTTTGTGACATTTTGATGCCATGGAAGAAGTGGGCACCCATTTTCAGATATTTCGTTAGGTTAAAAGGCAGCTCATGGAGAAGCATGTTGCTTGGAAAATGAATTGGGGAGAATAGCAAAATTTCCAATTACTGTAACATGTACTGTTATGTGCAAAACACTGTTATTTTACCTGCTACAGTTGAATAAATCTGTGGATTTATAGCCCAAGTCTCAGTCACCTGAAGTGCATAATCAATCCATCAAAGAAAGGAGACTCATGTGAAATATCCCAATAAGCTAGCTTACAATGGCAAAGCCACAATATAGAGTAAGGGTTCTCTATCCAATTCACAGGCCTCCTTACCATGTAAGAAGATATTGGACTGGTGAGTGCATACTCTGGATCAGAGAGGATGCAGGTTACCTCTAAGGGAATGCTTGGAGACCTGACACCTAAGTAGAGCACCTAGCATAAAACTTGCATAAAATGGATGTTATACTCACTTTTGTTAAGTTTTATTAATCAATTTTTGGAGAGGACAGGAACATTAACATTAGGATTAAAGCCATACTGATAATTCATTGGCACTTTTTACCTGTATTCCACTGCTATTCACTCTTTTTCTCCAAAAATGATCAAAAATAGAAAGGTGTAGCCAAGTCATGACATACAAACTGTAATACAAGTTACTTAAATTAAATCACTTAAAGCAGTAGGTACTTTTACAGCAAAGTTATTGTCATATAGAAAATATTTCCTTTTGTTTTAACCCCTCACCTTTCTTCACATGTGATACAATATTGTCAAGGCTCATTAAAGCCCAATTGACATAACTCAAGGCACCTTCATGACTGATGTATACCAAACTTTGGCTTCATTCACATGCTTAGAGACACTGGGACTGTCTGTTTAAGATTTTAAAAGTAATTCTATCAAAAATTGACTTTCCCAGGAGTATCAGGATATAGGGGTTCAGGCAGCAGCATTGCAAGGCTATGTTAGAGGGAAAACACTGTCCAATAATAAAAATTAAGATGAACCTAATTGATAAAATTGCCTCTGACCACAACAACATTGTTATAAGCAGTTTATACAACATCTCATTTTATATTACCCGAACTTTGACATTTTCCTCTGATGCCATAATTATAAAGCAAGAACTAATGACAAATCAAGATAAGAAGACTATATCAAAGCCTTTTGTCCAGCTGAAGACAGTTACATCTAAGGGGAAGTAATCACATCCTGCGAGCCCTAAGTACCACAATATTAGAGCAAGAGAGTTTCATCATTAGGTCCCCTTTACAAAACCAAACATTCACAAAGAATTATCATTAATTTTAACATCCTTTTGGGGTGGTTCTGTCTATTTGTGTTGATTTGTATGAACCATTTTGTTTAAATAGTCAGTGCTGATGACATAATTGACAGGAACTGGCTCGGAGGAGTTACTGAGTCTGGTTGAAGTAGCATGATTACTTGAAGCACCCTGCATTGGTTCTCCTATGAGAAAGGGAGTTTTAAAATCCATTTTAACCCCCACAATCAGTCAAAAGGGAGGTCCTATTTATTTTACTATCTTAGTCTCAGGTTTCATTATGAAATAGCTAATCACAACCAGAGCAGAAAAGTAGAAAGTTTGTTTTACTCATATATGATTGAAAAGCAGTTTCAAAATAAGGCAAATTCCCTTTATTCTTTGATCAGAAAGCACCTGAAGAAATGGATTCTGTATTCTTAGTAACATTGAGTGAATGTGAAATTTGAACGTATAAATGTGTATTGATTGAACAAATATAGAGCAGCTTTTGGAGTGGGTTCCTGACTGCTCAATCTGTAAAACCATCCTTGTGGATCAGCTGCCTGATGACAAGACTGAATGATTTTCCTTTACACAGATTTCACAGGAAAATTGGACGGTTTGTCTAATCAACAATGGCAGTTTAATTGCCCATTTGGCAGGTTCAAGCTCTACTTTTCACTGCTCTCCCTCCCTCTCTTTCTCTCTCTTTGCGTATATTGTGGAGAAGTAAAGAGCATTAGAAAACATGATTATGATTAGGAAATATTGTTTCATCATTTCTTTTTAAATTCTTTCTTGAATTGTGAGCATCGCTGGAGGGGCCAGTAAGGACAGCAGGTTTCTTTCCCAAAAGGACCTTTCTGATCCAGTTGCATTTTTACAGAGGAACATAGCAACAGGAGTAGGATATTTAGCCCCATGTTCTGCCATTCATTGAGATCATGGGCAGAATTTTCTGTCTGACGTGTGGGTGGTGGAGCCCGCACATCAGCGCTTAAAATGTCACGCGCTGATGTCGTGCGAGCGTGCCCCGACGTCAGCGTGCGGCATCGCAATATTTTGGTCGGCGGGTGCCCACAGCAGCAGGACGCTCACCCTCCATTAATTAAAGGCCTTGTTAAGGCCCTTAACTTGCCACTTGTCCAGGATTTTGAGAGGCCCGTGCCAACTTCGGGTAGGCGCATGGGCCCAACGGGTAGGCGGGTAGGAGATTTTTTAATAAAAGTCATGCACTGGCGGGATGTGTGGACTCACAGGGGTTGTTCATGTTTTCCACAAAGTTTTAACTGCAGAAAGCATTTTAAAGTTGCCTGTGTGATTGTTAGCAGTTCACATCGATTTCCAAGAGCTTTTTTTGTACTTTGAAACCAGTCGGCAGACAGTAATCTTTCTCGGGCCCGCAGCTTTCTGGAGGCCTCCATTTAGCCTGGGGGTATGGGTTCTGACCTCTCCACTGGAGACAGCTCCTCTGAGGAGGAAGGGAGGGATAGGATAAGTAGGAGGCCAGGACTAGACAATCAGCCTCTAGGGGAGTCACCTTTGGGAGGCCAGGCACACGCACAAGGGGCACAGGGCCAAGGTGTTGCCCAAGGTGCAAGGGGCTGCAGACGACGCCACTATCCTGCTGCCAGGGTTTACAGGCAGCGAAGCAGCTACCTCAATATGACTGAGGTGCAGTTCCGAAGAAGGCTCTGACTCTCAAGGAAGACAGTCACCTATATCTGTCAGATGATTGGCCCTGAGGTCTCCCCTAACTGTGTGGGTGGACGCCCCATGCCAGTGGCTCTGAAGGTCACAGTTGCCCTCCACTTCTGTGCCTCTGGCTCCTTCCAGGGCTTGGTGGGTGATCTTTGCGGTGTCTCCCAATCAGCTGTCCACATTTGTGTCAAGCAGGTTACAGACGCTCTGTTCAGACGGGTATTGATCTTCATCCACTTCTGCTGCGATCAGACAAGTCAGGCACAGTGAGCCAGAGGCTTCGCGGCCATTGCTGGCTTCCCCCATGTCCAGGGTGCTATAGACTGTACACATGTGGCCATCAAGGTGCCAGCAGGTGAGCCGGGTGCTTTTGTCAACAGAAAGGGCTTCCACTCCATGAACGTGCAAATAGTGTGTGATCACTGGATGCAGATTCTACAAGTTTGTGCAAGGTACCCAGGCAGCTCCCACGACGCCTACATCCTCAGACACTCCCAGGTGCTGGGGCTCTTCAGTGCTCCATCTCGGCTGGATGGTTGGCTGCTGGGTGACAAGGGCTATCCCCTCAGAAGGTGGCTCATGATGCCTCTCCACCATCCAAGAACAGAAGCTGAGCAGCGCTACAATAGGAGCCACAGCACCAAAAGGGCTGTGGTAGAGAGAACCATTGGTCTTTTCAAGATGCGCTTCCATTGCCTAGACCACTCAGGGGGTGCATTCCAATACCCCCCAGATCGTGTCTCTCTGATAGTGGTAGCATGCTGCACTCTGCACAATCTTGCGCTGGAAAGGGGGGATGCAGTTGACGATGAAGACCATGAAGCCCTGGATGAGGCTGCACATGATGAATCCAGCAGTGGCTCAGAGAATGAGGAAGCACAGGGCGATGATGAGGGGCAGCACGCCGACCCACTACTACACCAAGGAGGTAGGGACACCCGGGACAATTTAATCCAATGAACGTTCAGCTAGCTCCACACACATGGATCAGCAGGACCAGCATTGCCTGGCGCTTCCACACGTGGCACTTAGATGCTACATCTTCCACCTTGTCAGCTGCAACTAAGGGCTTAGTACAGAAACACCAATGTCCACTCAAACACTCATGAGATGTCTGTGTAACAGACAAATGCAGCACAAAGGAAACACCATCAGCCATGGTCAGAAAAGTAGACTTTATTATGTCTTAAATATAACAGAGATTTCTCTATTGCAAACATAAGAATTTTGTTCCCTATTCTAAGGCCAACAAAAAATCACCAGAGACATACTCGTTGAATGCCTAACATGCCTCATGCTTTCGTTTGCAGGTGCTATGTCTAGGTGCCAACCCATCGCTCGGAGTGGCTTGTGAGCCAGCCTGCTGACTCTGCTGTCCTGTTGGCCTTGATGACCTTGGTGGGCGTCCTCTGGCCCGTGGAGCCTGTGATGGCCCCGCCTGGGAGGAAGCGGCCAGTTCCAGAACTGGCACCTCCCCAGTTGTCACAGCCTCAAAGGAAGTAACGTTGACTGGCAGAGGGGCAGAGGAGCTGCTGCCCTCATCTGAAGCGCCCTGAGAGGAGCTCGCAGTGACGACAGGCAGCTTCGGCGATGACGTGAGGTCCCATTCGACCTCCCTGCTCACCACAGATGCATGGGCACTGAGCACCACAACATCTCCCACAATGGGAATGACCACCCATGGCCAGTACCGCTGTGAAGGCTTGCAGGTCAGAGCGTAACCCAATCAGAAGATTCTCCATCCGATCGAACCCCCTCTCCATGAGAATGGCCAATCTCTCAGTGGAGGAAGCCTGAAGCTCTGCCCTGAGGTTCATGCCTTCACTGACACTCTGCCTGGACTCCTCCATCACAGAGACCAATTGAAGCATACCCTCATGCAACCCTGCCAGATGCAAATGTGATTCCTGCCGCTTGTCCTGCAGCTGCTGCATTGGTGACAACTCCAGAGACACGTCATCAGTGCCGGACTCAGCTTGTGCCTCGTCCCCTACAGCCCTTTGGCTGCTGGTGCCATTGGCACTCTCTGTCCCTACCATCTCCTCCAGCGATTGTGAAGTGCCCTTTCCACTATGATCCAGGATACTAGCTAATTTTAAATTCCCCACTGAGGTGTTTGTGTCTGCGCTGGTGCCTGGCTGTCTGAAATGATGGGCTGCAAGTTGCATGTCTTGGGCCTCAGGTGTGGAGGGGGGTGCTGCGGTGTCCATGGGCGTGCCCATGTGGTGGTGATGCTGAAATTAACATCAAGGACAGTGCATCAGTTAGCGTTCAGTCAGTAACACCTTTCATCTCTTTCCCCCCCAGCCTCATAAGTCATTCACCCTTCAAGACACAGCTGAGGACCTTTTGGACAGAGTAATGTAGGGCGCACTGGCTGAAAGGGTGATGGAGGTCCCAAACCCCCTAAGATACAGTAAGTCTTTGGCTGTGCAGCAGCGATGCCATGGCATGTTAGACCATGGGGATAGTGATCACAAATGGGATAAGGTAACTTTGGAACGTGATGGAGACACGAATCCTCAAGGGGACAAGGGACCTTTGTGTATGACCCACACGTCAGAGTGTATCAGTCTGTGAATGAGCAGTGTTGCAGCATTAACGATTGCAGCAGCCATCAATGGTGGGGAGACAGAGTGGATGGGACTGTTGGCCTCAAATGCCTGGCCACTGCACCCCTGCCTTGCCGATACCTGCTGCCCTGGCCTCCTGCCTCCTCCCCAGCTCCATGGCCTGCTCCTCAAAGGTTGTGAGGCACTGGAGCAGGGCGCGCCCACCTCCAGTCCTCTGACGCTCCCACTGATTGTGATCACTTTTTGCCTGCAGAACAGAGAAGAGGATTTATTGGGGCTGATCGTTCATGTACTCTGCATGCGCATGCCACACCCAACCACAGTGGCCCATCTGAGGCCTCCAGTGGTACTGTCCACACTACTGGTGCTCAGTCCCAGAAGATAGCACGTTTGGTCCCAGCCTCCTCCCCCCAATGGTCACCTTGTACACATTCGGCGTCCATCACTTTGAATAACACATGGGTCTTAGTGCTCATGACAAAGAGGCACAACTAGGTGCGGCGCCGATTCCAGCAGATGGCACTTGGCCACCACACCTGGAGGCTCCCCTTCCACCATCTCATCACCATCAATAAGACATGTGTTGGAGTTCTGAGTATGTGTCTAGCTGCCTCCCCTGCAGGTTAACCCCAGACTACTCAAATGCGACAAACACCAACATATGCTGCGGGGAGAATCCATCTTCTGCTCAACCACTAAATGACGTAAGCTGGTCAGTACCCATTTGCCCACCCAGCGTGCGCCAAATGCCCAATGCAGTAACGACACAAAGACGTGGTGGGTGGGGGGTGGGGGTGAGTGGCTCAGAGGCTAAGGCTAACTTCTGGGTCAAATGGCCAAGGCCGACATGGTACTCACCCTTCCAGAGCACAGCAAATCATTGAATTATTTGCGGCACTGGGTGCCTGTGCGTCGCACATCGTCATGGGCGCTGACAGCGTCACCCACCTCCTCCCACGCCTGGCTGGTGACATGGGGTGCCCTCCTCCTCCCATCCTCTGGATACAAAATATCCTGACAGCTGGAAACCTCTTGGAGGAGGACAGCAAGGCAGGCATCAGAGAATTGAGGGGCACAGTGGCCCCCCCTGCTGGCCTCTCCTGCAGCCTGGACCCCTCCTCCTGCTCATGCTCGTGTGGCACCAACACTGCCTCCCTCTCTCCCTGAGTGGCCATGGTGCACTGCCTCAAGCAGGCTGCCTGGCCACTCTGTATAAAGACCCGGCAGTCTGAGGCTGCTCTTCCCTGTGACTATTTTATCGTTCTCCACGGGAGTCACTAACCCACCGGGTGGGCCTTAACTGGTGGAAAATAGCGGCGCGGCCCGTTTCGGCGGCTGCAATCTGCTGCCCACCCACCCATCAAAGGCAAAATTCTGGCCCATGGTGATCTGTGACCAAACTCCATTTACCCAGCTTCAATTAGGATAATCCAACAACTTTATGGCCACTCTTATTGATATCAACTTTACTTTTTTTTAAAAACTGAATTCAGATTCTCAAAACTGGCATCGTAGAATTTGAAGTCAAGGTTTCTGGATTCTCAGTTCAGTTGTAAGGCATTACCTGCAGCAATAAAGTTGGGAATTTTAAGCCCAGATTTCCAATCAGTTTAATCAGAAATGACGGCCATCTGACACTATGGACAGTGACCCATTCCAGGGTTAACATCAGGCAGTCCACCGATTGTCAACTTATTTGTTGGGAAGGTTTAAAAGCCTAGAGCAGCTTAAGAGGCCAGGTATTACCGTTATCAGTTTTGGAAACGTAAGCAACATCTTTGCCAAAAGAAATGTCTGTTAGAGAGCTGGAATAAAGGTAGCTACTCCCTTCTTGGATGCAGTGTGGGAATACTGTAGCAGGAGGTTAGACAAAGGAACCTTTGGCCTATTTGGAATGGAGTGTTGCAGGCCCAAATGGGTAGTGGGAGCATGCTAAACAAATACAAGTTCTTGATTTCAGCAGTGGAGATTTTGGGGCATTAATTCATCGTAGGCAGTCGCACAAAATGGATGATAGGGGAATCAGCAGCTAAAAGAAAATCGAGCTGAGTGTAAAGTGGGCAAGCTGATTTGCTGTCTCCTGTTTCTGCTACACACCACATGATTTGGCTGTATGAGTCACATGCTCCAGTGCTGGACCTAGTTTGCTGCATCTACCCATAGAAAAGTTACAGCACAGAAGGAGGCCATTCGGCCTATCTTGTCCATGCCAGCCCGAGGACACCCAGATGCCCTTTCTAATACCACCTTCCTGCACCCGGCCCATAGCCCCGCAGCTTACAGCACTTAAGGTGCAGGTCCAGGTTCTTTTTAAAAGAGTTTAGAGTTTCTGCCTCTACCACCAACTTGGGCAGCGAATTCCAGACACCCACTACCCTCTGCATATAAAAGTTCTTCCTCATGTCCCCCCTATACCTTATGCCACATATCTTGAATCTATGTCCCCTGGTTCTAGAATTCTCCACCAAGGGAAACAATTTTATCCTGTCCACTCTATCTATTCCGCTCATAATTTTGTACACCTCAATCAAGTCACCTCTCAGCCTTCTTTGTTCTAAGGAAAATAATCCCAACCTATCCAATCTCTTCTCGTAGCTACACTTTTCTGCAATCTCTCCAGAGCTATTGCGTCCTTCCTGTAAAGTGATGACCAGAACTGCACGCAATACTCCAATTGTGGCCTCACCAGTGTTTCATACAATTCCAACATTATATCCTTACTTTTATATTCTATACCTCTGTCAATGGAAGGAGGTAGCCATGGCAGTATGTGGCACTCAGTGGCGCAAAATATTCCATGACATTACCGGGTCAGACCACATGCAAGGAGCTAGCCAGAACTCCCAAGAATGCACTGCACTGATCATGTCTGCTATTAATGGCTATGTCCCCAGGTTAAAATGTTTGAATTGCTTATCATCAATGTATGTGAGGTAACAAATGGAACAGTCACTTCACTCACATCCTGACATGTTTTCACTCCATGGAAAGACTCACATTCCGTGGATGCATATGTTATCATGCGCACACCCTGAGGATTTTTATTTGTTCACGGGATGTGGGCATCGCTGACTAAGCCAGCATTTATTGCCCATCCCTAATTGCCCTTGATCAGAGGGCATTTTTATAAGTCAACCGCATTATTGTGGATCTGGAGTCACATGTACATAAGAACATAAGAAATAGGAACAGGAGTAGACCATTCAGCCCCTCGAGCCTGCTCCGCCATTCAATAAGATCATGCCTGATCTTCTTGCATTTTCATTTCCACATTCCCATCTAACCTGATAAACTTTGATTCCCTTGCCTAAAAATCTATTTACCTCAAAAATATTCAATCACCCCACCATTAGTAGGTTAGACCAGCAGATTTCCTTCTCTGAAGAACATTAGTGAATCAGATGAGTTTTTACAATAATGGCTTCATGGTGATCATTAGACTTTTAATTCCAGATTTTCTGGTACAATGGGACTCAAACCTGGTTCCCCAAAGCATTATCCTGGGTCTTTGGATCACCAGTCCAGTAACAATACCACTACACCACTGCCTCTACATGTGGTATGGTACATCATCACACGCAAAGGAGGTGTGAGAGGAGGACCCAAGTGAAGCAGTCAGCAGCACCTAAAGGAGACTGTGAGAGGAGGACCCTGGAACAGGCAGTCAGCAGCACCGAGAGGAGAGTGCGAGAGGAGGACCCAAAGCCAGGTAGCCAACAGCACCTAGCACCACAGGAGATACATAAGTTCAGTAGCTGGTGAGACACTGCTGTTGGGGAGTGTCATCAAGAGGCTGAGAATTAGAAAAACACATTATTTTTAAAAGAAGCGGCTACTTGCCTTTAAGTAAGAAACACAAGCAATAGGGAAATAAAGTTAATCGAGGCCACTTAAAATAAAGTTGCATAAGTAAACCAAAGTAAAATAAAATTAACGCAAGGGAATAAATTGAAGCCATGGCAGGACAACTCAGTCATCTGGAAGGCGTGTCTTGTAACATGTGGGAAGTTCTGGGCGCTACCAGTGCCCTAGACAACTACATGTGCAGGAAGCGTCACCAGCTACAGAACTTGAGCTCTGGGTTTCGGAGCTCGAGCGGCGGCTGGAGTCACTGTGGTGCATCCACAAGGCTGAGAGCTACATAGATAGCACATTCAGAGAGGTGGTCACCCTGCAGCTTAGGAGCCTGGAGACAAAAAGGGAATGGGTTACCGCTAGGCAGTCCAAGAAAATTGGGCGGGTAGTGCAGGAGTCCCCTGAGGTCCCGCTCACCAATCAGTTTTCCATTTTGGAGACCGGTGAGTTCCTCGGAGGAGTGCAGTCAGAGCCAAGTTTGTGGCATCACAGGTAGCTCTGCTGTACTGGAAGGGAGAAAGAAGAGGGGAGGAGCACTAGTATTAGGGGATTCATTAGTTCCGGGAAAAGACGGGTGTTTCTGTGGCTGTAGATGTGACTCCAGGATGGTATGTTGCCTCCCTGGTGCTAGGGTCAAGGATGTCACGGGGTGGCTGCAGGACATTCTTTTGGGGGAGGGTAATCAGCCAGAGGTCATGGTCCACATTGGTACCAATAACTTAGGTAGGAAAGGGGACGAGGTCCTGAAAGCAGACTTTAGGGAGCTAATAAGGAGATTGAAAAGCAGGACCTCTAAAGCAGTAAATAAGATTGGCAGGGCAATGGGAAACTGGGGGCAAATTCAGAGCAGAAAATGGGAAGTGCAGAATGAGTGAGTGACTCCAAAAGATAGAAGCAGCACAGGTTAAAAAGTGTACAGCATAGTAATTTGGCAGTGTTAAAAAGTATACAAATAAATACAAGGAACATAGCAAATAAAACCGATGAGCTGAGGGCACTGAAAGACACATGGCAGCATGGTTTAATCGCTATAATAGGAACTTGGCTTAAGGAGAGGCAAATATGGCAGCCCAACATCCTTGGATATAGAATTTTCAGGCAGGATCAGGAGGGGGATAAAAATGGTAGGAGTGTAGCATTATTGGTTAAAGAATCAATTACAGCTGTGAGAAGAGATGATACACTAAATGAAGCATCAAATGAGGCCACGTGGTCTGAGCTCAGAAATAAAATAGGTGAAGCCACACTGCTAGGAAGCATTCAAAGGCGAGATCCTATGGCCACAGTATAGACGTGTGCCGGCAAAGAAAAAGGGTGGTACTGCCAAAATCTAGAGCCCCCTGGTTATCCAGAAGCATACAGGTCAACAAGGTATGACAGTCACAAAAGACTTAATCCTGTAGAAAGCCTAGAGGAGTATAGAAAGTACAGGGGTGAAGTCAAAATAGAAATTAGGAAAGCAAAGAGGATGCAAAAAATATTAGCAAATAAAATCAAAGAAAATTCCAAGATGTTTTACCAGTGCATTAAGAGCAAGAGAATAACTAAGGAAAAGTTAGGGCCTATTAGAGATGTACATTGTAACCTGTGGGTCGATGCAGAAGATGTGGGCAGGGTTCTCAGTGAGTACTTTATCTCGGTCTTCACTAAGGAGAGGGAAGATGCAGGCGTTCTAGATAAGGAGGAGGAGTGTGAAATATTAGATACAAAAAGCAAAGTGAGAGAGGAAGTACTGGAGGAACTGAAGGTGAATCCTTGAAGGTGAATAAATCAGCAGGGCCAGATGGATTGTATTCCAGGCTGTTGAAGGAAGTCAGAGAGAAAATAGTAGATGCTCTGAGGATCATTTCCCAATCCTCACTAGATACAGGCGAGGCCCCAGAGGATTGGAGGTCTACGAATGTCGTATTATTATTTAAAAAGGATGCGAGGGCCAGCCCATAAAATTACAGGCCTGTCAGCCTGACTTCGGTGGTGGGTAAATTATTGGAAACAATTCTTAGAGACAGGAGAAACTATCACTTAGAAAGGCATGGATTGATCAGGGACAGTCAGCATATTTTTTTTAGGGGGAGAACGTGTCTTACTAACTTAAATAGACTTTTTTGAGGAAGTAACAAGGAGGATTGATGAGGGTTGTGCAGTGAATGTTGTCTAGTTGGATTTCAGTAAGGCATTTAACAAGGTTCCACATGGCAGACTGGTCAGGAAAGTGAGATCTCTTGGGATACAGGGGAAGGTGGCAGGTTGGACCAAAATTAGCTCAGCAACAGGAAACAAAGGGGAATGGTCAATGGATGTTTTTGCAAATGGAAAACAGTTTCAAATGGTGTTCCACAGGGCTCAACGTTGGGGCCCTTGTGTTTGTTGTATATATTAATGATTTAGACTTAAATGTGGGAGGCATGATTGGGAAATTTGCAGATGACGCAAAAATTGGCCATGTAGTTGATTGTGAAGGGAATAGCTGTTGACTCCAGATTGATATCAATGGTTTGGTTATGTGGGTGGAGATGTGGCAAATGGAATTCAAGCATGAAATGGAAAAACGTGAGGTTATGCATTTGAGGAGGGCAAACAAAGCAAGGGAATACTCAATAAACGGGAAGTTACTGAGAGTGTCTGAGGAAGTGAGGGGCCTTGGCGTGCATGTCCACAAGTCCTTGAAGATGGCAGGACAGATGGACAAGGTGGTCAAGAAAGCATATGGAATGCTTTCCTTTATTGGACGAGGTATTGAATACAAAAGCAGGGATGTAAAGATGGAACTGGATAAAATGCTGGTTAGGCCACAGCTGGAATTTTGTTTACAGCCCTGGTCACCCCACATTACAGGAAGGACATAATTGCTCTGGAAAGAGTGCAGTGGAGATTTACAAGAATGTTACCAGGGTTTGAAAATTGCAGTTATAAGGAGAGATTGGATAGGCTTGGGCTGTTTTCCTTGGAACTGAGGAGGCGAAGGAGTGACCTAATTGTGGTGTACAAAATTATGAGGGGCCTAGATTGGGTAGACAGGAAAGACTTGTTTTCCCTAGCTGAAGCGTAAATTACCAGGGGGCATAGATTTAAAGTGATTGGTCGAAGAATTAGAGGGGACAGGAGAAAATAATTTTTCACCCAGACGGTGGTGGGTGTCTGGAATTCACTGACTAAGTTGGTGGTTGAGGCTGAAATGCTCAACTCATTTAACAGGTACATCTGCATCTGAAGTGCTGTGACCTGCAAGGCTATGGACCAGGTGCTGGAAAGTGGGATTAAAAATGAGCGGCTAGTTTCTTTCTCTTTTTGGCAGGTACAGACACTATGGGCTGAATGGCCTCTTTCTGCATTGTAACTTTTCTATGGTTCTATAGCTCTATGGTCCTTTTTCCTCCCTTTTACTAGAATATCTTGAAGATATCTGCAACAGGTGTCCCCAAAAATCATCTGCTCTCTCACCCCTAAGAGGATGGAGCATGCCATATTGTGGAAGGAAGACAATAGAGATTGTCTGCAGATGGATAGGAGAGTATTTGGCAACTGCTAGTGCATAATAGCACTCTGCTTCTCTTCCCTTTAATCCCCTTGTACCCCATACTAAGTCAACCATATCATGTAACACTAACGTTAGTCCATTTTACTGAAAGTAACGTGAACTTTGTTCGTTTGAGAGGCCATTCTAACTTACCTTCAGTCCTCTACTCCTTATATGCGCTAGATGAAAAAGGGTCTGGTGCGACAGCCCAATACTGCTAACCCAGGAATCATTTAGTCCCAGTCAGGCAGCATTCAGCTATTGAGCTGAAGCTATCAGAGGGTGAATCAGGAAGAAAGATTTATGCAGCACCCTTCACAACATCCCCAAAGACAATTGGGCATTTCAAAAACAAAAATACCTGGAGAAACTCAGCAGCTCTGACAGCATCTGTGCAGAGGAGCACAGTTAACTTTTCGAGTCCGCATGACTCTTTAAGAAAAAATAGAAAAGGGATGAAATATAAGCTGGTTTAAGGGGGTGGTGGGGGAGTTGTGGTGGGACAAGAAGAGCTGGATAGATGGCCAGTGATAGGTGGAGATAACAAAAAGATGTCACAGCAAAAAGGACAAAGAGGTGTTGAAGGTGGTGATATTATCTAAAGGAATGTACTAATTAAGGGTAGAAAGCAGGACGAGCAAGGTATAGATAGCCCTAGTGGGGGTGAGGTAGGGTGAAGGAATCGAAAAAGGCTAAAAGGTAGACATAAAACAATGGAAGGAAATACATTTAAAAATAATGGAAATAGGTGGAAAAAGAAAAATCTATATAAATTATTGGAAAAAACAAAAAGGAGGGGGAAAAAATGGAAAGGGAGTGGGGATGGAGGAGAGAGTTCATGATCTAAAATTGTTGAACTCAATATTCAGTCCGGAAGACTGTAAAGTGCCTAGTCGGAAGATGAGGTGCTGTTCCTCCAGTTTGCATTGAGCTTCACTGGAACAATGCAGCAAGCCAAGGACAGACATGTGGGAATGAGAGCAGGGTGGAGTGTTAAAATGGCAAGCGACAGGGAGGTCTGGGTAATGCTTGCAGAGAGACTGAAGGTGTTCTGCAAAGTGGTCACCCAATCTGCGTTTGGTCTCTCCAATGTAGAGGAAACCACATTGGGAGCAACGAATGCAGTAGACTAAATTGAGGGAAGTGCAAGTGAAATGCTGCTTCACTTGAAATGGGTGTTTGGGCCCTTGGACGGTGAGGAGAGGGAAAGTAAAGGGGCAGGTGTTGCATCTTCTGCGGTTGCATGGGAAGGTGCCATGGGAGGGGGTTGAGGTGCAGGGGGTGATGGAGGAGTGGACCAGGGTGTCACGGAGGGAACTGTCCCTATGGAATGCCCCCGGCGGGGGGGGGGGGAGGGGGGGGGGGTTGAAGGGAAGATGTGTTTGGTGGTGCCATCATACTGGAGTTGGCAGAAATGGCGGAGGATGATCCTTTGAATGCAGAGGCTGGTGAGGTGATAAGTGAGGACAAGGGGGACTCTATCATGTTTCTGGTAGGGAGAAGAAGGTGTGAGGGTGCATGCGTGGGAGATGGGCCGGACACAGTTGAGGGCCCTGTCAACTACCTTGGGTGGAAAACCTTGGTTAAGGAAGAAGGAGGACATGTCAGAGGAACTGTTTTTGAAAGTGGCATCATCAGAACAGATGCAACGGAGGCGAAGGAACTGAGAGAATGGGATGGAGTCCTTACAGGAAGCGGGGTGTGAGGAGCTGTAGTCGAGGTAGCTGTGGGAGTTGGTAGGCTTGTAATGGATATTGGTGGACAGTCTATCACCAGAAATTGAGACAGAGAGGTCAAGGAAGGGAAGGGAAGTGTCAGAGATGGACCATGTGAAAATGATGGAGGGGTGGAAATTGGAAGCAAAATTAATAAATTTTTCCAAGTCCCGACGAGAGCATGAAACAGCACCAAAGTAATCATCGATGTACCGGAGAAAGAGTTGTGAGAGGGGGCTGGGGTAGGACTGGAACAAGGAATGTTCCACATAACCCATGAAGAGACAGGCATAGCTGGGGCCCATGTGGGTACCCATAGCCACACCTTTTATTTGGAGGAAGTGAGAGGAGTTAAAGGAGAAATTGTTGAGTGTGAGAACAAGTTCAGCCAGACGGAGGAGAGTAGTGGTGGATGGAGATTGTTTGGGCCTCTATTCGAGGAAGAAGCAGAGAGCCATCAGACCATCCCAGTGGGGGATAGAGGTGTAGAGGGACGTCCATGGTGAAGAGGAGGCAGTTGGGGCCAGGGAACTGGAAATTGTTGATATGATGTAGGGTGTCAGAGGACTCACGGATGTAGGTGGGAAGGGACTGGACAAGGGGAGAGAGAATGGAGTCAAGGTAGCGAGAAATGAGTTCTGTGGGGCAGGAACAGGCTGACAAGATCGGTCTGCCGGGACAGTCCTGTTTGTGGATTTTGGGTAGGAGGTAGAAGCGGGCCATCCAAGGTTGGGAGACTATCAGGTTGGAAGCTGTGGGAGGAAGATCTCCAGAGGAGATGAGGTCAGTAACAGTCCTGGAAACAATAGCTTGATGTTCAGTGGTGGGGTCATGGTCCAGGAGAGGTAGGAGGAAGTGTCTGCAAGTTGACGCTCAGCCTCTGCGAGGTAGAGGTCAGTGCACCAGACAACAACAGCACCACCCTTGTCAGCAAGTTTGATGACAATGTCAGGGTTGGACCTGAGGGAATGGAGTGCAGCAAGTCCAGAGAGAGCCAGGTTAGAATGGGTGAGAGGAGCAGAGAAATTGAGATGACTAATGTCATGCTGACAGTTCTCAATGAAAAGATCAAGAGAAGGTAAGAATCCAGAGGGAGGGGTCCAGGTGGAGGGAGAATATTGGAGGTGGGTAAAAGGATCCGAAGACGAAGACGGCGGAACAAGGGTTCAGTATCATGCTGAGCCTGAAATTCATTGAGATGAGGGCTTAAGGGTATGAAACTAAATCCTTTGCTGAGCACTGAACGTTCAGCGTTGGAGAGGGGAATGTCAAGGGGGTATGGTGAACAGGCTGACACGATCGGTCTGCTGGGACAGTCCTGTTTGTGGATTTTGGGTAAGAGGTAGAAGCAGGCCATCCGAGGCATTTATTTTTTTAAGCAGAGCCACTGCTGTAATGAAGGAAACTCAAGACAATGGGCAGAATTTTTAGGTTGTCGGGTGGGCAGGTCCGGGATCGGCTGGGGAACGGACCCCAACCAGGATCGGCCCCCCGATTGCAATTTCACACTGGTTGGCCAATTACCGGCCAGCCAGTGTGAAACGTGGGCTGAGAGGTTCAGGGCTGCTGGGGTGGGTGGGGGGTGGGGGGTGGGAGGAGGGCGGGCGATGATGTCAGCGCGGGCAAGCAATGACAGAAAGCTCCCTGAAGGCAGAGAGCTGCCTCAAGGAGCTGAAGACCTGAAAAATCAAAAATAAGGTATTGAAAAGAAGAAAAAAAAAATGTCCAAGCGTCCCAATCAGGCACCCGATGAAAATGCTGTCCACCCATTTTCATTTTTATTTTATTTCATCACGGAGACCTCATCCCACCCTCGAATGGGGTTTGATGAAAAATGTAAAGGCCGCCTGGCCGATTTGCCCATCCGCCAACCATAGGGTTGGATGGGCAACATAAAATTAAAGACAATTGTGCCATTAATGACCTTAACTGGCCTCTTAATTGCCGGCTTCCGATTTTGCATGCGCTCGCCGACCGAAATATCACATGGGATGATGTCCAGACATCCGCCGACGTCATCTTGCGCGATTTCACGCTGGATGGGGTGGGGTGCATGGCCGCCCAATCAGCATAAAGCTCTGCCCAATATGTGTATATCAAGATCCCACAAACAACAAAATTATAAGAACCAGATAATCTTTTTTTGAGTGATGTCGATTAAGGGATAAGTATTGGCCAAGTTCTTCCAGAGGAAAGAACTGTGGTTTACACACAGAACATGAGTGAGTAAGAGCAGCTAGTGTTGACAGATGAGGAGGGAAACTTGCTAACTGGAGGTAATGGTGAGTCATTCCTTGGGTAAAGAGGCTTAAATTTCTTTTGCATTGCAAAGCTGACATTCCTGTACTGCTCCTCCTCATCTTCTTGCAGGAAGCATTGATCCAGGGAGATGTGCAAAGGGGAACCTGTTCTGCCCTGTCTGAAATTTTGGGGAAAGATGAATGGCAGCCCACTAGCAAATGGCAGAAAGGCAAGTAGGACATTATTGGCAATGAAAAAGATTCTTTTTTTCAAAAAAGCATCAAGATTGAGTTAAAAATACAAATCCTACAGCTATAATAGTCAGGTTCTTTAAATTTACTTACACAGTTTTTATAATAGATGACCATTTTGTACAAGCAACAACATGAGTTCAGAGAGATGAATTATAAGCGTTGGGAAGTGGGATATCTGAAATTACCCTGTAATTGCCATTTCGTTCACACGTGCTTACCAAAAAATGGCCAGCTATTTTTCCAGGCCAGTGGAATAACAATGGAAGATGGGAGAGGTGCTCAAAAGGGTGAACTTTGAGTGAAAGAGAACACAAATCCATTTTCCCAAGTGGCTGTCCAGTTTATGCTGGCAAAATTAGTGGTTCCAGTCAAAAATTCTAGGCTTATAGTTCAAAAAATGAACATCTTTTCTGCTACTTAACAAAGTAAAGAAAAGTAGCTTAAAGGATAATATATTTTCGAACATTTTTGATATAATTATCAAAATCAGTCAAGTGGATGTAGAGCAATACAGAATGACCTTGTAACGGAAGAACAAGAAGGCATGATTAACCGTTAAAAATCCACCAGAGGATTATAAAGAGGGCTGGCTTCTGATGTAATAGTTCCCATATATACAAAATAAAGAGTGGCTATAACAAGGAACTCAACTCATAGAAGTGCCTAATTTCATCAATGGCTGTTAACCCAGTGAATTCACATGGACACACCAGGCAATTGTGCTTCTAGTGTCAGAAGATGTTAATTTAGGTATGATCCTATTGGGATTCCTGCAGGGATCACAACTGAAACCCATCTATGTAGGACCTTCAGTAGGGAGAAGGTCGTATTATGTTGCGTCAGAACTGATCCATAGCATTTTCTATAATGTCTCTCGTTGACTCATTTTTATATCTCACCTGTAAATCATGTCAGGCGGTGTCATTGGGGTTTTCATTTCTTTCCCTCCCATGCGAAAGCATTGAATCTCCACTCAGTGGCCATCCTTGACATAAGCAAAACAGGAAATGCTGGAAATACTCAGCAGCTCAGGCAGCATCAATGGATAGAAAAACAGTGTTAGTGAATCAGTTCCGATGAAAGATCAGGAATTTTGATGAATCCATTCTCTATGCATTTGGATGAGATTTAAAACTGAGGCCCCAAAAGCAGGTTCAGGTGGATATCAAGGATACCATGGCATCATTCAGACAAGAATTGGTTGACAATGGTGTCTCTACAACACCATCAAAAACAGACTGACTGTTTGTTCATCCTATTGCTGTCTGAGGGGCTTTGCTGTGCACAAATTAACTGTCATGTTTGGAAATATAACAATAGTGACTGCTCTTCAAAACAATAATTCCCTCTTTGTGAAGGTTTCACACGTGCTGTGGATACAATGAGGTGATACATAAATGGAGTTCATTCATCATGGACATTAATTATGGCTAGTAAGTATATATCTAATTTATTGTATTCTAAAATACAGTATATAATTTGCCGACAGTTTCAAAATCACTAGAATTTTAGCTCTCTAGTCTTCTTTACATAGAAAAACAAGCAAGGCATAACATAACTCAAAACAGCAAAAGGGCCACTTCACCCCAAAACATTCAAATTCTAATCAGCACTGTTCGCTTAATAATTTCATATTACCACTCAGCACGTGTCAAGAAGAAAGGAAAATAGAGCAAGAAATGTTTCCCAAAACAGTGGAAGGTGGCACGTTAGAATTGAAAGCATTGTATTGTCTTGCAAGTCATAAACTCTTGATATATGCAGATAGCTACTTGAACTTGCCAGAGAGAAACTGCTGCAAGTTTTCCATACTTGTATCAATCATGTTGTTTTTGAAGGGATTAACAGCATGATAATTACTTGTCCCCATACTTAACTCTGTTGAATTATACATATTTCTTTTCATAGTTCTGAGATTACAATTTGTTCACCGCCTTCTCCTCCGAAGGCAACATTATCCTAGTAAATGATATTGACTTACATCCTTTGGGAAAAGTATTTTTAAAAGTTCACAGAAATGCCGTCACTTTGTCATACCTCCTTTGGCAACATGAAAAGATTTAGTATTTTCAGAAATTATGTGCATTTCACATGCCTCTAACAAAGCATCCAATCATGGGGAAATATCACCAGGTGCTATATTTGTAAGGGACGTGACTCTCCCAACACCTCTCCGTTTCTCCACCACTCTCCCCTCCTTTAAGAGACTCCTTAAAACCCTACCTTTTTAACCAAGCTTTTAGTCATCTGACCTAATACCCCCTCATATGTCTCAGTGTCTTACTTTGTTTTATAATGCACCTGTGAAGCTCTATTAGGTTAAGGGTGCTATATAAATTTAAGTTGTTGTTGTTGTGTGAGTGAATCAATAAAAGAAAAGCAAAAAAAAACCCAAAGATACTGCCATAAATTCTCAAAGTAATTGATTACTGACAAGGAAATAATTCAAAGTAATTTATATAGTATAACATAGAATAAACAATTCTGTTACAAATGTGCACACCTTTCAGTGGGAGGTTACGATGCAAATTAGTTTCATTTATCATACTACTAAATGGGAAAGATAATCCTTAATGAGGACATTTCTGAGAGGAATATTCTATCAGTAATTAAATCTTTCATAAATCAAAGTCAATAAAGTAAATCTTTAATTTATTATGATTTCACTTGGACAGACTTTCTAGTCATCCGTATTACTGTTTTCATGATTCAGTAACTGGCAGGACATTGGGAAAGTCATTAGGGTACGACATGATTCTTTTCTTGGGCGTTGTCTGAAAGTACATGGCTTACATCTTCTAACTGGCCACGTTGACAAAGAGAGAAGTCAAAAGGTCACACTTGTAGAGACTTGCAGCATGTCTGATCATTCCTCACCTGAAGCGATTGAGCTTCATCCATAGCTGGTATGGAGGTCAAAGCCAGTGGACTGGACGGTTGTATCCACAACAAAATAGGCACTGACTGTGTTTGACACTTATCCTGACACCAACTGGGGAGGATCTGTAGGTTCGTTAGAAAAATTGTCTAAATGGGTTGACTCAAGCTTGGCGGGGTAAACGCATCTTTAAACAATAGTCGATGCTTGCATACTTGACGCCTTAAAAAACAGATCCTGCAGACTTGTCTCATGATATTAAAAGGATCAATGTTGGGCAGGTTTAACAGCCAGTTGTTTGTCCTCATAGTAGCCATACCTCCAAGCTTGCACCTGCTCAGTTTGGAAATCTATTACCTTGTGATGCTGAGTTTGTTCCATTTTAATTATTATTACCTTACACTGGGGAGGAGGTTGCTTGCGTTCATCATTCATAGTGAACTTTCAAACTCACTAGGATAGATTTTATGAGTCTCATTGTCCAACAGTACAGATTGGAGAACTGGACGCAGAGACCTGTGCAACCATTGCATGAGGTTCAACATAGGAACAGTGTGTCCTATTAATTGCACTATTCATTATACACACAAACAATGGAAAACTAACCCCGTTGTGCTTCCAAATGTGTTATTTTATTTATGGAACCAGAGACATTTACAGCACAGAAGTGGGCCATTCAGTCCATCATGTCTATTGCCAATTCCTTATTAGAGATAATCCAAAACTGACTGGTATGTTCTCCTCCTCTGCCCTATCAATAGCCCTGTTCTTAATCTTGTTCAAATATTGATCTAATTTTGCCATAAAAGATGCATTGGTCTCTCAGTTAACCTCTCCCATTTAGATCCTAAAGGGCTTTAAGTTGTAGAGATCCAAGGTGGTTTATGTTGCCTTTATTTGAAGTACTCCTCTCAAAAAATAACTTATTGATGACCACATTTCAACATTTCTGACATGGTGAAATCAGGGAAGATACAATCTTATTCTGTATAAATGAACATTCTAGAGAGCTAAGCCCAGCTTCGCAAACCCATTTCCACAGCAGGTCCAGGTTGGAAAAACACACATTAGGTCATGAGCTAAATTTTATGCCCCACCCTTCCTGCCACTGCCGGGCATGTTCTCAAGGTCGGCAAGCGGGGGGGCAGGGCCTGAACACCAACGTGTAAGATGATGTGCAGTGACCCCGGGCGGGCGTCCCGACATCACCGCTCGTCATTTAGATTTCCAGTTCAGCGGGCACGCAGCCAACTCGGCTGCACGCCTGCCGAACTGTCAAGGGCCTATTAAGGCCATTTAAATAGTAATTAATTCAATTAGCTGAGCTGCCCATCCAACCTTAAGGTTGGCGGGCAGGCAAAGAAACCATGCGGCCTTCACGTTTTTAATGAAACCTCATCCTGATCAGCGCCCCGGATCGGGAAAGCGCTGGCATTTTGCATGGGTGGGCCAATTAATGCCTGCCCAGCCTGACGCTCACCCAGAAGCGCAGAGCGCCGCCTGTGTAGGCGGGGGGGGTGGGGGTGGCGGTGGAGGGATTCCCTGAGTCGATCCCTGCGCCCTTTCGCACTTGCGCATCAAAGAGCGCAGCGATCTCCCTGAGGCACAGGGGCGCCCGAGGGAGGTTAGTTTAACATGTGTTAATTTAAATAAAGGTGGAAAAAAACTTTTGAAACTTGTCCCCTCATGTGACACTGTCACATGAGCTGGGACATGTCAAAGAGGTAATGTTAACATTTTTATTCGATTTTAAAACACTTCATGTAACCTCAACCCGCCCGTGGATGAGGTTTCATTAAAAATGCAAAGGCCGCCTGGTCTCTTTGCCTGCCCGCCAACCTTAAGGTTGGACGGGCAGCTCAGCTAATTGAATTAATTACTATTTAAGTGGCCTTAATAAGCCTTTGACAGTTCGGCGGGTGTGCAGCCGAGTTGGCTGCGGGTCCACCCAACCGAAAATCTAAATGACGCGCGGTGACGTCAGGACATTTTACGGCTCAGCAAGTGGGCCCCACCCCCGCTTGCCAACCAGAGAACTCTGCCCAGGGAATTTCCCCCACCCGCACAGGGACCACTGGTAAAATGGCGGCGCGTCCCCGATCGGGGGTGCCAATCAGGTTCGCGCCCACCCCTGCCCGCTCCCACACAACTCCCCCCCCAGGGGGGGAAAATTTTTCCCAATGGAGGGCACGTAAAATATGTCGGGTGGCTAAACCAACTCAACCCTTTCCAACCCCGACACGGTCCCCACAATACAGGGGATGGCTAAGGCTCCCACAATCCTGCCTATTCTGGCCTAAAATGAGCAATTGTTGCGCAATTAAGACCCTCAATCCACTTCCACTGCGATATTACGCTGGGAAGTGGAAAGCGAACACAAGCGAGAAGGTCTTTTTTTTACCTAAGTTGGTATAAAGGTGGAAAAGAAGGAGGGGAGAGTACATCGTTTGAAGGTGCCCTATGCGCATAGGGGATACCTCCACTAGGATTGTGACCCCCACTTTTTGTCTCACCATGTGGCCACTAAAACCAGACCCCGTTGCTCCCTCTCCCTATATGCACGATCACTCTCCACCCTAAAAGCCTGGGATTTGCCTGAGGCCTCATTGCAGTTCCAGCAGTGCCCACTACTGAATTCTGGCACTGCTGATCTCGAGGGCAGGACTTTCTACCGTTGATGGGTGGAAGTCCCACTCTCTGCTTGATAAGGCCATCCCAGCAGCCTTATTTAAAATTGGTCAGTTTGAGTCCAACTTTTCCTCCAGTGCAGGGTTCAGGCAGTACAACCCCTATAAAATCCAGTTTCATGAGTGTCTTATTCACTGAATGTTGGGAACTTTGAAGCATTTAATTAAGGTCTGCAGCAAGTACTGAACATCAATGTTCCCTCTAAGCTGCAGGGTTATTTTGGGTGTGAAGCATGCGGAAACGTATTGCACAGGTAACAAACAGACCGTACATAAGCAACATCCCCTGTAAGATACCCACAGCTGTGCGTCAATCTTGGAGGGACTGTGTCAATCTTAAAGGGGCTGTATCAATCTTGAAGGGACTGTGCAGTGCAACAAGCACCTGTTCACAAAAGTTAGACGAAACATTGCTGATCACTCATCAAATTTCACTTCTCCTGGTGAGACTGCACTGGCACTGGGGCTGGGGTTCAATGTGGGAATGGCTGGCTCACCAGTTGGAGAATTGGTGGGAGCCCCGCATATTTAATTTCGATCAGGCATTTATCTGGGCAGTGTTGGGCTTCCCACCTGATTAAGCCCCCCAGTAGGGCAGAAATCCCCAGGAGATGTCGACCAATCAGAGGCCAGCAGCTCTTCAGTACCAGCAGTGCCACCAGGAGTGTTGGCCACTGCCGGTATTACAGTAGAGCCTACCATGAGGATCACTGATGGGTCGCCAGATACAGGTGAGTGTGGACGGGTTGGGGGTCATGAGGAGGGGGTTGCCAACAAGTGGGAGGGGTGGTTGGAAGCAAAGGCAGAGGCAGAGTGGATGGCTTCCTGTGGGGTCCCCCTTGCCAATGCCTGTGATATATAACCCACCTCCACCTTCCGGTACCCCCACACCCAGAAGGACACTGGGGAAACCAAGCAGCATTTACAGGTGACCTCCCCTCATTGCGAGTCCACCACCCACTACTGGTTGAATGCCTTAAGGGATTCAATTGGCCTCTGGACAGGAAGGCCACCGACAACCCTTCTGGCTCTGAACTTGATCAGAAGGAGGTAGAAGGGTGGCGGGATCTCTACCCCACACCTTCCCACCCGATTACACAGCTGCCCCCTCCTTCCAGGATGGCAATAAATTCCACCCTGGGAGTGTCAGGAATTGGCTTGCTGGAGCAGATCTCCTAAATACAGAAGGTCGGTCTTTGGGCAGTAATTTTTATTTTTTGTTTTTGGAATTCACACACATTTATGCTATATTTTCCTCCAAGCATTAGTTAATTTTGCTGGGTAGCCTCCATTTTTGGGTAGGTTCACTCCTCGCCCAGCATCTTGCTTCATTGTTCTTGTTTGCCTCTGGTTTTGCTGTTGAAACAGGAGTAGGCCATTCAATCTCTCAAGCCTGTCTCACCATTCAGTTAGATCATTGGTGATCAGTACAGGTAGTCCATTTACTCACCGTTTTGCCAGATACCTTGACACCTTAACCTATCGGAAGAACATCAGCCACAGTCTTGACGGAAGAGAACCCTCAATCTTGTTCTTATTTAATATCAAAGATATGGAAATTGATGCCTTCTTTACAATCACAGCACTCAGAGCAGTATTATGCTTCCCCGCTGCAGATTGAATTCCTACGCTTGTAAGGATAAATGGATCTGAGAGATTGCAGTGAGAGTAGTCTCAAGTCATAATTTAGTGTTTTTGTTTACTCATTTATGGGATGTAGGCATCGCTGGCTAGGCCAGTATTTATTACTCATCCCTAATTGCCCTTGAGAAGGTGGTGGTGAGCTGCCTTCTTGAACTGCTGCAGTCCCTGTGGTGTAGGTACACCCACAGTGCTGTTAAGAAGGGAGTTCCAGGATTTTGACCCAGCGACAGTGAAGGAACGGCAATATATTGTCCAAAGTCTGGATGGTGAATGGGTCAAGGGGAACTGCCAGGTGGTGGTGTTCCCATGTATCTGCTGCCCTTGTCCTTCTAGATGGTAGTGGTCATGGGTTTGGAAGATGCTGCCTAAGGAACACTGGTGAGTTCCTGCAATGCATTTTGGAAGAAAAACCATCATAAGCAAAGCACAAAGTTAACCACCAATGTCACCTAGTTCTTGAAGGTGTTGATTTTTCAATTCTCTACAATGAAATAATGGACTGAATTTTACACTACCTATCCTTTTCCCGCCAAAGGCTGACAAGCAGGGAGGTAGGTTGGTGGGGGTGAGGGGTGGTCAGACGTAAAATTGGGCGCCGTGCCAAGATGTCATTTCTGGTGCCACCTGTCAACCCTTATTGCAATTTTACCCATATCGGGGGAGGTGTCAAGAAGACCGGCCAACCATGGGCCAATAGAGGCCCTTCAGTAGCCAATTAGTGCACTGCAGCCCAGCATAAAACCCCAGCCAACGGGAATCAAGCAATTCAATAAATTCCTGAATCAGGCATACAGTCAAGGCTGTCCCCGGAGATATTTCTTTGCCAACTAACCGTCCCCCACTTCCAAAAGATAGTCCAACACAGAGCTGTTCCAACTGGTGCCCAATACTCACATACAGCATCTAGATTAGTGTGGATCTTCCCATTGAAGTGAAGGTGACCATAGCATGACATTTTTCATACAACCAGATCCTTCCAAACCTTCCCAGGAAAGCCAAAGCACATCAGGCAGTCTACAGTTCGCACGTTTATCAGGGAAATGATAGTGCCTGTGTTTCCAAGGAGGAAGGAGTTTGTTGGTAGAAAGGAGACATCAACTGGACAGAACTGGATGGTAGGGTTTTTGCAAAGTGCAAAGAGCTGCACATGATACCTACGTGTGCATCTGAGCTCTTCAGACCAGCTCTATGTCCTTTATGAATTGGAAGCATTTGCGCTCAGTTATTGGTGAGATTGTTTCTGTTGATCAGATGCCATGTCAGGTGCAACAGGGGCAGTTATCCAGGAGGCAGCCATGATGCCCTCACTGTGTGACATTCTATGATGCCTGTATTTTTTTTCAAAGGGGATGAAACAGAGGGTGAATGCCTCTTAAGGTTAAAAAGACCATCCCCTACATCCAAGGCTCTTGGCTTCATTAAGAAACCTCCTAAGAACAGAAGACTGAGCATCTGATTGTTAATCCATTAGCCTTCAAGAAAAATATTGCCATGAAACTTGAGTAGAATAGAGGAGCATTCGCAAAATGGCGAGGGTCATGCACCAAGTTTGAAAGGGTATGTGCCAGAGACCGTGACAGTTTGGTTTGTACCATGCTTGGTGGGCTTCAGAGAAAGTGAGGAGCATGCTCACTATCACTAGTGCCCACAGACTTCTTTCTCATTTGCAGGGAGCTGAGTCAACCACATTGATTGGCTCAGTAACCTCCTTCCACTGGTGCTTTCAATGGAGGCTGACATACAGCCCCAAATGGAAACAACTTTCTTTTGGTGCACCTCATGCAGCTGTACCTCCAAGTCTGCAGCATCAAAAGAATGAGAGCTGCTCACACGTCCCTGCCCTGTCATGCCCTTTACTTTGAGCTGCAGCACTTAATAGCTTCCACTTCCATGAATTTTGCGCTTTGTAGGTTAATTGTTGCAACAGGCTAAATTATCTAGGAAAATCTTGGCCTGAATTTAACGCTCCCCCCGCTAGTGGGTTTTTTGGCAGGGGTAGCGTGAAACTGAAGGAACAGGATTCCCCCCAGGTTCCCGCCTGCCCTGATCACGCAGCGATTTTAAGCTGGGACGGGCAAGGCCTCGGACAGGAAGCCCACCCTCGCCTTGATTTTTAGGCTGGTGGGGCGATTTACCTGGCACGGGGGATGTCCAAAAAAGACAAGGTCTAGATCACAGGCGGGAAGTGGGGAGGGAGAACAGGGGGTGGCGCCTCCATCAGAAGCCCCCTCCTGAATGCAGGCTCTCCCCCTCCTGATCTTAAGGTCCACTGGCCGCTGGACCTCCCTCCCCCACCAGATTGGGCCGACAGCTCTCTAAAGCAGAACTTTCTCCCGAATGAGGGTCAGGAGTCCCGCCTGCAGCCGCTTAACATTCAGTCGAGGGGATGTGTTCCCCACCGACTCTTTGGATGGCAGGAAGGGAGACACCACCACCCAAAAAATTCAGGCCCTTGTCTATTCAAATTTGGAGAGGATCATCCATTGCAAAATTTGGCACAATCCCCATTCTGCCAAGACTACCAAAAAAAGGCTATTATGTATGTTTAGTCTGCAATGCACTAACATCATATATATTTCAAGCTGTGATTTATAACGTGCTCTTTGTTAGTGAATTGAAGCTGAGACAATCTGTAGGACAAATCATAAAGGATACCATGGGTTAAGAAATTTCCACTTGTACTTTGTAATGTCGATCAGTCAAAACTTGCAAAAAGTCAACCTTTCAGATGTTATATGAAAGAAAGGATGTACTTTGAGTTCCAAAATAATGTATTGATGTTCAAAAGTGAGCTGAGACTTTTATTCTTTGAATGCGGTCATCTGAGAGTCAAATACAGGAGCAAACATCTATTTGATTGAGCTGTTCATCTCTTACTTCCTACCAAAATGTTTTGAGGCTTACTTTCTGTTCTTGCGATGCATTCAAGAAACTTCAAAAGGAGAGGGAATTATACACACACACACACACACACACACACACACACACACACACATACACACACACACACATGTGCATGTGCGTGCACATACACACACACACACAACATGCACAGACACACAATACACATACACACTGAAGCGCACAACTATATCCAACCTGCCTCAGAGTGCCCCATTCTACTTAAAATCCCCTCTATCCATTAAAGTGGAGGATGGGAGGCATCACTAAGGTCACTGGGGAGGCAGCAGGTGGAGGGGTGGGGGGGTGGTGGTGGTGGTGGGGGTTGGGGTGGTGCAGTGATGTGGGCCCAATTGGCTTGGCTCCCTACAGAGGTGTCCATCATAATTCACACTCTGCTCACCTGCTCCAGTCAAGCTTTGTTTCAGGCCACCCAGTGCTACAGGAGAATGGCATGAGTCGCAGCACCCCCAAGGGTGTGAGTGACAGGAACTCAGACTGAGTCTGAGCCATCATTCTTTCTCTGCAGAACCCAGAACATACGTTTACCAGATGTCCCGGTTTGATTGTGTCCATCCTGTTTTTTTTCCAAGGAAAAATCCCTCTGAACAGCTTTGTGTGCCCTGGCTTTAATTGATTCTTCTAATGTTGCCCCTTTTCAAATTTTTTTTTTGTTGCTGGTGTGATTGTGATTTCCCTTTGGGCATACTGTCTGAGTGAGAGCTAAACTCACCAGCTCAGTCAGTGGAGTGTATCTGTCTGTACACTCATGCTCCACTTAAAAATCAGTTTCTAAAAAGCGGAGTACAATAACCCACCCAATATTTTCAAATTCTGATTCTCCAAACTAAAAAGGCTCTGAAATTGCACTGTGGGATACCAATGTCTGGATATTTCTTTTAGTGGCAATTTCAACCTTCATTTTAAACTGACTGGCACTGCTGCTGAGTAGACAAAAGTACTTCTTTGTATGCTGGTCGTCCACAGCGTAATCTCAGGACCAACGTACTGCTGATTTGTCCCTTTTCCAAAGTGGTACATTGGCAATTATACATTTGAAAGTTAAGAGTTGTGTATCTGGTAATCTATGTATAATATGAGCTTGTCCCCAGTCTTTTACTGATACCCTTTTGTAATAGTTACAACCAGGTGTCTGTGCCTGAATCTAACCCAGGGCCTATCTTTCCTCTATCTCTCCCTGTGGCCAAAGGTTGCTCAGTATTTGCTCAAACAATTCAATGAAGAATATGGCAGGTTGGGGATCAATGGTTGAAAGCTCACACTTAATTTTTTGGAAATACCAATTCTATGAATTTTCCTGGCCACTCTTCTGCTGTTACAGCCAAATGTTGCCTTGAAGGCTCAACCCCCAACCTGGGGAAGGGACTTCCTCATCGATCCTCTTGAGTCAGAAGGTTGTCAGTTCAAGTCCCATCCCAGAGACTTGAGCACAAATACTAGGCTGCCACTCTGCTATGACCGGTCCCCAGGTGAGGTTCCCCCAATTTATGATTCTGAATGAGGTACCCCAAATTGTTATGCTCCCAGATGAGGAGGGTGAACTGGCTTCCCTTCTTTATTTAGCCTCCTTGGTTGGTCGATACAAGGTTTATTTAAAAAGGATCCTTTCCTTCATGGATACCTTTTCTAAGTCCAAATGTATTTATGTTTCAAAAGGAGCCAATTGAACCAGGCTTTCTCAAGTCAAAGAAGGAGTGAGTTTATTAGTTACCGAAACATGGGAAAAAATAATAAAAACGCAACATGCAAACACACAGATTAGAAATGAGAGGTGAGTCCAGAAATAAAGGTTAAAAAAAGACATACAAATCAGTCTTTGGCTTGTCTGTGAGGAGTAGATAGCGAACGGCTGTGGCCATTAAGTTGGATGATTCCGGTAGAGTTGACTTTGGCAGCTGAGCAGTGAGTTTAGAGATTCTTTGTTCTGCAGGTTAGCTAAAAGGAGCTGTCTTTTTGATTGGTTACTTTAAAGTCTCAGCCAGCTTTGTGGTCTCTACATGTCTCAGACATGTAGGTCCTTTCTTTTAAAACACACATCTTACTTAAAAGTTCAATATGTCTGTAAGTAATTTGGGCTATGGTCCACTGTCATGACAACTCCCAGTACTGTGTTGAAGGAGTGCTGCCCTGTTGGAGCTGCAGTCTTTCAGATGAAATGTTAAATTAAGGTCCTGTCTGCTCTCCCAGACAGGTGTAAAAGATTCCATGGTGTAATTCAAAGAGAAGCAGGAGAGTTCTCCTTGGGCAGAATTTTATGGCCTCAACATGTTACAGGCAGGGCCATAAAATGCAGCAAGCCATTCAAAACCCCAATGACTTCAGCGGGAATGGAAGATCCCGCCAGTGGGAGGGGCCATAAAAACCC
This sequence comes from Carcharodon carcharias, assembly GCF_017639515.1. NCBI lineage: Eukaryota > Metazoa > Chordata > Chondrichthyes > Lamniformes > Lamnidae > Carcharodon > Carcharodon carcharias. The sequence continues at coordinate 23,221,656 of NC_054476.1, forward strand.
TCCCTTCTGTCCTGGCTAATATTTATCCATCAACCAAGATCAATAAAAACAATGTAATGGTTATTATCTCATTGCTGTTTGTGGGATATTACAAATTGGCTGTCACGTTTCCTACATTACAAAAGTGACTACACAAGAAAACTATTCAATTGGTTGTAAGACACATCCTGAGGTCATGAAAGGCACTACAAGTTATTTATTCGTTTTTTATTTTGCTTTTGTTTTGTTCCATTTTTGAAGCGTTTCTTCTGTCCATATTAATTATAATTACCATTAAAAATTTTAATTCTACCCTGTTACCACCTAAGATGGCATCTCCAACAGTGCAGCATTCCTGCAGTACTGCATTAGGAGCGTGTGCTCAAGCTTCTGGTTCAGTCAAGAGTGCTGTCAACTGCACAAATGCTGACACCTTATAAATGCATGGAAGAAATGGTTGTAAGTTCAGTAAAACAATACTAATGACACAACATTACTGTGGCATTCTGTGCATCTGTTTTTACTGTAAAATTCTTACATCCCTAAAACTAACAACCAAAGTCTGCGAGTCACTTTAACATAAATATTTTTGGATGGTTAATGAGGTTTAAGATGCAGGACTGCCCAGTCACTATTAAATTTGCATTGCACTTCCAGGACCTATGCACTCACATAGTATAGTGTCTACACTACCAATTGCACTGGGGTGGAATAACAAATATCTGCCCCATATAACAAAACAGAGCCTCTGGTCATTATTTAGGGCACACCACATCTTTTAGTCAATGGTTCCTCTTTAATCCTGTTCCCTTACAAAGTTGTTTTTTACAAAACTAAACCATTGAGATTATTCATGCATTTTCAACTGGTATCGAAGCACTGGTAAGTGTTTTCATTGTTTCTTGCAATTTGTCTCTTGCTTTTAACCCTAATTAGATTTTAACTTTACAAGCCAAAAGTGTGTGGGTTCAAGTGACAGATTTGAGCGCATAATCTTGGCTGACTTTTTGAAGCAGAAGGAGTGCTGCAATGTCTTTAGGATTAACCATTAAATGTATCATCCTGCTGAGTTGGATGTAATGTATCATCTGATACCATTAAAAGAATAATTGCAAGTGCAACACCACTAGAGGCAGATTTTCTTCTCATTCATTTATTCACTTGCTGTTTGTGGGATCTTGCCAAAAAATGGTTGCCATATTTGACTATATAACAACAGACTGCACTTCAAAAATAATCCAAAGATTGTGAATTGCTTTTCAAGGCCTGAGCATTTGATAAAATGCTGTTTTTCCCCTAATGAGGATTTTGTGAGATGTGAACTGTCTCATACATTTACTGTATGGACCTTCCAGTCTTCCTGAAAGTTCAGAAACATGACATTCATTTTGTAAATCTTTTTCTTTATTCTTTCACGGGATGTGGTCATCACTGACGAGGCCAATATTTGTTGCCCATCCCTTATTGCCCTTGAACTGAGTGGCTTGCTGAGCTATTTCAGAGGGCTGTTAAGAGCCAACACATTTTGGGTCTAGAGTCACATGTAGGCCAGATCAGGTAAGGATGGCAGATTTCCTTCCCTAAAGGATATTAGTGAACCAAATGAGTCAACAGTAGTTCTATGGTTAGCTTTCAATACCAGATTTAACTGAATGAATGAAATTATTAATTGAATTTAAATTCCACCAGCTGTCATGGTGGGATTTAAACCCATGGTCCCAAAGCATTCACCTTGATCTCTGGATTACTAGTCCAGTGGCAATACCGCTATGCCACCATCTCTCATATCAATTGTAATACAGGCAAAAATAAGAATACATAAGCTATGAAGTTCCTGTTGGTAATATCAGTACAACAAGTGTAATAATTGGAAATAAACAGGTGAAAGCCATTTTTATTATTCGTTCATGGGCAGTGAGCAATGCTGGCAAGGCCACAATTTATTACCCATCCCTAACAGCTCTTGAGAAGGTAGCTACAGAAGATTATGACTCATCAAAGAAGCCTGACAGTACAGAAGCAGTGAAAGGGTTCAAAGAGCTAAGTGACACCAATGTGAATCTAGAAGCTAACCCTACATTTGTGGGTGATGTTGCCAAGTAGCAGCATGTGGATGGGAGTGGGTGGGAGGTGGGGGAGGATAGAATTTTCACAGGTTTGGTGGTGATGGTGCAGGATGCAGAGAAATTTCCTTGTTAGAAACAGCTGGCTACAATCAGATAAATAAGTAGGGAACTGAGCAAGGACAGTCCATCGAAAGCTAGAAAGCCAAAAAGAAGCATTGGAGGAGGAGGATGTGATGAGCTGAATGGAAAAACTGCAAGGGGACCAGGAAGGGTGAGAAGAATTAATGCATTACATCCACAGAGAGTGACACTGGTGACTTCAGGTAGAGTGATTTATTGATGTAGGAGGCACAGAAATCCAGGCAGATTCAAAGATAGGCATTTCCAATTCATTTCAGGCAACTATTAATATACTCTCCAGATCCCTCCCTTCCTAACCAGTTTCGTTTTTATTTTCCCTCCTCATTTTTGTAAAGACAGATTATCATCATGTCCTTAGTGGGAGCTTGCTGTGTGCAAATTGACTGCCGCAGTTCCCTACCTTCCAGCAGTGGTTGTACTTCAAAAAATACTTCATTGGCTGTAAAGTTCATATCCCACACCAGGGTGTGAGCACAAAAATCAAGGCTGACACTCCAGTGCAACACTGAGGGAGGACTGCACAGTTGAAGCTGCCCTCTTTCAGATGAGACTTTGAACCAAAGCCTTATTTGCCTGCTTGGTTGAATGTAAAGGATCCCATGGCACTCTTTCAAAGAAGAACAGGAGAGTTAGCCCCAGGGTCCCAGTCAATATTTATCTCTCAAACAATATCGCAAAAACAGATGATGTGGTTATTGTCACATTGCTGTTTGTGGGAGTTTGCTGTAATTGGCTGCCACGTTTCTTACATTACAACAGTGATTACACTTTCAAAAGTACTTCATTGGCTCTAAAGCACTTGGAGACATCTGGTGATCGTGAAAGGTGCTATAAAAATGCAAGTCTTTCTTTTTAAAGTGTTTTAGGATGTTCAGAATGGTATGTAAATACAAATACTTTCAACTTGAGAGGACCTATTTGTAATTTTTCCAGCAACAGGATCTTAACCAGAGAATTGTTTTCTGCAATTAAAGCAATCAAGATAAAGGAACAAGGTCCAGCCTAGAAATCATGGTGACTAATACGGTGTTCAAAATATGAGCATTAAAAGAGCAAAATGCCTCCTATCTCATTTTTGTTTTTGGTCCTTTTTTTTTGTTTCTAAAATAGATAAACAATGTAAAAGCTCCGATTTCAGCCTGGGAATGCTGTGCTATCACAATGATCTTTATGATGGATTATTTTGTCCTAGTGGAGGTGAGGAGGCTTAAATTACCTGTGAAAGAAGGGTTACTGCAACAGAGGTGGGTAATTGAGCCTGCTCTGATCGGACACAATGCCGTACAAACGAGAGCAGATTTAGCAAGGTGAAGTGATCCAGTCCCAAGGCAGTCTTCAGTGCCTTCCTCCCTTCTGATGTGATGAGGAAAATAAGGAACTATATGCAAATTGTCAATAAAGAAAAATGTCTTTGATCCAAACACTACTTTTGACAACTGGCTTGGTACAGGCCTCTCAGTTAAACATGTTTAATAATGGCTATGGAACATCATGTATATACTTCAACCAAAACCCATGGGAAAGAAAGCATCAGCTGTGACTACACACGGGTCCCGCAGACACAGCTCAGACAGTCTCTTCACATTGTGTTCTGATCTCTTATCAATTCACAATTCAGTTTAAGGGCTTTGTTAACCTCAAAAGATTTCCTTCATCCATCCCCACATAAGCTTCTAATCTTTTGTACAAAAAAATATAGCCTAATGTAACAAGACTCTGGGTGCAGCCATCTTATTGATCTCTGTTTCACCTGGCTTTTCTAAGTTAAATAACTATACATTAGTAAAAGGTGTTTGGCTGAGATTTAACTCTATGTAGACAGTATACATTTAACAATGAAAGAAATGCATTATCCCCCTCATCCCCTCCCTACCCCTCAGCTAGTTTGCCCTTCTACTTACAAGAACAACATTTTTTAATACTTGCAAACCTCATCAGGGTTCTGTTATTTTGAAATGTGAATATTATCATGATGAAGATGCACTTGTAAAGACACTTGAACTAGACGACTATGAGAGGACCACAGACTTCTGCATGATTGGAGAGAAGCTGATCATGAGTACACCCAGAATGAAATGTAAGAATCTGTTGCAGCATAAAATCCTACTGATGCAAACCTTTTCTGTTTCCAATCTTTCACTCATACCTTGTTGGCATTTCACAATGACTCATGCTTTGGAGTAGTGTCAAGTATCAATTGTGTCAAGAAGACACAACTGACATTCAGAACCAAATCAACCCTCCATTGCACACACACAAGATAAAGAAATTGGAGCAGGAACAGGCCTTATAGCTCCTCAGTTGCTCTGCCATTCTATCAGGCTGTGGCTAATCTTCTACCTGAATTCCATTTTCCTGCTCAATCCCTATATCCCTCAATTCTCTTGATGTCCAAAATCCTATCAATCTCAGTCTTGCATATGGTCAACAATTGAGCATCCACAGCTCCTTGGGGTAAAGAATTCCAAAGGCTTACTACCCGCTGAGTGAAGACATTTTTCCTCATTTCAGTCCTAAATGGCTGACCCTTATCCTGAGATTGTGACCTACATTTCCAGACTCTCTATCCAGGAGAAACAGCCTGTCAGAATCTATACATGGTAGACTTGGTAAACCTCAGCTTAGCAAGATAGACCATCCAATCTGGCACTCATGGAATCTGTGAGAATGGAACAGTCACACGGGGTTGAGACTTTTCCCATTTGGCTGCAGAAAACCCTGCAGGCCAAAGGCCTAATAGGAAGCTGGACACGCAGCAGAATGGTTAACCCACAATCACTTGTGGTAAACTGCAAAGCATTATCTACCTACACTCTGAAATACTTTGTGTTGTGTGCACAGGACTAGGGAGAGAAATCATGGGCCTTGGTGCTTCTCCTGTTTCTGGGCCCCTTATATTCCCCACCCACCCGCTTTTAACCCTCTCACTCACATTCTTCGGGTGCCCAGAATTGGGAACCATAGTCAAAGTGGGGTTGAACTGTTTCATATAGGTTTATCAAAACTTTGTGGCTTTTGTACAGCATGCCTCTATTTATAAAGCCCATCAAAAACTCAGGTTTCAGTCTGCTATACTTTACAGCCACAATTTTGTCAGACAATTAAACACAACTTGGTCATTCATATTTTGCAGCCAGCTCTGGTTTTTTGAACCTGGCCCTGTACAATATCCAGACAGCAACATCCAAAAGACTCGATTCTCACAAGCACCACAAACAACAATCCCACATATAAATGAGAATATCTTAAACTAACAGTGACATATTCAATTATGGTACATGACTCCTTGTTTCACATCCAATCTTAAAAATGGCAAAACCTTCCAGTGAATTAGCACCAACCAATTCATCTGCAATAATGTGTTATGCTTTGTTAACAGAAAAAATTACATTTTGCATTGAGTGATAAATATTCTTTCATTTTAAATAGAAACTAACTACACTTAAAAATGCCCAGCATGAAGCATATAAAAGGAGAGCAAAGTATTGCAGATGCTGGAAATCTGAAATAGAAACAAAAAATGGTGGAAATACTTAGCAGACCAGGCAGCATCTATGGAAAGAGAAACAGAATCAACACTTCAGGTCTACAATCTGCATTAGGTCTGATGAAGGGTCACTGACCTCTGGCAGCATCTGTGCAGAGAGGAACAGATTCCCAACACCTCCCATTTCTATTGGAGCAAAAATAACCACTTTTGCCAGCCCTCCTAAAAGCAACCAGACTCTTGTCAGTCTCTCATTCCCATCAGTAAGAAACCCAGCAGCTGTTGCCTGAGACCTGGTTTGGCACAACATTAAACATAAATTTGAAAAAAAAAATTAGGGTATGAAGAAAACATAAGCAACTTGCTGAGCAAAAAAAAAAAGTCAAAGCAATAAATTGATAATTCAAAAATGAGTAGTTAATAAAAGGACCATTAAAAATGCCAAACAACAGAGTTAACTAATAAAACCTTTACTTGACTCTTCATTTAAGAAGCAAGGATAGAGATAAACAGATTAGGCCCCAAGTCCTGATCACCAGTTGGGGCAGGGTGGGGGGGGTGATCGGGGCCAAGCTAATAAATTGGATTTAACCAGCCCTCCAAAAAACAATCAGACTCTTGTGAGCCTCTCATTCCCTTCAGCAAGAAACCCTGCAGCAGCTGCTTGAGACCTGGGACACACATTGCAAGCTGGCCTTGGCGGAATTCATACCAAAGTGGGGGTCTGCCTCAGCATGGGTTTTCTTCCTCTCCCAGCTCTGTGTTTGTGTGTATGTGTGTGTGTGTACATGTTTGTGTGCATGCATGTGTGCATGTTTGCATGTGTGTGTGTGTGTGTGTGTGTGTGTGTGTCTGGATCACTCCCAGTCTCACAGTCACTCTTTCCCACACACACTCATTCTCACACAGTCATTCATTCTCACACACAGTCACTCTCACACTCATTAACTCTCAAGCACACTCACAACACTCTCGCAAATACATATGCGTGCACAGATACACACACACCACACAAGCGCACAGACACTTGCACACACTCTCACATTCACTCACTCTCTCACACACCTTACTTTTTCACACACACTCACTCTCACACACACTTACTCTCACACACTCTCTCACACACACCTCGTGCACACTCACTCACTCTCACACTCCCTCGCTCACATTCCCTTGCTCACACTCACTCTCACACTCACTCTCACACACATTCACTCTCACACTCAGTCTCTCACACACACCTCACACACACTCACTCACTCTTTGCAGCTTTAGTGAAAAAGCCCAAACTTTTCAAGCTTCTCTTCCTAACTCTGCCTCCTGGTCCTTCAGTGGTGAACATGCAATGCACCTTTTCTACTCTTTTATATCCTTTCCCTTTGAGGGTGCTCAAAACTACACAGTAATCCCAAGTACAGCCTTGTTATGGCCCTGTAAAATTCTAATATTACCTCCTTTTCTTTTGTATTCTGTGCTTTAGGCACACCAGGGATTCATTTACCTATTTTTATGGCCCTGTGTACTTGTGCTCCATCTTTTTAAGAGCCTTTATATCTGCACAATAATCTTCCTCTGCTTCATTTAATACCTTACATTTTTGAGGTTTATATTTGCTTTCCCTATTTTTACTTCCAAAATCTATCGCTTCACATTTTTCTACATTGAACTGCATCTGCTCAACCTCTGATCATTTCTATATCCTATGTCCTGCCACAGCCTCTTACAACGCTCACTCACTCACTCACCCCCAGGCCCGGGAGATTTGGGGATTAATATCGCTGAGGTGAAGTTTGGATGCCTGTGAAGGTGGCAAGACACGTTTCTTCTCGGCCCCACCTGACACTCCAGCTGCCCCGGGCCTCCCTGTTGCTGCAGCTGCCCCTCCTCCTCCTGGCTCCATCTTAACTCCTGTAGTCCTTTAGTGAGGCAGCACCTGTGTGGGAGGGCGGGAACACAGCAATGGGTAGATTACATCACCTAGAATGCACCCTGGCTGTCAAAATAAGTGGCCACAATGACTGGAGCTCTCGCTCCAGGACAATCGGATCCAGAGCGCTGTGAATTTGTCCTGGAGCGGAACACTCACCATGCGTTTGTTTGTGAGCTCATGGGGGCCAGTTGAGAGAGGGGCGAATGCTATCCAAGCCCGGGCCCCCTGAAAGCACGGGACCCAGTCATACCTCGCGCAACCCCTCTCCCAGGACCTGGTGTGGCACTATTATCATGCTAAATGGGATAGATTTCGAACAGATCTAGCAACTCAAAACTGGGCATCCATGAGGCACTGTGGGCCATCAGCAGCAGCAGATTGTATTCAATCACAACCTATAACCAGCATATACCCCACTCTACCATTACCACCAAGCCGAGGGATCAGCCCTGGCTCAATGAAGAGTTCAGGAGGGCATGCCAGCAACAGCACCAGGCATACCTAAAGATGAGGTGTCAACCTGGTGAAGCTACAGCACAGGACTACTTGCATGCCAAACAATGAAATCAGAATGGAAATAGAGTTAAGCAATCCTACAACCTACTGGTCAGATCTAAAATCTGCAGTCCTGCCACATCCAGTCATGAATGGTGTTGGACAATTAAACATCTAACCGGAGGAGGAGGGTCCACAAATATCCCCAGCCTCAATGATGAGCCCAGCACATCAGTGCAAAAGACAAGGCTGAAGCTTTACAACATTCTTCAGCCAGAAGTGCCAAGTAGATGATCCATCACGACCTCCTCCATAGGTCCCAGCATCAATGATGCCAGTCTTCAGCCAATTTGATTCACTCTGCTTGATATTAAGAACTGATTAAAGGTAATGGATACTACAAAGGCTATGAACCATGACAACATTCTGTCACTAGTACTGAAGATTTGTGCTCCAGAACTTGCCACACCCCTAGCCAAGCTGTACAGCTACAACACTGGCATCTACCCGGGAATGTGGAAAATTGTCCAGGTATATCCTGTCTGCCACGCAGGACACAAATCCAATCTGGCCAATTACCACCCATTAGTCTCCTCTCAACCTCGGCAAAGTGATAGGGTCGTCAACAATGCTATTAAGTGGCAATAACCTGCTCACTGACACTCAGTTTGGGTTCTGCCAAGGCCATTCAGCTCCTAACCTCTTACAGACTTGGTCCAAACATGGACAAAAGACACAAACTCTTGTGAGGTGAGAGTGACTGTCTTTGGCATCATGGCAACATTTAACTGAGTGTGGCATCAAGGAGCCCTAGCAAAACTGGAGTCAATGGGAATCAGGGGGAAAGATCTCTGCTGGCTGTAATCATATCTAGCACAAAGAAAGATGGTTGTAGTTGTTGGAGGTCAATCATTTCAGTCCCAGAACATCATTGCAGGAGTTCCTCAGGGTAGTGAACTAGGTCCAACTATCTTAAGCTGCTTCATCAATGACCTTCCCTCCGTCATAAGCTTAGAAGTGGTGACATTCGCTGATGGTTGCACAATGTTCAGCACCAATTGAGACTTCTCAAGATACTGAAGCCGCCCATGACTTATCCAGTAGGCCTGGACAACGTTCAGGCTGGGGTTAAAAAGTGGCAAGTAACATTTGTATCACATGAGTGCCAAGCAATGGCCATCTCTAGCAAGAGTGTATCTAACCAATTTCCCTTGACATTCAATGGCATTATCATCACGGAATACACCACTATCAACATCCTGAACTGAACCAGCCACATAAATACTGTGGCTACAAGAGCAGGTCAGAGGCTGGGAATTCTGTGGAGAGTAACTCACCTCCTCACTTCCTAAAGCCTGTCCACCATCTACAAAGCACAAGTCAGGAGTGTGATGGAATACTCTTCACTTTCCTGGATGAGTGCAGCTCCAACAACATTCACTCAAGAAGCTTTACACTATCCAGGAAAAAATAGCTCACTTGATTGGTACCCCATCCACCACCTTAAACATTCACTCCCTCCACCACTGATGCACCAGTGGCAGCAGTGTGTACCAGCTGCAAGATGCACTGCGGCAACTCACCAAGGCTCCTTCGACAGCACCTTCCAAACCTGCAACCTCCATCTGCACGCTTCTCTCCAAGCCACACGCCAAAATGACTTGGAAGTATATCACTGTTCCTTCACTGTTGCTGGGTCAAAATCCTGGAACTCCCTCCCTAACAGCACTGTGGGTGTACCTACAATACATGGACAACTGTGGTTCAAGAAGGCAGCTCACCACCACCTTCTCAAGGGCAACCAGTGATGGGCAATAAATGCTGGAGCCAGCAACGCCCACATCACTTGAAAGAATTTGGAAAATGTGCCTGCGATTTCTGATTGGGGCGTGTCCTCTATTGGCAATGGGTACATACTACAGATTAGTAAAATAGGAACCAGCCCACAAAAATAGCTTGGGCCTCATGGTGGTAACACTGGGCAAACAGTGGATGCACTATGTCTAGCAATCATCCATTGAGTGCATAAACCTATCACTGTTTCCAATGATACTTAATGGTTGACAAAGTATAGCCTATAAAAACTTTAACAGACTTGTTTAATTCCATAGTGTGGACTACAATTTATTGTGACCTTCTTCAACTTTCATCCACTCTGCGTGATATTTTATACTCATGTGAGATTAGACTCCACAGCAATGGTTTTAAAGTTATGCATTTTTATGCAATGGGCTAGTTATCCGAAGCTCATTGATCTCATTTTTCATAGGCCTATTTTCAGCCCACAAGTAACAAACAGCTGGGATTGGTGATATTCTCTCTATCTCTCTCTTTTCATCCATTCTTATTAACTCCACAGCTAATGGTATAAAATGGCATCACAACTTTCCACTGAACCAATCAAATAAAATGCAGTTCAAAATCTTTCTTGATGTCTTTTTGGCCCCTCCTTTGATAAAAGAAATACATTATTTTGGACTTGCAAGTGCTGCAAACTATTCTGTCATTTTTGTAGTGGCTCTCTTGCTCAGACTCCTTTCTCCATAGTTTCTCTTCTTTCTGTCTTCTTGATCTGGGATTGATCTTGGAGCCTCATGTGGAGAAAAGCGCTGGCAGAGAGATGATGGGCTCAATCGTCTATTTCTATGCTGTAACATTCTATACTTGCTCTTGTCCTTCCTTCACCATTCCCGTTAGCGTGGTCAGTTATGACCATACATCCTTCAGCTTCTTGTGTAGCAATTGTGTGGCACAGTCATCTTTCTATGATGCCCATGATGTATTGTCAAACTTTACCACTATCTGCCCTTCCCCTTCAAATAAAAAAATCTATAGGACCCCTACTCTTTTTAAGAAGAAAACACAGTGATTCATGTTCATTATACAATATTATGCTCATTGAATTATGTTGAGTTGAAGTCATTGATCAGCCATGGCGGTGCAGGATTGAGGAGTCATATGGCCATTGCTGCTCCTATTTCTTATATTCTTTTGATCTTACAGATATTCTGATAGAAAATGTTATGATCCTTTACCAGACCCCGGGTTGTGGTGGGGTGGAGATCCAGTTAGGGACCAATAATATTTTGTTTAAATTAGATGAAGTTTGAGATTGAAGACGCTTACAAAGTGAATAAAACCACAAGATTCCACGGGTTTGGAACAAACAAAAGTAAACTTTATTATACAAGTTCAGAAAGATAAAGCAATTTACAATATCTATCTTACCCTTTAACATTAAGGTTAAGTTTGAGATACATGTGAATTAACAGGCAAACTGGTTGAACACACCACACTACACAAGTAATGACAGATGACACCAAGCATGATTCCATGGATTGCTTAACAACCCACCCAGACGTTTGTCACATTGTGAGCCAACCAAACTCACTGAAACTTCGTCTTTCTCATGAGGGTTTCCAATCTCCACATTTGAAGACCTCACCTTGGAATCCTCTCCAAAGTCACTCCCACTCAGACAGCTTCAACGACCTACCTCACAGAGTTTCAATCCTGCCTTTCGAGATTCCTTTCCCCTAGATTTCCGAGTACAGTCAAGCATCACCTCACAAGCACAACTCCAGATTTTTGACTGTGCCAAGAAGAACGAGTACCTTTGCCCCAATGGCCCGCCACATGGAGTCGCCAATCTTTGGCTTTCTTCTCAAGTCTAAAGGGCTTTTCTCGAGCCCAGTTTACTTAAAGTCTGCTCCCCACAGCTCTTTCTTTAATTTGGAGCCTGTTTCTCTGCCCCTTTCTTTTAGCTTATTTTAACCGGGACCTGTTCCTATACCCTGTCTTTTATTTCTGCCTCTGGGACACTTCTTGAGACCGTCCATATGTCCCCCTCCCTTGTCCCTTACCTGGAACACTTGCTGCTCATGGCGCTCTACACCTAGCCACCTGACCTGGGTTTTCCTGCCGTTCTTTTCTTATCTATGCCCAGGTACGCAGGGCCAATACTGGGTCTGAAGGACCTGAAAAAGATAGTTACTGGCTGGTGTATGCAAGGATCATCGGGATTTGAAGTTCCCAACCTCCAAACTCAGCAAGCTAAGTATAGGTTTCATCACAAAAACCCTTTTGTCTTTTGTGGTAATTACACTTTGGTAAGCTTTCCTTGTATTTCTCTTCCCAAATTCCATTAAATCATTATGTCCAACTATACTTATTCAAGAGAGTATGACCAAAGGCATTTCTTGCTGAATTAAATTGGACCACTGTCAGGATCATGAGTCTCCCTTTCCCACCAGATGTCCCTTCCTCCTACTTCGAAAGAGAACCCAATGCTGAGGTGGAAATCCAAGATTTTGTCATTGGATTACTTGGCCTGCTCAATCGGATAGGTTTAAAATATGCAACAACAACATGCGGTTATATAGCACCCTTGAACACAGTGAAATATCCCAAAGAGCATCACAGGATATCAGACTAAATTTGACACTGAGCCACATTAAGGGATATTATGACCAGTGACCAAAACTTCTGTCAAAAAGGTAGGTTTTAAAAAGTGTCTTAAAGGATGAAAGAGAGATAGAGAAGATGAGGGGACAATAGAGGAATTTCCAGAGCTTAGGGCTTGACTGGCTGGAGGCACAGCCACCAATGGTGGGTCAAAGAAAAGTGGAGATGCAAAACAGGCCAGAATTGTAGGAACGCAGAAATCTCAGAAGGTTGTCGGGTTGGAGAAGCTTATAGAAATGGTGAGGGTTGAGACCAGGCTGTACTAGACCTGATGCTGAGCAACAAGATAGGATGAATTAATGATGTCTGAGTGAATGTGCCCATAGGTAACATTGATCATAATATGATTGAATATTACATTCAGTTTGAGGGAGAGAAGAGTGAGTCTCAGACTAGTATTTTAAACTTAAGTAAGGGTAATTATGAGGGCATGAAAGCAGATCTAGTGAAATGGCAATTTAGGTTAAGGGGTAGATCAATATGAAGTGGCAGACATTTAAGGGGATATTTCAGAATACACAGAATAGATACATTCTAACAAGAAAGAAAAATTCCAAGAGGAAGACCCACCACTCATGGTTATCTAAAAAAGTTAAAGCTAATATCGAACTTAATGAAAAAGCATATTATTGCACAAAGATGGTTCACAGCTCAGAAGATTGGACAGACTATAAAAAATAGCAAAGAATGACTAAAAGATTAATAAGGAAGAGAAAATTAGAGTACAAGAGAGAAATCTAGCTAGAAATATAAAGACAGATAGTCAGAGCTTCTCTGGATATTTAAATAAGAAAAGAGTTAACAAAGTGAGCCTTGGTCCTATAGAAAGTGAGCCTAGAAAATTAATAACAGAAAATAAGAAAATGGCAAATGAATTGAACAGGTATTTTATGATACAAAAACAAAAACAGAAATATCTGGAAAAACTCAGCAGGTCTGGCAGCATCGAAGGAGAAGAGCACAGTTGACGTTTCGAGTCCTCATGACCCTTCAACAGAACTAAGTAAAAGTAGGAAAGGGGTGAAATATAAGCTGGTTTAAGGGTGGGGGGGGGAGGGTGTTGGGTCAAGAAGAGCTGGATAGAGGGCCAGTGATAGGTGGAGATAACAAAAAGATGTCACAGACAAAAGGACAAAGAGGTGTTGAAGGTGGTGATATTATCTAAAGGAATGTGCTAATTAAGGGTAGAAAGCAGGACAAACAAGGTACAGATAGCCCTAGTGGGGCTGGGGTGGGGAGAAGGAATATTAAAAATGCTAAAAGGTAGAGATAAAACAATGGATGGAAATACATTTAAAAATAATGGAAATAGGTGGGAAAAGAAAAATCTATATAAATTATTGGAAAAAACAAAAAGGAGGGGGAAGAAACAGAAAGGGGGTGGGGATGGAGGAGAGAGTTCATGATCTAAAATTGTTGAACTCAATATTCAGTCCAGAAGGCTGTAAAGTGCCTAGTCAGAAGATGAGGTGCTGTTCCTCCAGTTTACGTTGAGCTTCACTGGAACAATGCAGCAGGCCAAGGACAGACATGTGGGCATGAGAGCAGGGTGGAGTGTTGAAATGGCAAGCGACAGGGAGGTCTGGGTAATGCCTGCGAACAGATCGAAGGTGTTCTGCAAAGCGGTCACCCAGTCTGCGTTTGGTCTTTCCAATATAGAGGAAACCAGATTGGGAGCAACGAATGCAGTAGACTAAGTTGAGGGAAGTGCAAGTGAAATGCTGCTTCACTTGAGAGGAGTGTTTGGGCCCTTGGACGGTGAGGAGAGAGGAAGTGAAGGGGCAGGCATTGCATCTTCTGTGGTTGCATGGGAAGGTGCCGTGGGAGGGGGTTGAGGAGTAGGGGCTGATGGAGGAGTGGACCAGGGTGTCCCGGAGGGAACGATCCCTACGGAATGCCGCCGGGGGGATGAAAGGAAGATGTGTTTGGTGGCGGCATCATGCTGGAGTTGGCGGAAATGGCAGAGGATGATCCTTTGAATGCGGAGGCTGGTGGGGTGATAAGTGAGGACAAAGGGGACCCTATCATGTTTCTGGGAGGGAGGAGAAGGTGTTGGGATAATGCGCGGGAGATGGGCCGGACACGGCTGAGGGCTCTGTCAACAACTGTGGGTGGAAAACCTCAGTTAAGGAAGAAGGAAGGTCCCCTTTGTCCTCAATTATCACCCCACCAGCATCCGCATTCAAAGGATCATCTTCCGCCATTTCCGCCAACTCCAGCATGATGCCACCACCAAACACATCTTCCCTTCACCCCCCCCGGTGGCATTCCAGAGGGATCGTGGATCCAGGTCCTGTGGATTTCATCCAAGGGAATTAAAAGAAGTAGCTAGTGAGATAGTTGATGTGTTGATTTTGATCTCCCAAAATTCACTAGATTTGGGGAAGGGTCCATTACAATTGAAAATAGCTAATGTAATTCCTTCATTCAAAAAGAGACGGAGACAGAATGCAAAAAACTATAGGCCAGTTAGCTTAACATCTGTCAAAGGAAAAATGTTAAAAGCTATTCTTAAAGACATAATGGCAGGGTACTTGAATAAATTCAAGGTAATCAGGCAGAGCCAACATGATTTTGTGCAAGGGACATCATGTTTAACCAAGTTATTGGATTTCTTTGAAGGAATAACATGTGCTGTCAACAAAGGAGAACCGGTGAATATACTGTACTTAGATTTCCAGAAGGCATTTGATAAGATGCCACATTAAAGGTTATTGCAGAAAATTAAAGCTCATGGTGTAGGGGATAACATATTGGCGTGAATAGAAGATTGGCTGGCTAAAAGGAAACAGGGAGTAGGCATAATTTTCTGGTTGGCAGGATATGGGAAATGATGTGCCACAGGGATCAGTGCTGGGACCTCAAATCTTTACAATTTATATAAATGATTTGGATGAACTGACCAATGGTATGGCTGCTAAATTTGCTGATGACACAAAGGTAAGTAGGAAAGTAAGTTGTGAAGAGGGCATAAGGAGGCTACAAAAGGATAGAGATAGATTAGTTGAATGGGCAAAAATCTGGCAAATGGAGTATAATGTGGGAAAATGTGCAATTGTCCATTTTGGTAGGAAGAATAAAAAAGAAGCGTTTAATCTAGATGGTGAAAGATTGCAGAGTTCTGATAGGCAGAGGGATTAGATGTCCTAGTGCATGAAGCACAGAAGGTTAGTAGGCAGGTACAGCAAGTAATTATTGTTTATTTCAAGGGGAATTGAATACAAGAATATGGAGGTTTTGCTTCAGTTATACAGGGCATTGGTGAGACCACATATGGAGTACTGTATAGAGCATCGGTCTCCTTATTGAAGGAAGGATGTAAATACATTGGCAGCAGTTCAGAGAAGGTTTACTAGACTAATACCTGGAATGGTCGCGTTATCTTATAAGGAATGTCGGACAGTTTAGGCTTGTAGCCACTGGAGTTTAGAAGAGTAAGAGGTGACTTAATTGAAGCATATACGATCTTGAGGAGTCTTGACAGGGTGGATGTGGAAAGGATATTTCCTTTTGTTGGAGAATCTAGAAAGAGGGGTCACAGTTTAAAAATTAGCAGTCAGCCACTTAAGACAGATTTTTTTTTCCCTCTGAGAGTAGTGAGTCTTTGGAATTCCCTTCCTCACAAGTCAGTGGAAGCAGAGTTTTTGAATACTTTTAAGGCAGTGGTAGATAGATTCTTGATAAGCAAGGGGGTGAAAGGTTATCGGAGGTAGGCAGGAAGGTGGAGTTGAGGTTAAAATGAGATCAGCCATGATCGTATTAAATGGCGGGACAGGCTCGAAGGGCTGATTGGCCTACTGCTCCTAATTCATATGTTCATATGTACCATGGAAGAATTTGAACTCAGAGATGAGAATTTTAAAATTAGTAAATTGCAGGACCAGGTACCAACATAGGTCAGTAGGTATAGGGGACAGGTCTTGGTGTGAGTTGGGATAGGGGCAGCAACCCTATATTTTATAAACAAATTGGACAACCTCGGTATAACAATAACATTCAACATTTCACTACCTTCAAAGAAATGTCTAATGCAAACAAATGTTCAGTTTGAGATATAGAGATATGATTTCCCCCAAACAACAATTGGAAACTATTAAGCACTTCTCTGACTATATATGATTGTTAGAGGGCTAACAAACAATCCCTACAACATACAAACTAAAACAAAGCTTGGCTTAGTAAATGTCAACTTGGCTCATTAGCAGCACTTAAAACTCTGAGGCAGTAAGATGTGGGTTTTAAGCTTTGTCCCAGAACTTGAGGAGTGTTGAAAGTGGTGTCTTTCAGATGAGATGTTAACCAGGGCCCACAGAGGTGGACATTAAAAATTCCATGGTATTATTATGGACCAGCATTCAGTCTTGATCAATAATGGACCAACTGTTCACTTACCTCTTTTACTGTTTGTGGGAGCTTACTGTGTAGAAATTGGGTGCATACAAAGCAAGACTTTGGAAGAAATTCATACTTGTCAAGTGCTTTGGTGCAACCTAAGGGCATGAAAGGTGCTATGTCAGTGCAAGTTCTTTCCTGCTATACAATCTAATATGAACTATTCAAATTATAACCATCATTAAACAATTCAGAAATGATACATTAACCAATGTGCTATAAAACAAAGATACTGTGCCTGTTTCAAACAAATTGGAGTGAGATATACTGCCATCTAGTGGGTTGAGTTGCCTCTTACCCTCCAGTTATTTTACTGAGATCTGAAGGTTTGTTTTGCTGTCCATTTTATGGTCATTTATTTGCATACAAACTATTTGACAAAATACTCATAATTGGCAAACTCACTAAGAAATTGCGTGGTGGTTAGCATCTCTCGGGACTATCTCCAGGGGCTTTCTAGAAATGTGACACATCTATGTAATTAATTATTATTGGTTCAACTTTTTACTGAAAAATTTGCTGATACTTGCTACAGGTTATTTTTTGTTGACATTTTGGATATTAGATCATGTTGTGGTACAATAAATACAAGAATGGATAGATAGAGAGACAGAAACAAGGTAATGCATCTCAGATCTTACAGTATGTGATGAAGTAGCTTGCACACTCGCCAATGGTGATACTCTTTTTAACTCCCCCAATCAAGCTATGGTTCGAATTTAGTGTAAATGCAATTATGATTTCCAATTTCCGGAACCAGAATATTATCCTGATGAATTAGCTTAAATTAATGATTGGAATAACATTGCTCGGTTTGTACCAGATCATAAAAATAACAATTGCATTTGTATAGCACCTGATCAGGCTAAACACCTCACACAATGAAGAGCCTTATTTTTGGAGTGCTGTGTGACTGTTCTGATGTCAGAGTCATCACATCACGGTTCAGTGAGAAAGTTACTCAAAAACAACGTGGCTGGAGAATGCATTTTGGGATATGTGATAATTGATATACTCAGATAAATCTCTCTATGCTCCAAGCTTTGTTCCAGGTCCATATTTCAACTAACAGTACTTAAAAAAAAACTGATTATCTGGTCATTGTCACATTGTTATGTGTGGGAGCTTGCTGTGCACAAATTGGCTGCCGCATTTTCTACATTATAACAGCGACTACACTTCAATGGTACCTCATTGGCTGTAAGACACTTTGGGACGTCCTGAGGTCATGAAGGTCTTATATAAATGCAAATAATTTTTTTTCCTTACCTAGGCGTAGGATTTCTTCTTTGCATAAACTACAGTTCCAACTATAGTATTTTAACTGGATAATCTATTTGACTTTCTCTCCTGCCTTTCATTCCATCATTCCTTTTACTGTTGAACAGTTCACAAAAAAAACTGATGGTTCATATGAAGCAAAGTCTTGAGGATGTCTGGTGCACTGGCTGGCTTCCTCTCTGACAGAATGTACTTCCCATTGATAATATTCTTGTTTGCCTCCCTACCTACCTCAATGACTTACTTGAACCACCATAGCTATTGCAACTAACAAGATACAGGTCAGGGTAAAGTTTGTGTGTGACACTTTAACATCTTCAGAGGAATAAAGGATATCAATGTAATTATCCAAAACAATCCCTATTCTTCCATTCTGTATAATGTATTGAGTTACCTTGTTTTTCTGCTGTGCACCATGGGTTAATACGTTCTGACAAAACAAATTAGATCCAGGAATTCTGAAGCCTTTTCCCTTTCATCTCTAATGCCCTGATAGGGGATATTATAGTAAAGGAAACTGGCTCTTAAGGGGCTAGAGTATCTCCTCTATTAAGCATTTCCCAAGTCAGCCAAGCAGACTTCACATCACTTGAAAAGCCTGTCTGGCTGAACATCCTATATCGAAGGCAGTACAATAAAATGAAGAACCTGTGTGGATATTTCCTTTTCCCATTTGTGCAGCATTAATGTTCAAATTTTTGCATGGTTTCATCATAATATAAAAAGAATTTTAACTGCAAAACTCATTGACCTAAACACTACATTCCCATTCAACTCAATGGAAGTGCAATCGAACAATTCCTATGGTGGGCAGCCAGTCCGCCATGTCAGTTTCACGTTCTGTTGGCAAGTTGAAAATCTGCCCCAGCACTTCAATATGAATTCTTGCATTAGGAGATGCACCTACCATCGGAAGTTCAAAGGGCAAAAGATAAAACAGTAGGGGGTAGAACTTGGGCATACTTGGGATGGGATTTTAACTCCCTCTGCTTACTTCCTGTCCCATCCAGCCACCCCGTTAGCTGGGTATCTGGGGCATTCATCTGTTTCAGGCAAAAGGAAGCTTTTAATATGCAGGGCCTCATGATGTACATAGGCCATTTAAATAAAATGTTTAGGTACAAATGGTAGAAGTGTGCATTGTACATGCTTCACATGCTGGCATTGAATGGCCTAACAAGTGATCTTAAAAGAGGCTGCCATGGGAAACTCAAAACAGCCTGAAACCTCTTGGCTCCTCAAAAATACTCAGGCCTACTGCTGGCCTGAATACCCCCACCCCTCCTCACCCCTCCTCCACTTGCTACCTCAGGCTCCAGCAGGAACCATCTAATTCCCTTTAGAGTGCCAGTTTCACAGGTGCAGCTTACGGTATCCATGGCTTCAGGCTTCATAGTAGCAGCAAAAGAAAGGCGCTGGGAACATGCCAAACACCTAGCACCTGTTTAGAGGTAAATGTTAAAATTGGCCTAGAAGAAAACCATTTGTATTAACTACCGTATGAAGTTGATGGTATCGAAATTGAACACAGTCTTCCTTTGGCCCACTGGAAGAGTTAACAGAGCAATTGGACCTCAATTGGTTTCCATTGTTGACATTTTGCCATCAGAAATTAGATGACAGATTTCCAAAATATAGGCAAAGACTTGGTCACCAGATCATATCTACATTTAGTTTCTTACACTGAACTGCACATCCATTAATTGTTTCTTAAATATTTTAACTCAAAATTGTCTGAGGAACCTACGCATAGCCAGTTTGGACCATGTTTGGAACAAGTGTATGAGAATAATAATCCATCAGCATTGTGACTCTGGTTTATTGATTGTTTTACTTGCCTCAGTAGCATTTAAGGGAAAATTCCCACTCTTGCTTGACCTAAGATCCAACTGCTCACAGCGAAGTGGAAGATTCACAGCAGACCCTTGGGGGTAACAGGCAGAAAATCTTTCCTGATTTCAGCAGGTACTCAGAACTTGGCACATACGCTGAAATGCAAGGTCTTGGAGCAAGAACAGACTCCATCTGCTAACTGTGTGGGTGGAATTTTGCGCTCCCGCCAACAGCAGGAATCATGGCGGGCGGGAGCACAAAATTTGGCATGTTGGCAAAAGTCAATATCCTGCCGGCGTAAAAGTAAGTTGGAATTTTCCCTTCTAGGCTTCCATGGTGGGCTAATGGCAGGTTGACTTTCCTGCTGATCCCTGTCGGGAACCACATTTACACGCATTTCAATATCATGAATGCTCATTAAAATCCCAGCTCACCAGAATCACATTGTCCCTCCAAATCTAATTGCCAAGCCCAGTTAGACCAGTCTGATTCGTGACCGTATGTAAGTGCGCCTGGCAACCATCCCTTCAGTCGCAACTTCAGTGTTTATACTCGCAGCATTCTCCTATATCCAACTGTGCTGCTGCCAAATCTCACAGCTGCATGATCCTGCGCCCATGCTGCTCACCCTCAGAAAAGGCCAGCGAGAAGGGAAGGGTTAGAAGGCAAAAGGCTTGACTCCAGGCATTGATTGGTACAAGAGAGAGAAGGGCTAAAGGCAAGAGGCTGGGCTGTGGGCATTGATTGGAGAAGGGAGGGAAGGGCTGGAAGGCAAGAGGCATGACTGGGGAGGTTGACGGGGATAAGGGAAGGAAGGGGTGGACCCGCACTGGGAGACTGGTTTAAGGCAGGAGTGAGGGCAGAAGTGTGAGTTAGTCTAGGGCTGCGCCGACCTCATTGTCAAGGGCAGATATTAAAGGCAGTCCTGGGGCTGGGCAGACCATGTTACAGGGCATGCATGGTCCTAGCCCAGGGAGAAGGAAGGCCTATCTGTGCAGTGTCAGTTGTGCACAGCATGCTGTTCAGGGTGCGGCCAGTCCTTCACACATGTGGGTATTGGGTGTTGCTGGCTTGGTACCTGCCTGCAGATGGCACTGTCAAGGTCAGGGCAGGGATGGGCAGTCTGTAAATGTGCAACTGATAACTAAAGAGAGTATTTGAAGCTCTCATGGAAGGGGGGAGCAGGGGTGGTCCTTGTAGGTCACTGTGCATATGTCATCAAGATGGGGAGGGGTCAAGTCGACACGGGGCATAGGGACATCCGCAGAAAATAGTTCCTGGGGAGGGCAGGAATGCCTATGATGACGATGACGATGACGATGACGATGATGGGATCCAGGGTTAAAGGGGGAGGCAGGAGAGTGATGGGAGGAAAGGAAATTGGCCATTGTGAAGGGTAACAGGAGGAGGCTGGAAGCTGTTATTGAAATGGAATTATAGTAGCGCCATTTTGACAGCCCGATACAATGACGCAGCAGACAAATAACTTGGGAAAAAAATTGCCAAGAGCCAGGGTCTGTGGTCATGTCGACTATTGCACTTTTGGGCTAATTTGGGCAGCCTAAAATGTAGATCAAAGCTCAGCTGAGACACGTTAACATGAGTCAAATGCCAATTGAAGGATCTGGGCACCTCAAATCATGGTGAGAGATTCCATTTGGGCTTGAGGAAACAATTGATTTGCTCTGATAGACCAATTGTCCGATTTAGAGGAATATGAAGAGGTAAGTGGGAGTCAATGGCTGCCAATTGCCCCTGAGAAGCTTACACATTATACTTGGGATGTTGATGACTTAAAGGGCTGAATGCTTGAATTGATTAAATTTAGGTAAGGCTGGCCTGTACTGTAGACAAACAGAGACAGCCTGACAGTGACCTAACAGAGGTTGATAGAACATAGCTGTTCCCACCCAGATCCAAACCATTTTGTGAAAGTGCTGTCATTCCGGTTTGGTAGTTGGAGGGGGAGTGTGGTTCAGCCACCTGCGATCTTTAAGGTTGTGCTTCAGCTGCAAGGGCAGACCTGGGGATGGCATGTACAGAGTGAGGACAGCCCAAGGGCTTCATAATGACTTCCTAGGTTGGTGATGGAGGGTGATCTATTCAGGGTAAGGTACTCTTTTTCCACACAAAAACAAAAAGAAGTGCACAATGCAGGCTGCTGCCAAAGCTGCCTTATTTATGACCTGGATATGACTGAGGAGGAGAAGAAGGGCCCATTGCCACCTGGCATGTCTCAGGGAAGACCCTCACCCTGAGGAACATGGCTCCACCAGTCCCCATGAAGACCCAGATATGGAGGAGGATAGTCCAATTCCATGGAGGCATTTGGCGTGACTCTGGGTCTATCGACCTATCATACATGGAGATGAGTGAGAGATAGTACCACAGAACCCTTCACTTGGCAAGGGATTATATCTGCCACATTCTTTAGGAGGATCTGACGCTCCGTGGACTAGGAGGCCATGCATTGTTAGTGGCTCTAAAGGTGACTGTTGAACTCAAATTCTTTGCAAGAAGCTTGTTCCAAAGTCGCACTGGGGAACCTCTGGGATATCCCAATCCTTGACTCATAAATATATTTGGGGAGATCACCCATGCTCTTTTCAATAAGGTGCACAGTTACATCCAGTTCTCCATAGATGAAGCCAGCCAGGCTGCCAGAGCACTGGGATTTGCAGCAATCTACAGCTTCCCACAAAGTGCAGAGTGCACCGACTGCACACATGTGGCCTTAAGAGCTCCCTGGCAGCAGCCAGTAAGATTTATCAATAGAAAAGGCTTCCATTCTCACAATGTGCAGTTGATCTGTGATTACTGAAAGTGGATTATGCAGGTTTGTGCAAGGCACCCTAGCAGCTCACATGACTCCTACATCTTGAGTCACTCGCAAGTGCCACAGATCTTCAAGGGCCTTCAGTACATACAGGGTTGGCTCGTCAGTGATAAAGGCTACCCCCTAAAGATGGGCTAATGATGCCCATTCAACGACCAAAGAGTGCTTCAAAGGAGAGGTACAATGTGGTTCATCCTGCAACAAGGTCCTTATTGAAGCAGACCATTGGCATGTTGAAGATGTGGTTCGGATGTCTAGACCAATCTAGCGCTGTTCTCTAGTGCTCTCCACTGTATGATCATTGCGGTGTGCTGTGCTATTCACAACCTGGTGTTGCAAAGGGGAGATGAGTTGCCACATGGAAAGATGGAGGAGCTGCAAGTGACCTTGGATGAGGAGGACATAGAAAGGGATGACATCGAGCAGTGCGAGGATGATGACATCGCACAGGAAGAGGCCATTCACAGGCAAGATATGACAGACATGCCCGTGACACCCTTAAAGCAATCAGGTTCCATGTTGGTTAAAATGAACTCATACCAGTGCATTTCATCTGTGTCTTCTATGCAGAGTTGGCTTTAAGACCTGCTTTGAAATCTTCAACATCTCAGATTGAGTAGTCACAATTGTGCATATCCATGGCATCTTCCTTGGAAGGCAACACAGCCTATGTGGTCCTTCTGATGGGATAAGCACTCCGCCAGCACATAATCTGAATAAAATAAACATGTTGTTTCCCTTTCAAGCATTGTGCCAACATTTCACTGCCCACAGCAGCCTTTGAGAGGCAGGAGCAGCACTGCAAACATCAGTGCACTCATGGCAGTATGCCTGGAACATTGCAAGGTGCCTCGAGGAGGGAAATCATCAGTCACTGCTTACCACTTGAGCGTGTGAGGCCAGATATCAATCTGGAGAGCGGCATCTTTCCAAAAGCTTCTCTAATTCACGATTAATGGTCAGGCCTCATCCTGATACTGAGACCACAGGTTGACATTGCTCTTCAGGACACTGTGATCTGTCACTCGAGAGCATGGATAAGAACCTGAGAGTTGGGTTACATTTGTAAGCACAAAGAGAATTGCTGCAAGAACATCACGTGATCATCGACAAGCACTCATTACCCTACATTTGTTGGGAGCTTTCCAAATTCAGTTCCAGCATTGCCTTGGCATCTGGGAGAGACATGGCCCCCGTCAGTCTCAATGCAGCATTTAAGGAAAATGCAGAACCCTTGTAAATACAAAAGACAACTCAGGAAAAGTGAATGAGCTTTCCCGTCATCCCATTACAGTCCTCCACATTTTCATTGCACCAGAGTGCGATATGTACAAGGAAGCCTAAGATACTGATGGCACTGTCACATTCGGAGGTCCATGCTCATTTCCCCTAGGAGAGCTAGCACAGGGATGCCATAAAGCCACGCTAGCCATACCTCCAGGTGTAATAGGCCAGCATCATGAGGTTAAGCGCTGACCTATATTATTGCATAGTCATTGCCATCTAGCAGATATTTCAAGAGTCACCAAGTGGAAACTACTCCTATTGCTCTGCATCATGCATATGGAGAATGGGAACTAATAAAGGTGTAAGGTTTGGCTGCAAATGTGGTAACAAGTTAACGCAGCAAACAAGCAATAAAGGCTAACGTCCCCGAAGGTTCATAAAACTGTTTCCCAAACCTGACAGTCATTACACAGAGGCCATTGAGAAGTGCCCTTAGTTGAAAAGACTCCAAGGTGGATCACGAGAAAGAACCATTAAATACAGAGAACCGACTGCAGTACAGCTGCATCAGGATTATACATGAACTTCCAACATTTATACTGATGAGGCCACTTTATATGATCCCCTTCCACAAGGCTTACATATGCATTGTCCAACCACCTTGTTCACATAGGAACTGGCTTTATCCATCTCGCTTATGTGGACATAAAGGAGAATAACTGAGCTGAAATTGAGGGAGACAAGTTACAACTGAGGGACCCAGTGGGAGATACTTGAGGAAGGGGGACAGCTGTTATCCTTGAATGACCGTGGAACATTGCATCACATGGAAGAGCCATTCGGTATCTGAGAGGTTTATAAAGAGAAGCAAAATATAGTTACAAAGGTGCAAAATATATAAAGTGATTGGACATCCATGCCACCATTGTTCTCTCAGTAGGTCTTGACTTTTCTAATTCTACCATGATGTCTAGGTGCAGCCCCGATATCCGCAGCAGAGGTGGATGTTACCTGCTGCCTAATATACAGGCATCATCTGGAGGCTCGAGGCCTGGAGGCTCCCGGCCTGCTAAGGGTCTCCTGCTCTGGGGCAGGTGCACCCTCCTCACCTGACTTGCTGGAGTTGATGGGGTCACAGACAGAGGGGAATTGGAGAAGCTGAACAACATTTGAGACTCCTGTGTGGATGGCCCTGAGGTGTCCACCTCATGCTCCTCTTCCCTATGGGTGCTGAGGACCACTCTTTGAGGAGAAGGGGCACCTGGAGGGAAGTCGAGGTGCTCCATCCCCCTCTCGCTTAGCCACTGATGGTGTGCAGGCCTGGCTCCATATCCGGCAGAAAACGAGCGATCTGTTGGACCAGGGTCTCCAAGGAGGCCGCCACCCTTGCAATGGTGACATCAATGCACTCGCATTTCACAGGCACAACACTGAACATAATGTGAACGGACTCCTCCATCCTCCCTTCTAATCTGTTGATGGATTATAACAACACTGCCTGCTGTTCCCCTGCCTGTCTCTGCAGCTCAAACATTTCCTTCAGGGCCCATTCCAGACACTCTTCATCAGACTTGGACTCTGCAGGGGTGCCTGGTCTCCAGCAGTCCTCCAAGTGTCAGAGATCTTGACTGTCACTGCCTCCGCCTGCTGTGGACCCAAGTCTATGAGGTGCTCACCAGATAGTGATCCCAAGCCCGCTCGAGAACTAGGTGCCACCGGGGTGCGTGTATCAGCCTTGGTGGAGGTTACAGGTGAATACAGTGATGTGTCTTCCTCAACTGGTTCCCCTGTATTCTCATCCGAGTTGTTGTGGGGGCTGGGCTGATGGCCTGTCTCCACCTTTTCTTGCTGGTGACTGGAATAGAGAAAAGAGATAATTAGTCATTAGTCGACAGGCACCTACATTATAGATTACTTATAGTCATTGACCACGTGTGGTCAATATGTACTGTATGGTTCCTCACAGACTTGTTAGTGAACACCGATTGTGCCTCCCATGCAGGAATGATCCTTGTCCTCACTGGCTAGCTCTGCTGCCTGGTCCTCGAAGGGGATGAGTGACCTCCAGTCTGGAATCCCTGCTTTTTGTTGTGGGATATCTTGTCCTGCATAAAGACAGATGGATTGACTGTGAACACTAGGGATGAAAGAGTTCATGAGCATGCATGGCTGCTGTGTGTGCTGAATGCCGCCCAGTAAGGGCTGAAGATGCCATTTGTGCAGGATGGTACATGAGATGGTGATGTTAAAGTATCTGTCGGAAAATCAGTGCTGATGCCCCTTCTGCTGGTTGTGTGTAAGATCCCTGTGGACTGTAAGGCTCAGCCTGCCTGGTGGCCTTATGAGAGTGAGTTTAGAGTGAGGAGAAGGATGACTGACCACGGTGGAGCAGATGAGATCATTCATCTTCTTCCTGCGCTGCAGGGCGATCCTCTTCTGAGGTCCACATGCACTGACCTGCTTGGTGACCTCCCAGGCTGGCATGGTGTGGCTGGTGGATCTACGGCTACCAGCTCGAGGGTAGAGGACCTCCTGCTGGTCCTGGACTTCCCTCCAGGGAGTTGTTGTTGAACATAGGGGCTGAGGGTTTGCTTTGTCTGAGGGCTATTTCTGAACTCACCAAACAACTGTTGGGCTGCAGAGAGTGAATGTGTACGTGAGTGCCATTTAAATATGTCGCCTGAACTTTTAATCCCATGAGGTAATGGCAGGGCAGATGAATCACTGCCTGCCCCACTACGAGATTCGATGATCTCCACGGTGATGCATAATTAATGAGCTGAAAAGTGGAAAATCTGGTGGAAGAGCCCACCAGGGGGGGTGGTGAGTTCCTTGCCACCACTGCACTTCATCTCCAGAGTGGAAAATTCCACCCTGTGAGTGTGAAGAAATTGTATTCAGGGAGGGAAACATTGAATGCGATCATTGTAGTACAGGGACTGTAAACAATGACTTCAAAAATTAAACTAATCTTATCAGAGATGTGTCATCACCTCCAGTAATGAACAGAGTCAATCCCATACACTGTGCGTCACTAAATTAATTCACAATAATAACAGATTTTTTATCTGTGAGTAAGCATTACAATAATTACCATCAATCTACGTGATATATCATCAGGAAGAAATGTGCTCAAATCCCATCAATAATTGACAGCTAATACTGAAATGAAAGTATTTGATGAGAGCAAAATATCATGCTTATATTACAATTAAACAAAAGATAAAGATGATTCTGTGACAGAATTAACCATTTAAGCATCAGTTGCATTATTCTGTTCTAATAAATAGGTGTTTCAGTTTATTTACTGGGTAAATGTTTTAGCATTCCATTGCAAACAGAGCCCTCATTATTCTCAAGTATTTGTTGACAGCAGTGTTTACCATCTACAAGATGCACAGCAGCAACTTACCAAGGCTCCATCAACAGCACATTCCAAACCCACAAGAAGGACCAGGACAGCAGATGCGTGGGAACACCACCACCTGCAAGATCCCCTCCAAGTCACACAGCATCCTGACTTGGTGATCTATCACCGTTCCTTCACTGTCGCTGGATCAAAATCCTGAAACTCCATTCCTAACAGCACCGTGGGAGTACCAACACCGGATGGACTGCAGAGTTTCAACAAGGCAGCTCACCACCGCCTTATCAAGGGCAATAAGGGATGGGCAACAAATGCTGGCAAAACCAGCAATGCCAAACTCCCATGAAAGAATTTTAAATAGGTATTCTGTTCATCAAGGCACCTTAACCTTTAACATTGCTATTGATTTTGCTGAGGTGGAGTTTTGGGGCTGAAGTTCCCATCTTCCTAAATTTTAATTTGATGTAAAAAGTGGTGGAAGGCAGCTGGAAAGCATTAACCTATAAAGTCATGCTTAGCAGCTAACTTATTCCTCCAGGATGGATGTACAGCTATCAGCAACAAGTTAATTAAACAGGCCTATTTTTACCTCTTAAGCTTAATAACAAGGAAATCTAACAAGGAAATTGTGCAGTATTCAGGGAAAAGGCAGGAAAGTGGAGTTGAGGATTATCAGATCAGATCAACCATGATTTCATTGAATGGTGGAGCAGACTCAATGGGCTGAATGGCCTAATTCTGCTCCTACGTCTTATGGTCTTATTAATTAAGGAAAGCCAGCGCAGATCTGTTAAGGGCAAATCATGTTTAAGTAACTTGACTGAGCCTTCAATGAGGTGACAAAGAGTTGATGAGGGTAATGCGATTGTTGTGGTGTACATGGACTTCCAAAAAGGCATTGGATTAAGTGCTACATAACAAATTTGTCAAGAAATTTGAGACTCATGGAATAACAGGGACAGTAGCAGCATGGATACAAAATTGGCCTAGTGACATGAAACAGAGTGGTGAATGGTTGTTTTCTGGACTGAAGGAAGGTGTACGGTAGCGTTCCCTAGGACTGGCATTATGACTTTTCTTAATAATGTATCAATGACAGACTTGGATGTGCATGGCACAGTTTCCAAAGTTGCAGAAGATACAAAACCTGGAAGTATTGCGAAATTTGAGGAGGATAGTGTTAAATTTCAAAAGGACATAAACAGGTTGGTGGGATGAGCGGGCAAGTAGCAGATGAAATTAAATACAGAGAAATGCAAAGTGATGCCTTTTGGTAGGAAGAATGAGGAGAGGCAATATAAAATAAAGGGTACAATTCTAAAGGGGGTGCAGAAGCAAAGGGGCCTGAGGTATATGTGCACAAATCATTGAAGGTGGCAGGGCAGATAGAGAGAGTGGTTAATATAACATACAGGATCCTGGGTTTTATAAATTGGAGCCTAGATTACAAAATCAATAAAGCTTTGATACATCTTCTTAAAACACTGATTTGGCCTCTACTGGAGTATTTTGTCCAAGGAAGGATGGGAAGGCATTAGAGAGGGTGCAGAAAAGATTCAAGAGAATGGTTCTGGGGATGATGGACTTCAGTTATGTGGATAGATTGGAGAAGCAGGGGTTGTTATCCGTGGAGAAGAGAAGATTAAGAGGAAATTTGATAGAGGTATTCAAAATCATGAGGGGCCTGGGCAGAGTTGGGCAAGGATCTAGAACCAGAGAACACTGATAAGCTGCAAAAACAGAAAATGCTGGAAAAACTCAGCAGGTCAGACAGCATCTGTGGAGAGAGAAACAGAGTTAAAGTTTCGAGTCTGTATACTGTCATATATGCTGTCAGGCATGCTGAGTTTTTCCAGCATTTTCTGTTTTTGTTTCAGATTTCCAGCATCTGCAGTAGTTTGTTTTTATGACACTGATAACAAAGAACAAAGAACAAAGAAAAGTACAGCACAGGAACAGGCCCTTCGGCCCTCCAAGCCTGTGCTGATCATAAGATGATTGGTCAGAGAAGCAATGGCGACATGGGGATAAACCTTTCTGCGTAGTAGTTCATTAGGATGTGGAATGCACCACCTTGGAGTGTGGTAGCAGCAAATTCAATCATGGCTTTCAAAAGAGAATTGGATAATTATCCGAAGAGAACAAGGACTGGATTTCACATGGGGCCATACTGCTCACCTGACTACCCCCACCCACTCTCCCCACACGCCATACCCATTGTGAGAGTCGGGGTCAGCCATAACAAAACACCACCCCATAGTCATACACGCTGCCAGTGGACTGAACAGACTGACAGTGAGGCTTCCACCCCTCAGTAAGAGGAAGTCGTGGCCTCAAGTGCTGCTGGCCAGCCTGGTAGTGAACACTGCTGGGGCTGCAAGCAGGTCCATGCAGAACTGCAATGGGTCCTAGAACCAAGCAAGTCTCTTGTTTATGGGGCGGGAAGGGATCAGGCAGCCGAGGGAGAGGGGGCGAAGGGGGTGGGAGGGTGGATTTTGGATGCCAGGCAGGAAGGGACAAAGTGGGGGGTAACACCTTTGGGGGTGGATGCCCCTATGCACACAGGGCACCCACCATAGGAGATCCCCAGATCCTTCCTACCTTCTTACAAATTGTGTTGAAAAGAATTGTTTGCCACTCCTGCCCACCTGCCTACACCAACTGTATCATGGCATGAGCAGCATAATATGAGAGCCATTTGGCTTGTTAACAACTTCAATTGACCGCTAATTATTTATTTAAAAATGGAGGGCAGGTTGCCGATTTCTGCACAAACCTTTATTATGGGGGACAGCTCGAAAGTGGGCAGGAAGGTGGTGGGTCTGCCACCCCTCGTATTTTATGCGCCCCCTGCCCCAAATCATGTTCAGCGGGCTGGGGCGGCGTAAAATTCAAGCACAAAATTGCAGGGCTACGGGGAAAAGTCCAGTGAATGGCCCCACTCTGTGCTGTATCTATTCTTTGATTCTATGAGAGGAGCTAATTCGTAGCTCTTTCAGAGAGCCTGCACAAGCACGATGGACTGAATGGCCTCCTTCTGCATGATTCTATGATTCTAAACAGCGAGCAGCTGTGGTGCCATTCAGCATCAGGCATTTGGAGAGGCAGTTAGCCAAAATAACACATTGTAACCAATGATATTTTATGAGGTGCCAAAAGCAATTAATCCAACCAATTTCCAAATACTCGGAACTGAAGGAGAAGTGTATGAATAATGCATATGATCAGAACCCAAGTCGAGAAGGATGCAATGCACACACAAACCTTTACACGGTGTTATTTATTGACACAAGAAGTGACTGATTTCAGCATGAAGCATTAATGCCAATGGCCTTTAGCTTTTTGCTTTGGATTCTAAATAAATGCCTAAGCTGACATACTGGACTTCTGTACAGGTCAGTGCACCAAATAGCCAAGCTGTAAGCCATGACAAACACGGTGTAGGAGTAAATGAGTCACTGATATCAAGGGCAATTCATCAGTAGTGAAGCCAACCTTAAGTGAAGAAACGCGTCCATGCCCTGACAGAGGTCTTAAAAATTAAGAGGGCGTTTAATATGGTAGATGCTTATGGGGGGAGTCCATAATTAGAGGCCATAAATAACAAGATAGCCACTAATAAATCCAACAAGGAACTTAGGAGAAACTTCTTTACTGTGAATGTGAAACAGGCCATTGCATGGAGAAGTGAAATAAATAGAATCATGGAGAATGAACAAGATAGGGTTAAATGACATACAGTTAGAGGAGGCTTATTTGGAGCATATACTGCTAAATTCTGTGTATTTTTTTTATTCTCTCATAGGATGTGCCTATCCTATATATACAATGCAGCAAAGAGCAGTGGGAAACCAGGGGATTGGGAAGCCTACAAAGACCAACAGAGGACAACTAAAATAGAAATAAGGAGGGAGAAAATTACATATGAGGGCAAACTAGCCAGTAATATAAAAGAATATTGCAAGAGTGTTTTTTTAGATATATAAAGGGTAAGAGAGAGGCAAAAGTGGACATTGGGCCGCTGGAAAATGACGCTGGAGAAGTGGTAGTGGGGAACAAAGAAATGGCGGAGGAACTGAATAGGTACTTTGTGTCAGTCTTCACAGTGGAAGACACGAGTGACATCCCCAAAGTTCAAGAGCATCTTGAGCCAGAGGTGAGTATGGTGGCCATTACCAAGGAGAAGGTGCTAGGAAAACTGAAAGGTCTGAAGGTAAATAAATCACCTGGACCAGTTGGATTACATCCCAGAGTTCTGAAGGAGATAGCTGAAGAGATAGTGGAGGCGTTAGTGGTGATCTTTCAGGAATCACTGGAGTCAGGGAGGGTCCCAGAGGACTGGAAAATCGCTAATGTAACCCCCTTGTTTAAGAAGGGAGTGAGGCAAAAGATGGGAAATTACAGGCCGATTAGCCTGACATCGGTCATTGGTAAGATTTTAGAGTCCATTATTAAGGTTGAGATTTCAGAATAATTGGAAGAGCATGGTAAAATAAGGCAAAGTCAGCATGGTTTCATCAAGGGGAGGTCATGTTTGACAAATCTGTTAGAATTCTTTGAGGAGGTAATGAGTATGTTAGACAAAGGAGAGACAATGGATGTTATCTATTTGGACTTCCAGAAGGCCTTTGACAAGGTGCCGCACAGGAGGCTGCTCAGTAAGATAAGAGCCCATGGTGTTAGAGGCAAGGTATTACCATGGATAGAAGATTGGCTGTCAGACAGGAGACAGAGAGTGGGGATAAGGGGGTCTTTCTCAGGATGGCGGCTGGTGACTAGTGGAGTTCCGCATGGGTCAGTGTTGGGACCACAACTTTTCACTTTATACATTAATGATCTAGATGAAGGAACTGAGGGCATCCTGGCTAAGTTTGCAGATGATATAAAGATAGGTGGAGGGACAGGTAGAATTGAGGAGGTGGGGAGGCTGCTGAAGGATTTGGACAGGTTAGGAGAATAGGCAAAGGAATGGCAGATGGAATACAACGTGGACAAGTGTGAGGTCATGCACTTTGGTAGGAAGAATAGAGCCATAGACTATTTTCTAAATGGGGAGAGAATTCAGAAATCTGGAGTGCAAAACGACTTGTGGGAGTCTTAGTCCAGGATTCTCTTAAGGTTGCAGGTTGAGTCAGTAGTTAGGAAGGCAAATGCAATGTTGGCATTTATTTCGAGAGGAGTAAAATATAAAAGCAGGGATGTGCTGCTGAGGCTTTATAAGGCTCTGGTCAGACCACATTTAGAATATTGTGAGCAATTTTGGGCCCCAGATCTCAGGAAGGATGTGCTGGCCCTAGAGAGGATCCAGATGAGGTTCACGAAAAAGATCCCAGGAATGAAAGGCTTAACATATGAGGAACGTTTGAGGACTCTGGGTCTATACTCGATGGAGTTTAGAAGGGTGAGGGGGGATTTGATTGAAACTTACAGAACACTAAAAGGCCTGGATAGAGTGGACATGGGGAAGATGTTTCCATTAGTAGGAGAGACTAGGACCCAAGGGCACAGCCTCAGAGTAAAGGGAAGACCTTTTAGAACAGAGATGAGGAGAAACTTCTTTAGCCAGAGAGTGGTGAATCTATGGAATTCATTGCCACAGAAGGTTGTGGAGGCCAGGTCATTGAGTGTATTTAAGACCGAGATAGATAGGTTCTTGATTGGTAAGGGGATCAAAGGTTATGGGGAGAAGGCGAGAGAATGGGGTTGAGAAACTTATCAGCCATGATTGAATGGCGGAGCAGACTCGATGGGCCGATTGGCCTAATTTCTGCTCCTATGTCTTATGGTCTTATCCAGCCTTGAACTGAGCTGAGCCAGTTAGGTCATGTAGGACAGCAGGTTAGGGCATCAGTGACTAGCTTTTAATTTCAGAATGTTATTAATTAGATTTAAATACCACCAGTTGCTATGGTGGAACTTGAACCCATGTTCCCAAAGCCTTAGTCTGGGCTGTTGGATTATAATTCTAGTGACATTACACTCTGTGCCACTGTCTCTCTGTAATGCTATGTAACATTATCTGATGTTAAATTTTGAGGTGTAGCTTGTTGGTTGATGACTATCTGGCATCATTCGATCAAAGAAACTAGTAAATCAGTCAGTATAGTTCTTTTTATCTTGGTGATTTAAAATCAGGTTACTCACAAATGGTGGCCTTGACACTCGTAACAAAAATGCTTATTTTTTGTGATAAACCCATTTTCAATTGTACTAAATACACTTTTAAGGCAAGGAGAAAGAGATGAATGATTACGTTCTACTCTGCTGCCTGATTGTGCCGGTTCATGGAAGATTTTCATTTGTGATTATGCAAAGTAGTTTGGACAGAAACTTGAACCTTAACTTCCTTCAGATGAACAGTACAATTTTGAGAACAATATGTGTGATAAGCAGAAAGTCTATCCATCATATGTTGTAGCAAGAGTGAAATTATCACTATGAAAATTTAAAAGGCCTTGCTGTTACTCTGTTTTGTGTTAACGTATAAACAGTAAAGGAATTAAATTTCTTTGTCAGCTATTTTAGCTGAGGCATTACCCATTAATTTCAAGATCGAATGGCAATAACACCTTTGATTTATGGTTCTGATGCATTTATTGGCCAATGATTTCTCGTAAAGAACAGAATAAAATTGATTAACTGGAGAACAGTGAACGAATTACTAGTGTAGGTCAATAATGGGATGACTGCTGCTTACTTGCCATCATTACCAGAGTGAAAAGGATAACCTTTTCAAGCACAAGGACTGCTTTAGGCTTTGTTATGCAATGACTGGTCATTTATTTACAGAATGTTTTCAAAGCTTGTAAGAATTGAGGGCTTTAACATCCAGGTGGCTGGATTGCTAATGCCCCTTGTTTCAGGAACTCCACATTCTCTGCACAAAACGGGATGAAAAGCCTTTGGCACGTGGCAAGTAACAGCTTTTATGGCGTGGCAGATCTTCACTTCTTCCCCTGAAGAAGGTTAGACGGTAGTTAATGGATCGCACACCGTATTCCATGAATGAATAATTTAAAAAATTTTGGTATTTGCAATGCTAAATCTTGGACAACCTTCTATTGTGACTGATTCATAGCCTAGGAAATATTCCCAAATGGGCACTGATTTCAAATATTCAAATATGGCCTTTCAGTTAAAATCAGTAGGGCATCTACATCGATGCTCATTTTTTGACTCATTAACCATGCCTGCCTCACATTTAAAATCAGGGCCATAAATTCTGCCCTTGCTTTAATTTATCAAGTCATTTGACAATTTGGGAAGTAGAATAGGGTTGGTTGAAGGATAGGATTTTCTATGCAGTACAGGCTGAGAAGCCTGGAGATGCCAAACTGAGTGATCCACAGTGGGAGAGTATAATTATAATGTGATCAGTTTCCATATTTCCATTTCTGAATGTGAATATAGAAATTTAGAATGATAAAGTTGGTGCAGGAAGTGCATATAATGTAAAGTTGATACATTAAGGGAGGAAACTTCCATGCCCGCATGGCAGGTATGAGTGGACAATTTGGCGGGAAAGCCAAAAATCGGTTTCCTGACATTGCGAAACCACTTTGCAATCATCTGCTCCACCCATCAACAATGGGCTGCATTTTCCGCTGCCAGTCTTCGTTCTGATATATCTGCATATCATTATAAACCCAGCTCAGCGGAATCATCCATCCACACTGGATCATCCGGGCTGTACACTGATGTGTTTCACAACTGTGCATAATGACTTGTACCTGGCGACCTGCACTTCGCTTGGCACTTCGAGGTTTGTTTGCCTACCTTGCTTTGGGCAGCACTCGCAGTCATCAGCACCAGGCTTCACAGGCAGCACCACATCACTTTTAGAGGAGCTCAGGGCAGGCACCTACCAGACCAGCCGTAAGGCGGGGCTGGCTTTTCAACAGCTGTAGGACTAGGCCTTGCTTGAGGAAGGGGGACAAGTGGCCTCATGCAAGGGAACGAGCTGCAGGGCGACGGCTGTACTGGGAAAGGGGGTATCCCAGGGTGTGTGTGTGGACACATGTTATAGGGTCATAAAGTCATAGAGGACTACAGCACAGAAAAAGGTCCTTTGGCCCATTGAGTCTGCACCAGTCAAACAAGTACCCAACTATTCTAATCCAATTTTCCAGCACTAGGCCCATAGCCTTGTATGTCATGGCATCGCAAGTGCACATCCAAATACCTCTTAAATGTTATGAGGGTTTCTGCCTCTACCACCCTTTCAGGCAGTGAGTTCCAGATTCCCAACACCCTCTGGGTGAAAAAATTCTTCTCACATCCCCTCTAAACCTTCTGCCTCTTACCTTAAATCCATGCCCCCTGGCTATTGATCCCTCCACCAAGGGGAAAAGTTCCTTCCTGTCTACCCTATCTATGCTCCTCATAATTTTATACACCTCAATCATGTCCCCCCTCCATCTCCTCTGCTCCAGGGAAAATAACACCAGTCTATCCAATCTCTCCTCATAACTAAAACTCTCCAGCCCAGGTAACATCTTGGTAAATCTCCTCTTCACTCTCTCTAGTGCAATCACATCCTTCCTATAATGCAGATTCCAGAACTTCACGCAATACCCTAGCTGTGGCCTAACCAGCATTTTATACAGCTCCAGCATAACCTCCCTGCTCTTATATTCTGTGCCTCGGCTAATAAAGGCAAGTATCCTATATGTCTTCCTAACCACCTTATCTACCTGACCCACTACCTTAAGGGACCAGTGGACATGCACACCAAGATCTCTCTAATCCTCAGTACTTACAAGGGTCCTACCGTTCATCGTGTATTGCTGTGCCTTGTTGGTCCTGCCCAAGTGCATCATCTCACACTTATCCAGATTAAATTCCATTTGCCACTGATCAGCCCATCTGACCAACCCGTCTATATCCCCCTGTAATCTAAGGCTACCCTCTTCACTATGTACCACCCCAGCAATTTTCATGTCAGCCGCAAACTTACTGATCAACCCTCCTACATTCAAGTCTAAATCCTTTATATATACCACAAACAGCGAGGGACGCAACACCAATCCCTGTGGAACCCCACTGGACACAGGCAACCGGTACAAGTGGCTCAAGAGGGTGAGGGCTGAGGAGGCAGTCTCCTGAGGAGATGAGGCCAGATGGAGATGTGAGGGTGTGTGTGAGAGAGTGAGTGGTGATGTCCCTTGAGCTGGCAGTGAGATGCCAGTAAATGTGTGACGGGCTTGTGAGTGTGTGAGTTTAGAGTGGTGAGAAGTTTGCCTTACCCTGGCGGCACAGATGAAATCATTCATCCTCTTTCTGCACTTGATGGCAAACATCTTCTGCGGAGTGTTGGCACTGACCACTTCTGCCAGCACCTCCCAAGCCAGAGTGGTGCCACTGATGGGTTTCCTGTGGCCAGAGCTGGGGTGGATGACATCACGGCAGGCTCCAATGGTGTCCAGAAGGCATCCCAGGGACGCATCACTGAATCAGGGGCTGCAGCCTTCTTGCCTCTCGGGGCCATGT
Organism: Carcharodon carcharias; assembly: GCF_017639515.1. Taxonomy (NCBI): domain Eukaryota; kingdom Metazoa; phylum Chordata; class Chondrichthyes; order Lamniformes; family Lamnidae; genus Carcharodon; species Carcharodon carcharias. The sequence goes on from NC_054476.1 coordinate 23,258,643, forward strand.
ATTCTGTGCAGGAGTCTTGGGAAGCACTTAGTCCGGCTGCACTTTAAATATCCGCCCAGCGTGAGGAAGCGGCATGGGTGACAGCATGGCGGAGGAATCAAAGGCCGTCTGCCAGTGAAACACCGTGTTTCCCAGGAATGCATGTTTAATGAGCTGGGATTGGGACGATACGGCATGAAAACCAACCTTTGCAGGCAGTGGGTAAGATGTCCCTTTTCCCACCTGCTATGCACTTGTGCAAATCTGGGACGATTCTGCCCTAAGATTTTAATATACAATTCGGTTGATTAATGGTATTTAACAGAGAAGAAAGAAAACTTGACAAGTGCAACAAATTATTTAATAGAATGGAAGGCAATTAATTAAATTCATCTTTATATGCCAGATAGTTTTAAAATAATACAATATTGAAAGATTTCAGATAGAAAAAGGAAGCACTAAGTTGTTTTCTACAAAAACATTAGATACAGATTAACTATTGATTACAAGATCAAAGTAATCACATAAACAAAACTTACCGAGGTTACTTAAGTGTAATTGTCCTCATCTTATCAGCTCGTGAACTGATTTTAGCTTCTGCTTGCCTTTCACCACCAAGTACAATTTTATGGGTTTATGACATCTACTTGTTTATTGCAGTAGATTGAATAGTTGTGATAGTACTTTGACAAGGGTGCGTTATGATTAATGTTTATTCAATACTAATATTAGCCCCTATACTTCTAACACTCGGGGTGATTTCAATGTAGTACTGTTTGCTGAAACATGATATCATGTTCAGAACCAGTACTGACTGTCACAATGTTACAAGAACCTTAGTGCATTGCTGTGGAATGCTATTTTCCTATTATGTTATTGTGTAAAGTGCACTCTGCCTCCACATTGCATTTATGCCCAGTGCTACTGACATCAGTAAACGGGCTGTAACTCGAACTCCCGAGCTCCCCAGCGTTGGATTGGGAGGAGTACCCCAAAATGCACTCAGAACTTCACAGATAAGTTTTGCATGGCAATTGCTCAGAAGGGCAAACTTCCCCTGGGCAATTGCCCTGCGCTTGGAACCTACCAAAAATACAATTTAAATTTCAAACTTCAGTTCCGACTGTGTTACGCCAATAGTTACCCAGAAAAAGTTAGAAGAATTAAAAGCTCTTCTAACTTCTGGGTAACTATTGTACAGACGCAGACTGAACACCCACAGATATCCCCCTGCCACCTCCACCCCCACCCCCGATTACCTGCCCGATGGGACACCACCACCCACATAGGTCTCCTCCCCCACCCCCACCCTGATCGGACCGGACCCAATCTGGGGCCCACCCCACCTCCCCCTGAGGCCCAACTTCCCTAGACCCTGCCAGACCCAAATTGACATGGGCAGACACCCTCCACCCTCCCCACCCCCAACCCCACACTGCCTCCAAGCCCAACGGGACACTTTCCCCCACACACGCCCCCCTCACCCACCTAAGCCCGACACTGCCACCACACTCCCCAGGTCAACTGAACCCGATAGGACACCCTACCCCAGCCAGAAACAACCCCCTCCACCGCAGAGCCCGAGTATGAGGCCCAAGGCCCGATACCCTCCCACACTGAGGTCCGAGCTCCTTCCTCCACACCTGAGGCCCTCCCCCCTCCCTCCACACACCAACCTCTAACCTGACCACCCCCCAACCTCCGACCGGCCGGGAAATACAGGACTGAGGGTGTTGCATCTGAATGCACGCAGTATACAAAATAAGGTAAATGAGTTTGTGGCGCAGATTGAAATTGGCAGGTATGATGTGGTGGGCATCATAGAGACATGGCTGCAAGGGGATCAGGACTGGGAGCTAAATATCCAAGGATAAACATCCTATTGAAAAGAAAGGCAGCTTGACAGAGGGGGTGGGGTTGCTTTGTTAGTAAGAAATGAAATTAAATCGATAGCAAGAAATGATGTAGGGTCAGATGATGTAGAATCTGTGTGGGTAGAGTTGAGGAACCGCAAAGGTAAAAAACCATAATGGGAGTTATGTACAGGCCTCCGAACAGTAGTCAGGATGTGGGGCACAAGATACACCAGGAGATAGAAAAGGTGTGTAAGAAAGGCAAGGTTACAGTGATCATGGGGGATTTCAATATGCAGGTAGACTGGGAAAATCAGGTTGGTAGTGGATCCCAAGAAAAGGAATTTGTGGAATGTCTACGAGATGGCTTTTTGGAGCAGCTTGTGGTGGAACCCACTAGGGAACAGGCAATTCTAGATTTAGTGATGTGTAATGAGGCAGATTTGATAAGGGAGCTTAAGGTGAAGGAACCCTTAGGAGGAAGTGACCATAATATGATAGAATTTACCCTGCAATTTGAGAGGAAAAAGCTGGAATCAGATGTAACGGTATTACAGTTGAATAAAGGCAACTACAGAGGCATGAGGGAGGAGTTGGCCAGAATTGACTGGGAGATGAGCCTAGCAGGAAAGACAGTGGAACAGCAATGGCAGGAGTTTCTGGGAGTAATTTGGGAGACAAAGCAAAAATTCATCCATGGGAAGAAGAAGATACTAAAGGGAGAACCAGGTAACCATGGCTGACAAGGGAAGTCAGGGACAGCATAAAAGTTAAAGAGAAAGCATACAATGCGACGAAGAGCAGTGGAAAACCAGGGCATTGGGAAGCCTACAAAGACCAGCAGAGGACAACTAAAAAAGAAATAAGGAGGGAGAAGATTAAATATGAGGGTAAACTAGCCAGTAATATAAAAGAAGATTTCAAGAGTTTTTTTTAGATATATAAAGGGTAAGAGAGAGGCAAAAGTGGACATTGGGCCTCTGGAAAATGATGCTGGAGAAGTGGTAGTGGGGAACAAAGAAATGGCGGAGGAACTGAATAGGTCAAGAGCACTGGGGACAGAGGTGAGTATGGTGGCCATTACCAAGGAGAAGGTGCTAGGAAAACTGAAAGGTCAGATGGTGGATAAATCACCCGGATCAGATGGATTACACCCCAGAGTTCTGAAGGAGATAGCTGCAGAGATAGTGGAGGCGTTAGTGGTGATCTTTCAGGAATCACTGGAGTCAGGGAGGGTCCCAGAGGACTGGAAAATTGCTAATGTAACCCCCTGTTTAAGAAGGGAGTGAGGCAAAAGATGGGAAATTACAGGCCAATTAGCCTGACATCGGTTGTTGGTAAGATTTTAGAGTCCATTATTAAAGATGGGATTTTAGAATACTTGGAAGTGCATGGTAAAATCGGGCAAAGTCAGCATGGTTTCATCAAGGGGAGGTCATGTCTGACAAATCTGTTAGAATTCTTTGAGGAGGTAATGAGTAGGTTAGACAAAGGAGAGACAATGGATGTTATCTACCTGGACTTCCAGAATGCCTTTGACAAGGTGCCGCACAGGAGGCTGCTCAGTAAGATAAGAGCCCATGGTGTTAGAGGCAAAGTATTAGCATGGATAGAAGATTGGCTGTCTGGCAGGAGGCAGAGAGTGGGGATAAGGGGGTCTTTCTTAGGATGGCAGCCGGTGACTAGTGGAGTTCCGCAGGGGTCAGTGTTGGGACCATGACTTTTCACTTTATACATTAATGATCTAGATGAAGGAACTGAGGGCATTCTGGCTAGGTTTGCAGATGATACAAAGATAGGAGGAGGGACAGGTAGAATTGAGGAGGTGGGGAGGCTGCAGAAGGATTTGGACAGGTTAGGTGAATAGGCAAAGAAGTGGCAGATGGAATACAACGTGGACAAGTGTGAGGTTGTGCACTTTGGTAGGAAGAATAGAGGCATAGACTATTTTCTAAATGGGAGAGAATCCATAAATCTGGAGTGCAAAGGGACTTGGGAGTCCTAGTCCAGGATTCTCTTAAGGTTAACTTGCAGGTTGAGTCGGTAGTTAGGAAGGCAAATGCAATGTTGGCATTTATTTTGAGAGGAGTAAAATATAAAAGCAGGGATGTGCTGCTGAGGCTTTATAAGACTCTGGTCAGACCACATTTAGAATATTGTGAGCAATTTTGGGCCCCATATATCAGGAAGGATGTTCCGGCCCTGGAGAGGGTCCAGATGAGGTTCACGAGAATGATCCCAGGAATGAAAGGCTTAACATATGAGGAACGTTTGAGGACTCTGGGTCTATACTCGATGGAGTTCAGAAGGATGAGGGGGGTTCTGATTGAAACTTACAGAATACTGAAAGGCCTGGATAGAGTGGACGTGGGGAAGATGTTTCCATTAGTAGGAGAGACTAGGACCCGAGGGCACAGCCTCAGAGTAAAGGGAAGACCTTTTAGAACAGAGATGAGGAGAAACTTCTTTAGCCAGAGTGTTGTAAGTCTATGGAATTCATTGCCACAGAAGGTTGTGGAGGCCAGGTCACTGAGTATATTTAAGACCGAGATAGATAGGTTCTTGATTGGTAAGGGGATCAAAGGTTACGGGGAGAAGCGGGAGAATGGGGCTGAGAAACGTATCAGCCATGATTGAATGGTGGAGCAGACCCAATGAGCCGAATGGCCTAATTTCTATTCCTATGTCTTATGGTCTTATCCCCTGGCCTCTGATCCCTCTGACCTCCGGCCCTCCCCTCGACCTCCCATCCCTGCACCCGACCTCCAATCCGCTCTGACCTCCGATCACCCCAAACCCTCTTCACTTACCTTGGAACTTAAAGAGGGCAAGGCCTCGTCACTTCAACTCTCCTGCACTTGGACGCTGGGCCTCGAGGACGAGATGTGCTGCCTGGATCTCACCCAGCCTGAGTTGGAATGTCGGGAAAGACAGGCTGGAAAAAAAAATAACACAAGTAACTGAGCATTGAGTGGCAATCTGACACGGATTGGCACCCTGAGGAAGTTCAGGCCCAGCATGTTTTTGCACAATAAGCAGTGTGGTGTTGCCTGCACCCCTGTCCATACCTTCAAGCTTGATTACAGCATAACATTGTATTCTGAAACACTGGCCAGGATTTTCCACGCCCGATCAGGACAGGCATGCTCGGTGGCGAGATCGGGAAATCTCGCAAGAAGGCCCTAGGAACATTCCCTGGTGATGTAAATCCGGGAAGCGCTTGTTCCCTCCCCCTGTCAATGGCAGACATGTTTCCCGCCGTCCATTGTCGGGAACTTCATTTGAATACACCTGCATATCAATATTGTGACCCGCATGCCGGAATCAACCTCCACCATCACATTTAATCCCACGTCAGCATGGTTTTAGAACGGCATGATTTACAGCTGCCTCTAAAAGGCATGACCCCGATGACCTGAACTTCGAGAGGAACTTGGATGTGAATGCACACAACTTAGCGCAGCGCACACGAGGATCCCAATGCAAGGAAACGGCCCCGCGGATTCAGGGGACCACAGGCAGGTCCCCACAGCGGTTTCTTTGTTACTGGCTTGTGGTGCTGGGGCTAGGGCAACAGTGTCAGAGAGAAGGGGGGAGAAGGGAACCTTGGGGCTAGGGCAACAGTGTCAGAGAGAAGGGGGGAGAAGGGAACCTCGGGGCGAGGGTAACAGTGCATAGGGGAGTCATGGCAGCACAGACAGAAGGTTACACACTAACACGTGCAGGGGCAGGGATAGGGGAAGAAAATGGCCAGGTAAATGGAGAAACATGTCAAAGATGAGCACTCATTTGCAGCTGAGACCATCTAGCTTGAGCTGAATTGACATGCTTGGAATCAGACTGATCAGGCAATTGTGCCCACTCAAGCAGTACTAATTCCTGAGAGTGCCAATGATTGCTCCTCTACTTTTAACCCCTTGCACCCTGGCTTCAAAATTGAATGAGTTCTATGGTGCTGCAGAACCACTGGGTGACTGGGCAAGCTTGAGGGACCCCTTGGGAAAGGTGGCCATGGAACATTGACAGAGGGGTGTGCTCCTAACCCCTTGCATTATGTTTAAATAGACATAGAAAAGTCACCCTCATTGTCCAAGCAAATTGCGATGCCTTGGTGCAGGTTAGGGCAATACCTTCGCTTGACATGAGGGTTAGGATATAATTGAGTGGCCGAAGCTATCGCCATTCGGTCCTGTGATGTGGCAGTGGTAGGTGGCATGTTGGTCAATAATCATGCACACTTAACACCGGGCATCCATGTGGTGACCTGGACTCTGCAGCATGACTAACGGGGCCTTGAGGGGCAGCCCATGCAATGACTTGACCAAGAGTGGTCCTTAGAAGACAATTGTTGACCCTTGCATCTCTGTTTTCGAGACTGAAGTGAGGAGACCATCAAAAAGATAGAGGCTGGTGATCTCGCTGTCTGCCTCATTGCTTACAGGCAGGAGGGAAGTTGGAGGGAAGAATGTGACGGAGGCGCCTGGCTTGCCAAAGGGAGGAACAGAACATTCAAGACCAAGGGGCGGCAGGGCTTCCTCCTCACACAGAGGCTAAACCCCAGACAGCCATCATTCATAGGTGCTTCACTAGCTGCAGATGTGCGAGAACCAGTGTCGCCAACGACTGCACATTTCAAGGAAATTGTTCACTCACATATGCCACCTTCTGCAGGAATTGGCATCATGGGGACTCGGAGGGCACCCACTGCCAGTGGCAGTGAAGGTGACCGCCGTGCTCAATTTCTGCGGCAGTGACTCCTTCCAGGGCTCCACTGTAGACCTTTACGGGATCTCGCAAGACTCCACCTACAAACGTATCCAGAAAGGCACGGATGCCATTTTTGCCAAGGCAGATAATTTTGTCAATTCGACAGAGATCAGGCAAGCCAGGAAGCAAGAGCACAGGGATTTGCTGAGATTTCCGGATTCCCACAGGGGCAGGATGCCATCGACTGTACCCATGTGGCCCTTAAATCTTCCTGGCAACAAGCAGTCCAGTATGTGAACCACAATGGCTTCCACTCTCTCAATGTTTAGCTGGAGTGTGACCATGACAAACAGATCGTGCAGGTGCGTGCAAGACACCCCAGAAGTGCCCACGGCTCGTATGACCTCAGCAGGCCTCAGATCAATGACACCTTCCAGGGACCACACAGGATGCAGTGTTGGCTCCTCGGGGAAAAGGACTACCTGCCAAGGGCATGGATGATGACGCCCATGTAGTGGCGTCAGACTGCCCCTGAGAGAAAGTACAGCGAGGCTTATGCCGCAACCCAGAGTTTGGTGGAGCACACCATAGGGATCCTGAATATGAGGCTTCGGTGCGTGGACAGATCTGGAGGAGCAATTCAGCACACTCCCCAGAGGGTGTCATGCATCAGAGTGAAATGCTGTGAGCTGCACAGCCTGGCAATGCAAAAGGGAGAGGACTTGGATGATGAGGAGATGGAAGAGCTGCACATCTCCTCCGATGAGGAGGGGGTCAGAGATGATGAGGGGGATGAGGTCTTGGAAGTTGTGGGGTTGGGGGTGTGGGGGGGTGGTGTAGGCAGTGAGGCCATTACACTGGCCAGATGAGGCAAGCATGCTCATGAGGACCTCATTGCCACAAGATTCCAGGAGAATGATGACGAGATGCAGTGAGGACACTCCTGAGACCTTCACATTGCACCTGGAACCACCTGACACCTGCCTGCCCAAGGGCAGTGCACTTACACTCTGTGGAAGAGGCTCATATCATCGAGACACTGCTGAGATAGAGCGGGCACATGGATTTTAACAGCACTTGATTCTTTGGCAGGCTTCATCACTAGATCCCTTCAGCATCACACCTTAGGCTGTCAGGAATGCTGACGAGATGGGGGGGAGGCGGCCAGCCCCACCTCGATGGTGCTGAGAGCACACAGAGGACATCACGGAACCCTGTAACACATGGTTACGAGATTCTTGCAGCAGGAAGACACAAATAACATACCAGAAATGTTGGGGAACAGAGGGTTTAGTGAGAGGGAGGAACTGAACGAAATCAGTATTAGTAGGGAAATGGAGTTGGGGAAATTGATAGGATTGAAGGCCAATAAATCCCCACTGCCTGAGCTGCACACAACACTGACCTGTGGAGTGCCTTTGAAGCCAGACAGTCTGTGTGTAGCAGGTTATGCCTTGCACAACGGAGAGGCCCTGGACTGCGACGCTTGCCTTCATTTTGTGCAGGAACCAAGGTTTCAGATCTGGTTGACATGAACACTGCTCATCATAACAAGGGGCCATTGACAAGGAGACATTCTTGGGAGTGTATTTACAATGGTCAACATTACGTAAAGTGATTAACACCCGTGCCCATGTTATGCAACTACATCTTCTTGACCTTTTTAACCCTGACGCTACGTCAAAGGGAGGAACAGAACATTCAAGACCAAGGGGCGGCAGGGCTTCCTCCACACACAGAGGCTAAACCCCAGACAGCCATCATTCATAGGCGCTTCACTAGCTGCAGATGTGCAAGAACCAGTGTCGCCAACGACTGCACATTTCAAGGAAATTGTTCACACACATATGCCACCTTCTGCAGGAATTGGCATCATGGGGACTCGGAGGGCATCCACTGCCAGTGGCAGTAAAGGTGACCGCTATGCTCAATTTCTGCGGCAGTGACTCCTTCCAGGGCTCCACTGGAGACTTTTACGGGATCTCGCAAGACTCCACCTACAAATGTATCCAGGAAGGCACGGATGCCATTTTTGCCAAGGCACACAACTTTGTCAACTTCTACAGAGATCAGGCAAGCCTTGCTGTGCCCATATGAACATACAAATTAGGAGCAGAAGTAGGCCATTCGGTCTCTTGAGCATGCTCCACCATTCAATAAGATCATGACTGATGTGTTTGTGTTTCAAATTCCACATTGAATCCACCTTGTCAAGGCCGTTCAGAATCTCATGCACTTCAATCAAGTCACCCCTCAATCTTCTAAACTCCAATGGAAACAAGCCCAGTCTGTCCAACCTTTCCTCATAAGACAATACATTCATTCCAGGTATCAATCTAGTAAACCTCCTATGAACCGCCTCCAATGCATTTACATCCCTCATAAATAAGGAGACCAAAACTAAACACAATATTCGAGATGTGGCCTCACCAATTCCCTGTATAATTGAAGCATAACATCCTTACTTTTATGTTCAATTTCTCTCGTATAAAGGGTATCATTCCATTAGCCTTCTTAATTACTTGCTGCACCTGCATACTAACTTTTTATAACATACGCTAGAACATCTAGATCCCCCTGCAACTCAGAATTATGCAGCCATTCTCCATTTAGGTATTCTCTGCTTTTTTATTCTCCCTGCCAAAGTGAACAACTTCATATTTTCCCACAACCCTGATATTCACAGCGGAGGTGGGGATGATCTATTGATTGCTACACCCTGTTATCTGTTTGGCAGGCGTCCTCTGGAGGGCCGAGACCTGGAGAGCGCGGGCCTGCTTTCAGGGCCTTGCTGTGTGGCAGTGCCACTCTCCTTGGCCTGCAGAGCTGGAGATGCTGGGGTCCCAGGAAGGATACAGGTGACAGAATCAGATGGGCCAGACACTCCCGGAGTCACCTGGGTGGATGGCCCCAGGGTGTGTACCTGCAATAATTCTCCCTGGCTGACTCCTGAAGGGGCAGCTGGACTGAGCTCAAGATGCCCCGCCGCCCTCTCACTGATGTAAGCCAGCAAATGCCTCAGCGATAGAGTGCAGTTTGTACAAAAGTGCAGGACCAATGTCCTGGACCAAGGTCTCCTCGAGGGAGGTGTCACTAAACCTGGGGGCAGTATGTTACCTAGCTTTGGCAGTCATCAGTTCCCAACAGCTTCCTATCCTTTTGGGGGATGCTAGCTCTGTGCTAGGGCAGCCTTTAAATATGGCGCCTGTATTACTGAAGCTCTGAGGTCATGGTGAGGCGGGTGAACCTGAGGCTTGCCTGCCAGCAATCCAACCTAAAACTCGTGCTTCTTTTTAAATAATGTTCCACACAACACAGGATGAAATTCTGCCATTGCCATTGGCGCGTCAAATGCCGATTTCTTCATCCGATATCGGACTTTGCCAATTTCAGGCAAAATCCCAGCCAGTGTTCTTTAAACCTTCACAGTGTGCTCTTGGTACTATAGAAGAACAATGTATTAAGCTTACGGGTTAAAAATGTTGTTTGCATGCTCATCATATTAACAACTGGGCAGCTATCTTCTGATAAAGAATATCAAAACAAAGTAGTTCCAAGTTATTTTATCTTTATTAAAGAAAATAAACTCTTATTGTTTAGTATTAATTGGATCATAATCAAAATATGAATTTGGAACAGACTAAACACAGTGTAGCTTTTATCATTCTCCCCACTTTAGTAGCATATATACCAAGCTAATAATTTTCTGTAAAATGTACTTCTAATTGCTGTTTCTTTGTCAAAAGACCTTCTGAGTATATGAATCTTGTGATTGTTTGGTGAACCAACCTTAAGTGGTATTATCCCCAATCACTCAGGCTTGCTAATCATTCATATCAGCAACGGTAACTTGCACTTGCATACTGATTTTCACATAGAAAATTTTCTCAAGGTACTTTACAGAGGGGAAAATGAAAGGAGGTCAAGTACTGGGAAAGATGGAAAAAGAAGCAGAAGGGCAGAGCAGTTTAGGGAGGGGGTGTCTAAGGGCATGACCACAGTGACAGTGGAATGAATAGGACAGATACAAAGAAGGTAGAGTCAGGTGACTGAAAAGCACAGGAGAAAATTAAGGTTGGAGGAGATAGGGTGGGGGAATGGACCTGGTGGTGATGGAAAGGAGGATTTTTATTTCAATGCACTGGAAGTCAAGGCACCAATATAGGTCATCGAGAGCAAAAATGATTAGGACTTACAGCAGAACAGGACACTGGAGCTAAGTTTTGGGTATGTTGGAGTTTATGGTTCATAGGAATCCAGTAAGCAAAACATTGAAGAAATATATAGAGGTGACAAAAGCATGGGCAAGGTTTCAATTATTGATAGGAGCAGGGATGCACAATGCTCCACAGATGGTAGTAACTGGTCTTTGTTATGTATTGAATCTAACGTTTGAATCTCAATTCTGGGATATCCTTGGATGTTATTCCCTTGACTGCTCCACTGTTGCTAAACTATCAGATTGCTTATCCGACATCCAGTACTAGATCAGCAGAAATTTTCCTCGGTTAAATATTGGGAAGACTGATGCCATCATTTTTGGTCCCACTCCAAACTCCATTCCCTAGCTACTGACTCTATCCTTCTCCCTGGCAACAGTCAGATTAAGCAATTCTGCTTCCAACCTTGTGGTCACATTTGATCCTGAGATGAGTTTCTGACCCCATATTCACAACGTCGCTTTGACCACTTATTTCCACCTCTGTAACATCACTTGACTTCACCCCTGCCTCAGCTTAAAGGTTGCTGAAAACCTCATACATTCCTTCCTTACCTCTAGACTTGACTATTCCAATGCACTCCTGGCTGGTCTCCCACATCCTATCCTCCATAAACTTGAAGTCATCTGAAGCTCTGCTGCCTCTGTTTTAACTTGCACCAAATTCTGTTTACCTATCACTTCTGTGCTCGCTGACCTACATTGGCTCATGGTCAAGCAACATCTCATTTTAAAATTCTCATCCTTGTTTTCAAAGTCCTCTACGGCCTTACCCCACGCTATCTCTGTAATCTCCTCCAGTCCCACAACCCTCAGAGATATCTGCACTGCTCTAATTTTAACTTCTTGAGCATCCCCGATTTTAATTGCTCCACCTTTGGCGGCCTTGCTTTTAGTTGCCTAGGCCCTAAACTCTGGAACTCCCCCCCCCGCTAAACCTCTCCACCACTCTACCTAACCTTCCTCCTTTAAAACATCATCTAAAACCTGCCTCTTTGACCAAACTTTTGGTAATTTGGCCTAATATCTCCTTTTGTGGCTCTGTCTCATATTTTGTTTTATAATGCTCCTGTGCAGCATCTTGAGATATTTTGTTACATTAAAGATACTATATAAGTAAAGTTCTTGTTCTTGTGTTTTAAGTTTTAAAAAAGATAGATTCTGATCTGTGCTGTACAATAGACATTATCTAACATGCAGCATTTTTAAAATTTATAATTGAGATGTTCATGACTCTGGCAAGGCCACAACATCCCCAGTTTCTGGTTTATCACTAGCTTATATGGCCCAAGATGGAGAAACCTGGGAACTTTGGTTCAACTGATAAAAGTTAAGACCAATTGAAAAATGTATTAATTTTTTGAACTTAAATAATATGTGTTTTATTGTATCTGATAAGAAAATGCAAGTCTAATTTTCCTAAAACACCTTCGGCTTGGAAAGTAAAATGTTCCCTTCTTAAGGCAACAAATAGCATGGGTGCAGTTTTTGAAGATGAATGATTTAATTCATCAGTCATAATAACTGTTTTCAACACCTAATGCAGTAGACTTTATTTTAATCTTATCACAGGAGTTAACTTTAAACTGGGTGAACTTTTGTGGAGACTTATTAATATTATTAGAGTGGGATAACTGACCCAGGAACAAACAAATTCTGTACATTGGTCTTGTATACAGAGTTCAGACTTTGCTTTATAAGGATTTACCTTATTACATAATACTTTTGCATAAGCATTTTTTAAAAAATCTGAGTTCACAGACTCACACAGTGCAGAAGAGGCCCTTTGGCCCATCGAGTTTGCACCAACATGTGAGAAACACCTGACCTACCTACCTAATCCCATTTACCAGCACTTAGCCCATAGCTTGAATGTTATAACGTGCCAAGCACTCATCCAGGTACTTTTTAAAGGATGTGAGGCAACCCGCCTCCACCACCCTCCCAGGCAGCGTATTCCAGACCGTCACCACCCTCTGGGTAAAAAAGTTTTTCCTCACATCCCCCCTAAACCTCCTGCCCCTCACCTTGAACTTGTGTCCCTTCGTGACTGACCCTTCAACTAAGGGGAACAGCTGCTCCCTATCCATCCTGTCCATGCCCCTCATAATCTTGTACACCTCGATCAGGTCGCCCCTCAGTCTTCTCTGCTCCAACGAAAACAACCCAAGTCTGTCCAACCTCTCTTTATAACCTAAATGTTTCATCCCAGGCAACATCCTGGTGAATCTCCTCTGCACCCCCTCCAGTGCAATCACATCCCACAACCTTCAGAGATATCTGCTCTGTTCTAATTATAACTTCTTGAGTTAACAAACCTAAATATAACCAAGCTTTATAGAAAATTTAAAAAAAACTGAGTTCACAAATATGAAAATTAACCATTAACTAGTATGACTGTATACCTAGTCTCAAAATTACCATTGTTGCTATTGATGGGCTAATGTTTAACATCTTTATATGATATTCCTCTACTGCAAGGCATTGCTTTCTTTTTATTTTAAATGGGTTAATAACCCTCTTTAATGTTGCAGTGACAGGAATATCATATAAACACATTAAGCATTTGTTCACTCATACCATTAACAGTAAGTTCTAGGCTAATATTTCTTGCCTGGAAAAGAGGAGAGTGCAATCCTGTTAAATGGGATAAAATGTAAGCCATAGTAATTATTTCTAACAAAGCCTTATCGACTTTATCCAGGTTAGTCCTTGGGGAATGGCAACAACTTAGCATTCTAGATGAGTTCATCAAAAAAAAAATCTCTGCAGCAAGTGAGAAAGACAGGCTTGCATTTATATATCACCTTTCAATATCTCAGGATGTCCCAAACCGCTTTATGGCCAATGAAGTGCTTTAGAAGTGTAGTCACTGTTGTAATGTTGGAAACATGGTAGCCAATATGCGTACCGACAGGTCCCACAAGCAATATTGAGATGAGGGTCAGATAATCTGTTTTGTTTTGTGGCGTTGCGCTGTTCAGTGCTGTCCTGATAGTGTACCGCTGCGAAAGATTTTTGCCTTCACCATCTGGGTAGTATTCAGACAGAGCAGATTGACCACCTCTTGTAGAACCTGCCTGATTTCTGTTCCATTTTAAAAGATGAATATCTATCCTAGTGACTTTGTTTAGCAGCAGTTTGAGCAAGTCTGCTCAACATCTAAATTGTTGTGGCATGTTGCTTCAAACTGGTAGATGATCACAATGGAGTAGAAAATCAGGCTGGATGTAAAAGAGGCTGCTGATTCACTTGCACTGCAAAAGTCATCAGAACCTAAAACGTTAATTATGTTTCTCTCCACAGATGCCATCTGACCTGCTGAGTCTTTCCATTATCTTCTGTTTTAATTGCTGATTCACTTTCACCAGTTCTGTACCACCATCAATATCAATTTCACCCAAAAATTCTCTGTTTAATGGCCAATATCTACTCACACCCGAAATAACTGGCACTGATTTCCCAGTGAAACTATGTACAGAGTGTCTGAAAATTACCATCCCACCTCATTGCCACTGTGCCAAAGAATTGATTGGTACCATAGAACATTCTTAAATGAATATACTGTCATTAGTACTGTTGAATAAGTGAGCCCAATACATCTGACTAATGTTTCAATCCCATTGTCTTTTAGGCAGTATCTCAGAATCTAGGATGACTTGCTTCCACTCTGGTTCAACGGGTTCTGAGACGGCTGATGTCTGCAGACTCCGTCACTTGCGGGGCAGGTGGTGCTTGAAGAGTCGGGTGGATGAGTTTTTTGGAGTATTTGTATGCTCTCTCTGATGCTCGACTTCACCACTGCGCTTTCCTGACCAAGTCTCTCAATACATTCAATGCCTTGCCAAATGAACCTTCTCCATTTTGTTCAGTCACAGAAGAGGGACTCCAAAGAGTTGGCAGGGATGTTTGAACTCTTCAGGGATACACTGTACAATTGCTCTGTCTCTTTGCACTCTACCTCTCAATTGACCTCTACACAACTTGGTAGCAAGATAAAACACCAGTTTCATTCCACAATAAAAGCAAACAATTGGCATGTTTGGATTGAAGTTTCACTGAGGTCATAGTTAAAAGTCAATCTAAAACTTGCCTAAAAATTTCAGTAAAATGTTAATTCAATATACTTAAGGCATGTTCACAGAATCCACGTTGAACACTAAAAATGAATGTAATTTTTATCGATGATCTTATCCTGTATGTCTTTAAAGGAGATCTTAGGTATTATTGTAAGACAATTAAACAATGCAATAAAAGGAATATAAATAGTTGTTTGGTAATACAGAACTTGAATATTGCTGAAAAAAGAGAAATTTTGTCGAAGTTTTTTGTCTTGCACTCATCAGGACAGCTACAAGGATACCAAATTTCAAAGGGAACAGCAACTTATATACATGAGAAACAGGGTGCTGATTGGTTGCCAAGTGGACTCTGATTGGTCAAGGCATTGTCATGGAGACTGCACCAGGGAACAGTTACCCCAAAAGTATTTGCTTAAATTTAAAAAAGCAAGCCTACTCTGATTAGTTGACACATGCCCTGATACACCAGGGAACAACATCCTCCAAGTTTTGTTTAATTAAAAAGGCACAACGCCTGGACAAATTCCTTTTGCCTGCAGAGGACCAGGCCCTGTGTATAAATATATGTAGCTTCTAGCCAGCATAAGTGAGCCATATTACAAGGCTGACTGGTAACCTTAAATTGGTTGTTAGTAAACTCTTGACACATTTGGTATGTCCCAATGCTTGACAAATCATTACAAACAGCACGTCTCTGGCTATTCGCAACAGGCAGAGTACTAACCATATTGAACAAATCCATGCTTTCAAAGCCAGAACATAGTGTCCAGCATTAGGTGTAATTCCGCAATTGGACAGCACTTACTGAACAATCCTAAATGTGCCAAGAATTATGCTAACAACCAATTTAAGATTAACTGTCGGTCTCACAATGTGGCTCCTTATACTTGCTAGAAGCTACATATATTCGTACGTAGGGCCTTTTCCTCTGGAGGCAAAATGAATCTTTCCAGGCATTGCACCTTTTCAACTAAAAAAAAGCTTGGCGGACACTGTCCCTGGTGCATCCCCATGGCTTGTAATGATCAATCAGAGTCGATTTGCCTTTTTAAGCTCTGAGGTAGCTGTTCCTGGGCGCATTCTCCATGACAATGCCTTGGCCAATCAAAGCCCACTTGCCAACCATTCAGCACCCTGTTTCCCATGTAGTATAAATTGTTGTCCCCTTTGAAATTTGGTATTCTTGTATCTGCCCTGGTGAGTGCAAGAATTAAAACTTCGGCAACATGTCTCTTTTCTCAGCAATACAAAAGAGATATAATTGGATAGCTCTGCCAAAGAGCTAGAAGCTTGTTTCATATAAGTAAACATGGAGGAGCTTGTCCCTCATTGATTCCTTAAGATGGAATCTCCTAGAACATGATGCAATTATAGCGCAAGTGTCACGAGTAGCTTCTGAGTTGCAATAATGGCACACTAAGTTGATCTGTGTTTTCCTTATCTTCATTTATTGCAATGAGTCCATTGCTCCAAAGTTCCTGTATTTGAATAGAAATTTTAACACATTTATTGTTTGATCTGAATCAACATTCCTTAAGAATGAGTTGTCATTATTATTTTTTCTTCTAATCTCCTTGAAGCATCAAATATGTTTACACAAATGATTGGCCTTAACCGAACATAAAGCTTTAAATGTAATATATTGGATAACCATGCAGCAAAGTGGAAACTTTTTCAATACCCATGGACAACTAAAGGCTCCTACACCTAATTGGTGTGTTATCATTTTTATTACAAGGGTGTGCTATTATTTCCAAGTCCACATTCACCAAGGAAGACCTAATAAAAATATCTGAGGATGGTATTCAATGAGGAGAAACACAGGAGAGCAAGTTGGAGGAAATATAAAATGAACTTAAGTAAGAAAAGTATCATCAACAATGTACAACAGAATAATTACAGCATCCCTGGACCAGGATTTATATTAATAAGAAAGTAAAAAACATGGAATCATTAGATAATGAAAGAGAAGTTGGGATAAGAAAAGGCCATTCGCCAAATTGAAGCTCATCCCCTTAGAACGGAGATAGCCAAACATTATTGCCTGAATCACATAAGGATCTCCTGTGACATTAATTTTAATTCATTCTGGGGATATGAGCATTGCTGGAAAATCCAGAATTTATTGCCCATCCTTGCCTTCTGCTTGAGAAGGTGATGGTAAGCCACCTTCTTGAACTGCTGCTATTTGTGTTGTGAAAATACAGCTACAGTACTGTTAGTTGGGGAGTTCCAGGATTTTGACACAGCAAAGATCAGTGGTGTATGTCCAAGTCAAGATGATGTGGGACTCAGGGGGGAACTTGGAGGTGATGAGTGCCTGAAGTGCATTCTATCCTGATTTGGGAACAGCCACTATAAAACAGGCAGCGCATCTTCCATTCTAACCTAGCGAAATAACATATTTGGCATCAATCACTATATTAACTAATTCATTTTCACCCAAATAGAAACATAGGGCAGAATTTTGCCTTTGATGGGCAGGTGGGCCGCCGATTGCTGCCGCCGAAACGGGCCGCGCAGCAATTTTCCGCCAATTAAGGCCCGCCCAGCGGGTTAGCGACTCCCGTGTAGAAAAGGAAAATAGTCGCGGGGGCGAACAACCTCAGACTGCTGCTTCCAATGGGGAACCGGCAGTCTGTATAAAGAGTGGCCAAGCAGCCTGCATGAGGCAGTGCACCAGGCCACTCGGGGAGAGAGGGAGGCAGCTGTGGTGCCACACAAGCATGAGCAGGAGGAGGGGGACAGGTTGCAGGAAAGGACAGCAGGGGGGGCCAGTGTGCCCCTTGATTCTCCGATCCCTGCCTTGCTGTCCTCCTCCAAGAGGTTTCCAGTCGCCGGATGTATTGTATACGGTTGTTGGGAGGAGGAGGGCCCCTCATGTCACCAGCCAGGCGTGGGAGGAGGTAGGTGACGCTGTCAGCGCCCATGACGATGTGCGGCGCACAGGCACCCAGTGCCACAAATAATTCAATGATTTGCTGTGCTCTGGAAGGGTGAGTACCATGTCGGCCTGGGCCATTTGACCCAGAAGGCAGCCTTAGCATTTGAGCCCCCCCACCCATATCTTGCTGTCGTTATTGCATTGGGCATTTGGTGCACGCTGGGTAGGCAAACAGTGAGTGACCATGCTTACATCAGCCTTAGTGGTTGAGGAGAAGATGGGTTCTCCCCGCAGCATATTTTGGTGTTTGTCGCATTTGAGTAGTCTGAGGGCAACCTGCAGGGGAGGCAGTGAGACACATACTCAGAACTCCAACACGTGTCTTATTGATGGCGATGAGATGGTGGAAGGGGAGCCTCAAAGTGTCATGGCCAAAAGCCATCTGCTGGAATCGGCGCCGCACCTAGTTGCGCCTCCTTGCCATGGGCGCTAGGATCCATGTGCTATTCAAAGTGATGGACGCCAAATATGTCCAAGGCAGCCGTTGTGGGAGGGTGTTGGGACCAGCCGTACTATTTTCTGGGACTGATCACCAGTCGTGTGGACAGGAGCCGCTGGAGGCCTCAGATGGGCCACTGTGGTTGGGTGTGGCATGCCTATGCAGAGTACATGAGCGATCAGCCCCAATAAATCCTCTTCTCTGTTCTGCAGGCAAAAAGTCAACACAATTTGGCACCCACCTCCAGAGGACTGGAGGTGGGCACACCCTGCTCCAGCGCCTCACGTCCTTTGAGGAGCAGGCCATGGAGCTGGGAAGGAGGCAGGAGGCAGGAGGCCAAGGCGGCCGGTGGCGGCGAGGCTGGGGTCCAGAGGCCAGGTATTTGAGATCCACAGTCCCATCCATTCTGTCTCCCCACCATCCAAAGCGCTGTTGATTGCTGCAATCGTTAAAGCAGCAACACTGCTCATTCACAGACTGAGACAGTCAGACGTGTGGGTCATACACAAAGGTCCCTCGTCCCCTTGAGGATTTGTGTCTCCACCACCTTCCAAAGTTACCTTATCCCATTTGTGACCACTATCCCCATGGCCTAACATGCCATGGCATCGCTAAAGCACAGCCAAAGACTTACTGTATCTTAGGGGGTTTGGGACCTCCACCACCCTTTCAGCCAGTGTGCCCTACATTACTCTGTCCAAAAGGTCCTCAGCACTAGAGTTCTGAACCTCATGGCACTCAACTTAAATAAATGCCACCACGTTACTCATCCCCGCACCAAGAGGAAATGTTGCCTTCTGCCCAACTGGTCTATGCCCCTCCTAACGGTATGAAGGTCAATAATGTGGCCTGTCAATCTCCTGTGCTCTACGGCAAATGTCGCAAGTGTTCGTGATGTTTCCTCAGCACCGCAACTCTCCAGGCCAGCATGCATCCAGGTCAGGTACCTCTGCACTCTCCCCACTCCAATGGCACATAACATGCCATGTGGCATTCCTGAGGCCATTTGACCAGCCAGTCTGTACGCACGTCTAATGTTTGGGCCTCCTCTTGACTCTTTTCTACCCCACCAATGTTCGGCTCATTAGAGTCTTGAAGGGTGAGTGATTTATGAGGCTGGGGGGGAAAGGGATGAAAGGTGTTACTGACTGAACGCTAACTGATCCACTGTCCTTGCTGTTAGTTTCAGCATCACCACCACATGGCCGTGGCCAACAAGACCGGAGCCCCCCCCACTCCACACCTGAGGGCCAAGACGAGCAACTTGCAGCACATCATTTCAGCCAGCCAGACACCAGCGCAGACACAAACACCTCGGTGGGGAATTTACCGTCGGCTAGTGTCCTGGGTCATAGTGGAGAGGGCAATTCACAATCGCTGGAGGAGATGGTAGGGACAGAGAGTGCCGATGGCTCCAGCAGCTGAAGGGCTGCAGGGGACGAGGCACATGCTGAGTCCAGCAGTGATGACGTGCCTCTGGAGTTGTCACCAATGCAGCAGCTGCAGGACAAGAAGCAGGAAGTGCGTTTGCATCTGGCAGGGTTGCATGAGGGTATGCTTCAGTTGGTCTCTGCGATGGAGGAGTCCAGGCAGAGTGTCAATGAAGGCATGAACCTCAGGGCAGGGCTTCAGCTTCCTTGACTGAGAGATTGGCCATTCTCATGGAGGGGGGCTTCAATCAGATTGAGAATCTTCTGATTGGGTTACGCTCTGACCTGCAAGCCCTCACAGCGATACTGGCCATGGGTGGTCATTCCCATTGTGGGAGATGTTGTGGGCACCAAGTGTCGGTGCTCAGTGCCCATGCATCTGCGGTGAGCAGGGAAGTCGAATGGGACCTCATGTCAGTGCAGAAGCTGCCTGTCGTCACTGCGAGCTCCTCTCAGGGTGCTCCGGATGAGGGCAGCAGCTCCTCTGCCCCTCTGCCAGTAAACGTTACTTCCTTTGAGGCTGCGACAACTGGGGAGGTGCCAGTTCTGGAACAGGCCACTCCCTCCCAGGCGGGGCCATCACAGGCTCCACAGGCCAGAGATGTCCGCCAAGGTCATCGAGGCCAACAGGACAGCAGAGTCAGCAGGCTGTCTCACAAGCCACTCTGAGCAATGGGGTGGCACCTAGACGTAGCACCTGCAAACAAAAGCATAAGGCACATTAGGCACTCCACGGATTTGTCACTGGTGATTTTGTGTTGGCCTTAGAATAGGGAACAAAATTCTTATGTTTGCAATGGAGAAGTCTATGTTATATTTTGAACATAATAAAGTCCACTTATCTGATCATGGCTGAGGGTGTTTCCTTTGTGCTGCATTTTTCTTTTTCACAGACATATCATGAGTGTTTTGAGTGGACATTGATGTTTCTGTACTAAGCCCTTAGTTGCAGCTGATGAGGTGGAAGATGTAGCACCTAAGTGCCATGTGTGGAAGGCCCAGGCAATGCTGGTCCTGCTGATCCATGTGTGTGGAGCTAGCTGAACGTTCATTGGATTAAATTGTCCCGGGTGTCCCTGCTTCCTTGGTGTAGTAGCGGGTCGGCGTGCTGCCCCTCATCATCGCCCTGTGCTTCCTCATCCTCTGAGGCACTGCTGGATTCATCATGTGCAGCCTCATCCAGGGCATCAAGGTCTTCATTGTCAACTGCAACCCCCTTTCCAGCGCAAGATTGTGCAGAGCGCAGCATGCTACCACTATCACAGAGACACGATCTGGGGGGTATTGGAGTGCACCCCCTGAGCGGTCCAGGCAACGGAAGCGCATCTTGAGAAGACCGATGGTTCTTTCCACCACAGCCCTTGTGGTGCCCTGGCTCCTATTGTACCGTGGCTCAGCTTCTGTTCTTGGATGGCGGACAGCCACCTTCTGAGGGGATAGCCCTTGTCACCCAGCAGCCAACCATCCAGCCAAGGTGGAGCACTGAAGAGCGCTGGGACCTGGGAGTGTCTGAGGATGTAGGCATCGTGGGAGCTGCCTGGGTACCTTGTAAATACTTGCAGAATCAGCATCCTGTGATCACACACTATCTGCACATTCATGGAGTGGAAGCCCTTCCTATTGATGAAGGCACCAGGCACACCTGCTGGCACCTTGATGACCACACGTGTGCAGTCAATGGCACCCTGGACGCAGGGGAAGCCAGCAATGGCCGCGAAGCCTATGGCTCGCTGTGCCTGATTTGCCTGGTCGCAGCGGAAGTGGATGAGCGTCTGTAACCTGCTTGACACAAGTGTGGGCAGCTGATTGGGAGTCACCACAAAGATCACCCACCGAGCCCTGGAAGGAGCCAGATGCATAGAAGTGGAGGGCAACTGTGAGCTTCAGAGCCACTGTTATATGGTGTTCACCCACACAGTTAGGGGAGATCTCAGGGCCAATCATCTGACAGATATAGGTGACTGTCTCCCTTTAGAGTCGAAGCCTCCTTCGGCACTGCGCCTCAGTCATATTGAGGTAGCTGCCTCTCCGCTTGTAAATCCTGGCAGCAGGATAGTGGTGTCTTCTGCGGCCCCTTGCACCTTGGACAACCTCTTGGCCCTGTGACCCTTGTGCCTGCGCCTGGCCTCCCAAAGGTGGCTCCCCTAGAGACTGATTATCCACTCCTGGCCTCCTCCTTATTCTAGCCCTCCTTTCCTCCTCAGAGGAGCTGCCTCCAGTGGAGATGTCAGAACCCATACCCCCAGGCTAAATGGAGGCCTCCGGAATGCAGGAATGAGAAAGGTTTTTCACCCCTTTCCTATTTTTACTTAGTTCTGTTGAAGGGTCATGGAGACTCGAAACGTCAACTGTGCTCTTCTCCACCAGTGCTGCCAGACCTGCTGAGTTTTTCCAGGTATTTTTGTTTTTGTTTTTGCTGAGAAAGATTACTGCCTGTGGACTGTTTTCAAAGTACACAAAAAACTCTTGGAAATCAATGTGAACTGCTAACAATCAAACAGGCAACTTTAAAACAGTGTCTGCAATTAAAACTTCGTGGAAAACATGAACAAATCCTCTGAGTCCACATATCTCACCAGTGCGTGACTTTTATTAAAAGGTTTCCTACCCGCCTGCCCATTGGGCCCGTGTGCCAACCCGAAGTTCACATGGGCCCCTCAAAATCCTGGACAAGTGGCAAGTTAAGGGCCTTAATGAGGCCTTTCATTAATGGCAGGCTGAGCACGCCCGCCCACCGAAATATCGTGATGCCACCTGCTGATGTTGGGACGCTCGTGTGACATTTTAAGCGCTGACATGTGGGCTCCACCACCCGCACATCAGCCAGAAAATTCTGCCCATAGAATATTAACATAGCAGAGAGGGAGACCCACCCTGTCTGTGCTGGCCTCAAAAGAGCATTCCACTTTCAACTTTCCAGCTGTTGGCCCATAACCCAAGTATACATCCAAGTATTGGTTAAATGCAATAAAGGCTTCTTTTACCATACTCTCAGGCATTTCTCCTACACTCCCTCTAATCCTGCTACCAATTACTTTAAAATATGCCCCTTGCTATTGGCCTTTCTATGAAGGGAGATACGCCCGTACCATCCATCCTATCTGGACTACAGGATGAATATGCATATAAAATATACACAGATTATAAACATTACTAAAGCTACAGAGTAAACAGGAAACAACATTACTGCTAATGTCACAAGCACAAATCTGCAATACACTGTCAGCCTCCAATTGCTACCACTCAGTCAGCATGCACTACCATTCAGTCTTGGCTCAATGCCTCTTACCTCTAAGTCAGAGGTTGTGGCTTCAAGTCCCATTTCAGAGACATGAGCCTAAAATGTAGATTAACTAACTAGGATAGTCGTGCAACGTTCTGGATGGGATGTCACACTATGCCCCATCTACCCTTTCAGGTGGATGTATAAGATCCTATGGCACTATTATGAAGAAGACTAGGGTAGATGTCTCCCGTGTCCTGACCAATATCTATCCCTCAACCAACATCACAGAAAAAGAAAATGAGGAATGGAGAAGGAAACATTAAGGATCACGAAATGAGAAAAAGAGAACGAAAGAGTAAATCAAGTTGGGAGGCTATGTTACTAAATTCTTGCAAAATGGATTTGCACTAGTTATAGTTGCAACCCAAATATCAGGGAGCATACTATATACAGTAGTTTTCCTCTTGTCAGGATATAATCCTCTTTTTACCTTTTAAACTGAAAGATTAGCCACAACTGCTGTCCCAGCATCTATCTGCATTTTGGACACCCCACAGTTTTTATTCACTCCATCCCTTCTTAACATAATATTTTAAATGTGTATTACTATTCTGAAGTTCTTTCTAAGATCTTTTAATGTACATTTCATTGATTTAAACTGAGTGTCCTCTGATTCTAATAATATTTCTTTTCATTCAGGGAATTTGATGTATTATACTAGGCCTGCTTGATGCCACACTCGGTCAAATGTTTTTCAGGAAATAACTCTCACCTCGTCATCTGCCCTACTTCCAAATAATTACTCTCGGTTGGCCCGATCAAAAACCATTTGTTGTGTCATCTACTTCAATAAGGTCCTCCCTTTTCTACCCTCTCTTAGAGCCCTTCAAAAGTTACGGGTGGGTCCTGATTCCGGGATTCCTGACCCCATTCCCGAGCTGTCTGATTTTCGGGAGTGCCTCTGAAAGGTACAGGCTGGTCCCTGTCAAAAGCCTATATGCGGCGCTCCCAACCTGGCCAGCTCCTTTGTAGAGTTGGCATGTTCTACTTCTCTGCAATTTTCATGGTATCAGACCAGGTTTTTAAAGAGTTGTGGTTCACAGCCCCTCAGAGAAGTTGTGAACTCTAGTCTGCTTGATGGGACCTTTTAAAAGTTAAGTTCAAAGGTTTCTCGTCAAGCCCCCTCATGCCAAGCTATGCCCTTCCACCCACCCCTTATGGCTCCTCATGTACCCTATGCCAGATTATGCCCTTCCAGCTACCCACATGCTCCCTCATATCCCCAATGACAAGCAATGGCACTTCCATGCCCATAGACCCACTTTACACTGTCTAGAACCAATGAACCCTGTAGTGACAGTGGGGTGTGTTTAAAAAAAAGCTTTAAAAAGTAACTCATTCATAACTTTCCACCTGAAAAGGAGCAATTTCACCTAGAAGGCAATAAATGTGTCAATCATCGCTTTAAAATGTCAATAACAAAAACCACAAGCCCTTGAAACCACTTACCCTTGTGTAAATAAACATTGTGAAATTGACCTCAAGCAACATTTTCTCTGGACCACAGGTGTTTCAACAAGTGTAATGGATGTCTAGGTTCTCAGCCATGCTTCATGCTTGAGGGTGAGGAGCTCTGAAGGGTGGGGACTGGAGGACCTTTCTCTTTTTATTATAACTATGATGAAGTCCCACTGCACCAAGGCGGGCCTTTTAAACAGCTCGCCTCTGCACAAGGCAGCCCTTGTGGCTATCTCCAAACTTTCTCCGAGGTCAGCTGGCCTGACTCCAGCCCACACCCACCCGCCCACAATGAAGACCCCGCGTTTACGAGCATTTTGTCCCAATGTGAGCGGGACAAGCCAGGAACTTTTCAGGCTTCTACTACCTGCTCTGAGGATGAAAATCAGGCCTTTGGTTCAAACTTGGTTTGAAAATACTCCTGTCAAGTGCCTTGGGAGGTGTACTACATTAGAGGTGCTATAAAACTGCAAGTTGTTGCAGGTTTGAGGGAGATGGTGGCTTAGTGGTGATGTCACTTGATTAGTAATCCAGAGGCCCAGGCTAATAGTCTAGGGACACAGGTTCAAATCCCACCATGGCAGCTGGTGGAATTTTAACTAAATTAATAAAACCTAGGCCAGAATTTTCTCGTCGGTGTGTGGGGGCAGGCCCCACATGCCGACACATAAAAAGGCACCCGATATTTAGGTGGGTGGGCATGCAATGATCTCCGATGCACGCCCACCATTAATTAATGAGCCACTTAAGACCCTTGAGGCAGCAATTGTCAGGGATTTTTCGAGGCTCGTGTGATCTTCAGGGTGTCACACGGGCACAACAGGAAGGCAGGTAGGAGACATTTGTATAAACCTCAACCACGGGTGGGATAAGAGGGTTGAGTGGGGTCGCGAGTGTTATTTGTCAGATGTTGAATGCTTAAAGTTACTGAAACTTGCCTGTGTGAGCAGGAATACTTCAAAACTCTTCACAGCTGTTTGGACAGAAGTAACAGCCTTCAGGTCAGGACTCTGAAGAAAACATCATTCTTAGGGCCTTGCTGGTTTCAGGAAGCCTTCCCTTAGCCTGGGAATGGGAGTTGTGCTCTCCACTGAAGGCACTTCCTCTGAAGAGGGGGAGGAGGCCAGGAGTCCACATTCAGCCTCTATGGGAGCTACCTTTGGGAGGAGAGGTGCAGACACAAGGGGCACAGGGCCAAGAGGAAGTGCAAGGCGGAAGGGGCCACAGAAGATGTCACTATCCTGCTGCCAGGGTTTACAGGCGGCGAAACAGCTAACTCAATATGCCTGAGGTGCAGAGCTGAAGGAGGTTCCATCTCTCAAGGGAGACAGTCACCTCCATCTGTCAGATGATAGGCCCTGAGATCTGCGGCAACTGTGTGGGTGGACACCCCATGCCATTAGCGCTGAAGGTCACAGCTGCCCTTAACTCCTACGCCCCCGGCTCTTTCTAGGGCTCGGTGGGTGATCTTTGTGGAGTCTCCCAATCAGCAGTCCATACTTATGTCAAGCAGGTGACAGATGCTTTGTTCAGGCGTGCATTGACCTTCATCTACTACTGCTGGGATGGGGCCAGCCAGCCAGAGCTCTTCAGTGCTCCAGCCTGGCTGCATGGATGGCTGCTGGGTAACAAGGGTTACCCCCTCAAAAGATAGCTCATGATGCCCCTCTGCCATCCAAGAACAGAGGCTGAGCTGCGCTACAATAGGAGCCACACCTCCACAAGGGCTGTGGTAGAGAGAACCATTGCTCTTCTCAAGATGCGCGTCCAATCCCTGGACCGCTCAGAGGCTGCATTCCAGTACCCCCCAGATTGTGTCTTGGTGATAGTGGTTGCATGCTGCACTCTGCACAATCTGGTGCTGGAAAGGGGGGACGCAGTGGACAATGAAGATGTTGATGCAGTTGTTCCAGCTGCACACGATGAGTCCAGTAGTGAGTCTGAGGATGAGCATGCACAGGGAAATGCCGAAGGGGTAGACACTGACTCGGGCATACTCAAGGAGGCAGGGACACCTGGGAATCTTTAATCCAACAAACCTTCAGCTAGCGCACCACAGATGGACCTCCAACACAAGCCAGGGCTGCAGGGTCCATACTCGATACCTGAGTGCAAAATCTGCCTGGGTAGGAACATTAGCTAAAAGCCTTGTCAATAAAGCTCGATGTCAAACAACTCAATCATAACATCATGGGCTCCTATTCACCTAAAGAAGTAAGGAGTCACCCTGAGCCATGCTTACATATCAAAATTTAATGATTTAACAACATGAAAAGATAATCACAAAGATGTTACGCATCGACCAAGTGGTCATGACCTAATAGCGGGGCAACATAACATCACCAGTGAGAAACACGTGAAATGCCTAAGGTGCCTTAAGTTTACGTTTGCAGATGCTATGTCGAGATGCTCCACCCTCACCGGCACTGGTATCTGAGACTGCCTGCTCACCGTGCTGTCTTTTTGGCCTCGATGACCTTGGCAGCCGTCCTCTGGCCCGTGGAGCCTTTGATGGCCCCGCCTGGGGGGGGCCCGGCCAGTTCCACAGCTGGCGCCTCCCCAGTCGCCGCAGCCTCATCAGATCCCAGTAGTGAGTCTGAGGATGAGCATGCACAAGGAAATGCCGAAGGGGTAGACGCTGACTAGATGCTGAGGGGTGGTCACTGGCAGTGGGGCAGAGGAGCTGCTGCCCTGAGAGGAGCCACAGAGACAACAGGCAGCTCCTGCGCCAATGTGAGGTCGCTTCAGACTTCCCTCCTCATCGTTGATGGATGGGCACCGAGCTGGGATACTTGGTGCCCAAACCATCTCCCTCACTGGCACTGACCAGCTGAGGTCAATGCCACTGTGAGGGCTTGCAGGTCCAAGTGTAACCCCAAGAAGCCCTGATTGTTCTCCTGGAGGAGCATCTCCATGAGAGTCGTCACTCTGTCCTTGGAGGGAGCATGGTGCTCGGCCATGAGGCTCATTGCATCAGTGATGCTCCGAATGGACTCCTCCAGCATGGGCACCATGCCACGCATAGCCTCATGTACCTCCGCAAGATCCTCCCGTACACCCTGCTGGACTCCCTGCCTCATGGATGACACCAGAGGCGCATCATCAGCCACCGACTGAGCATGTGCCTGGTCCCCTGCAGTCCTCCGACTGCCGGCGCCATGGGCACTCTCTGTCTCCACCTACATCTCAAATGAGTGGAAGTGCCCTCACCGTTGTGCCCCGGGACACTAGCCGATGATCTAATTCCCACCAAGGTGCTCTGCCTGTCTGGCAGAGATGGTGTGATGCTGGTGCTTTCAATTGTTCTGGGCTCTCAGGTGTGAGAGGTGGCCCCTCTACCTCATCCTCCCAGCCCTTCTCCAGTGATGCTGATGCTAAAAGGAAGAACAAGGACATTTGATTAGTTAAAGTGGAGCCAATGTCAATGTGCCTGCCTGTCCCCAAGATCGGTATGTGCTCATCCTTCCATAATCAATGGGAAATCCATATTGGAAGCTTCAATCATTGAGCATTCAGCAGTGCCATAGACACACACATGGTGACCTCAGTGCTTGGTGGTCTTACCTCCCCGTGGCACCCCAGCCTCATGCCACCAGTGGAACTGGGCGCTTGGCGCCTCTCCAGATTCATCGCCTCCTGCTTGTATCTGGTCCCGACAACCAACTAGACCTGACGTCCTCCAGTCTGCATCTGCTCGGTGGCATTGTGTGCAGTCTTCTCCTGAAAAGGAGAGAAAAGCATTGATTAGTCCACCTTGTACCTGGATTCCCATCCCAACCAGGGTGCATCCCAACCAGAGTGGGACATTGCAGAGCTCCAGTGCTTTGTCACCCCGCAGCTGCCGCACTTTCACACCAAGAAGCCAGGGCTGACCCCGTCCCCTTGTCCACATGCTGCCTGCATCACATTTGGCACCACATGGTCTAACCTTGCAAAGCAAGGAGGCACAAGCATGCGGAACGCCAAGGGCAGCAGATGGATTGGTGCCCTGCCACCTGGAAGCTCCCCTCCCAGATTGTTAGTGCCCTGACTTTGACATGTTTCGCAGTTCCAACACTGCGCCTAGGTGCAGATCCTTGAAGTTGCCCCCAAAACTGTGGTCTAGGTGTCAGTGTCATGCATGCTGCGGGTGCAGACCCCATCTCAGCTCAACCCTCTCAGGGTGAACTAGGCATGAGCAATATCTGCTCACCCACCCAGCGAGGGACACAAGATCCAACACAGGACGCTGGTGAGAAGTGACTGAAGCATTCTGGGAGAAGTCATTGCAGCCACCGCGACTCAGGAGGGAATCAAGGAGAAGGACTCTTACACTCAACAGGAGGAAGAGCATCCAACAGAGGACGCTGGTGAGAAGTGACTGAAGCATTCTGGAAGAAGTCACCGCAGACACTGCAACTCAGGAGGGAATTGAGGAGGACCCACTGTCAAAGAATGGAATAGCCCCAAACATTAGATTGCTGTAGTGTTTCCATCCCTCCCTCCTTCTCAAACCTAAAAAAAAAGATAGAGGAAGAGGCAGTGCCTTCAGGAGTGCACCAGACCTGTGAGGGACACTCATCTGAAAGTGGATTTTAAAGAAAAAGCAGCTGATTGGTGAGTAAATCCTGGGAGCAGACTCAGAGGGAGGAGCATCGGAGCAGTGAGTATAAATCTAGCTTACCTTGGGGATTCATGGCCTTGTCTCCAGGGAGCAGACTCGGAGGGAGGAGCACTGGAGCGGTGACTCGAGGCACAGAGTAACTGAAGCCAAAACTGAAAAAGTGACATTACAGGAATGGTGTGACCTGATTGGTTGGTAGGAAATCTGCACCAAATTTGAAAAAAAAACACTGCAAAGCGAATTAATAAATTAATTATCTAAGTTGAGATGGCTGGGCAGTTGATGTGCTGTAGCTGTATGATGTGGGAGCTGGCAGATCCCATTGCGAGCTGCAGTGACCTTATCTGCAGCAAGTGTTGGTTGCTGGAGGAACTCCGGCTCAGAATTGATGAGATGGAGTCTGAGCTCCGGACGCTGCAGCACATCCGGGAGAGTTACCGGGAGGCTTTGTTTCAGGAGGCGGTCACACCCGATAGATTAAGTATTTCAAATTCGGTCAGTGGTCAGGGTCAGCAGGGTGTGACTGCAAATGAGGCAGGTAGAGGGATCCAGTGTTCAGAAACAGAGGAGCCTCAGCTCTTGACCTTGTCCAACAGGTACAAGGTACTTGCTCCCTGTGTGGATGAGGAACAGGGCTGTAGGGAGGATGAGCCAGCTGACCACGGCACCATGGCACAGGAGGTCATTCAAGAGGGAGGAGCAAAAAGACAAGTGGTAGTTGTAGGGGATTCTATAATTAGGGGAATTGATAGCATCCTTTGTAAGCAGGATCGAGAGTCCCGCATGGTATGTTGCCTGCCTGGTGCCAGGGTGAGGGACATCTCTGACCGGCTTGAAAGGATATTGGAGAGGGGGAGGATCCAGTTGTTGTGGTCCATGTCAGGACAAATAACATAGGTAAGACTAGGAAAGAGGACCTGTTTGGGGATTATCAGGAACTACTTTGGGGATTATCAGGAACTAAATTAAAGAACAGGTCCTCAAGGGTTATAATCTCCGGATAACATAAGGACGCGAGAATAAGGGAAGTAAACACGTGGCTAAAGGAGTGGTGCGGAAAAGAGGGGTTCCATTTCGTGGGGCACTGGCATCAGTATTGGAACAGGAGGGGTCTGTACCGTTGGGACGGTCTCCACCTGAACCGAGCTGGGACCAATGTTCTAGCGAAAAGGGTAAATAGGGTGGTCAACAGGATTTAAACTAGAAAGTGGGGGGGTGCAGGGAAGGGTAAAACTCCAAGAAGTATGACTACTGGGAAACAAAGCAGCAGGTTAGTGTGTGGGGGGTGGATTCAACTTCATGGAAAATTATGAAAAAACTGAAAAGAAAGGAGAGCCCAGGAGAGACTATTAAAGTCCCCAGAACACAAAATACAACAGAGTGTTTGGAAAGGGCTAGGAATCTAACTTCAAGCACATCAAATAAAGGGACAATGATGAGAAAGGGGACGGGAAATACAGGACTGAAGATGTTGTATCTGAATGCACGCAGTATACAAAATAAGATAAATGAGCTTGTGGCGCAGATTGAAATTGGCAGGTATGATGTGGTGGGCATCACGGAGACATGGCTGCAAGGGGATCAGGACTGGGAGCTAAATTTCCAAGGATATACATCCTATCGAAAAGATAGGCAGGTTGGCAGAGGGGGTGAGGTTGCTTTGTTAGTAAGAAATGAAATCAAATTGATAGCAAGAAATGACATAGGGTCAGATGATGTAGAATCTGTGTGGGTAGAGTTGAGGATGCGCGAAGGTCAAAAAACCATAATGGGAGTTACGTACAGGCCTCCGAACAGTAGTCAGGATATGGGGCATAAGATACACCAGGAGATAGAAAAGGCGTGTAAGAAAGGCAAGGTTACAGTGACCATGGGGGATTTCAATATGCAGGTAGACTGGGACTGAGGCAGATTTGATAAGGGAGCTTAAGGTGAAGGAACCCTTAGGAGGAAGTGACCATAATATGATAGAATTTACCCTTCAATTTGAAAGGAAAAAGCTGGAATCAGATGTAATGGTAGTACAGTTGAATAAAGGCAACTACAGAGGCTTGAGGGAGGAGCTGGCCAGAATTGACTGGGAGGTGAGCCTAGCAGGAAAGACAGTGTAACAGTAATGGCAGGAGTTTCTGGGAGTAATTTGGGAGACACAGCAAAAATTCATCCATGGGAAGAAGAAGCATACCAAAGGGAGAACGAGGTAACCATGGCTGACAAGGGGAGTCAGGGACAGCATAAAAGCTAAAGAGAAAGCATACAATGCAGTGAAGAGCAGTGGGAAACCAGGGGATTGGGAAGCCTAGAAAGACAAACAGAGGACAACTAAAAAAGAAATAAGGAGGGAGAAGATTAAATATGAGGGTAAACTAGCCAGTAATATAAAAGAAGATTGCAAGAGTTTTTTTAGATATATAAAGGGTAAGAGAGAGGCAAAAGTGGACATAGGGATGCTGGAAAATGATGCTGGAGAAGTAGTAGTGGGGAACAAAGAAATGGCGGAGGAACTGAATAGGTACTTTGCTTCGGTACTCACGGTGGAAGGCACGAGTAACATCCCCAAAGTTCAAGAGAGTCGGGGGGCAGAGGTGAGTATGGTGGTCATTACCAAGGAGAAGGTGCTAGGAAAACTGAAAGGTCTGAAGGTGGATAAATCACCTGGACCAGATGGTTTATGCCCCAGAGTTCTGAAGGAGATAGCTGAAGAGATAGTGGAGGCATTAGTGGCGATCTTTCAGGAATCACTGGAGCCAGGGAGGGTCCCAGAGGACTGGAAAATCACTAATGTAACCCCCCTGTTTAGGAAGGGAGTGAGGTAAAAGATGGGAATTTACAGGCCGATTAGCCTGACCTTGGTCGTTGGTAAGATTTTAGAGTCCATTAGTAAGGATGAGATTTCAGAATACTTGCAAGTTCATGGTAAAATCGGGCAAAGTCAGCATGGTTTCATCAAGGGGAGGCCATGCCTGACAAATCTGTTAGAATTCTTTGAGGAGGTAACGAGTAGGTTAGACAAAGAAGAGCCAATGGATGTTATCTACTTGGACTTCCAGAAGGCCTTTGACAAGGTGCCACACAGGAGGCTGCTCAGTAAGATAAGAGCCCATGGTGTTAGAGGCAAGATACTAGCATGGATAGAAGATTGGCTGTCTGGCAGGAGGCAGAGAGTGGGGATAAGGGGGTCCTTCTCAGGATGGCGGCCGGTGACTAGTGGAGTTCCGCAGGGGTCAGTGTTGGGACCACAACTTTTCATTTTATACATTAATGATCTAGATGAAGGAACTGAGGGCATTCTGGCTAAGTTTGCAGATGATACAAAGATAGTTGGAGGGACAGGTAGTATTGAGGAGGCGGGGAGGCTGCAGAAGGATTTGGACAGGTTAGGAGAATGGGCAAAGAAGTGGCAGATGGAATACAAAGTGGGGAAGTGTGAGGTCATGCACTTTGGTAGGAAGAATAGAGGCATAGACTATTTTCTAAATGGGGAGAGAATTCAGAAATCTGGAGTACAAAGGGACTTGGGAGTCCTAGTCCAGTATTCTCTTAAGGTTAACTTGCAAGTTGGGTCGGTAGTTAGGAAGGCAAATGCAATGTTGACATTTATTTCGAGAGGACTAGAATATAAAAATAGGGATGTGCTGCTGAGGCTTTATAAGGCTCTGGTCAGACCACATTTAGAATATTGTGAGCAATTTTGGGCCCCATATCTCATGAAGGATGTGCAGGCCCTGGAGATGGTCCAGAGGAGGTTCACAAGAACAATCCCAGGAATGAAAGGCTTAACATATGGGGAACATTTGAGGACTCTGGGTCTATACTTGATGGAGTTTAGAAGGATGAGGGGGAATCTGATTGAAACTTACAGAATACTGAAAGGCCTGGATAGAGTGGACGTGGGGAAGATGTTTCCATTAGTAGGAGAGACTAGGACCCGAGGGCACAGCCTCAGAGTAAAGGGAAGACCTTTAAGAACAGAGATGAGGAGAAACTTCTTTAGCCAGAGAGTGGTGAATCTATGGAATTCATTGCCACAGAAGGCTGTGGAGGCCAGGTCGTTAAGACCGAGATACATAGGTTCTTGATTGATAAGGGGATCAAAGGTTACGGGGAGAAGGTGGGAGAATGGAGCTGAGAAACTTATCAGCCATGATTGAATGGCGGAGCAGACTGGATGGGCTGAATGGTCTGATTTCTGCTCCTATGCCTTATGGTCTTACATGCCATGAATGATTCAATGCTGTAACCATGCAGAGTTGGGCAGGGGCGGGAGGTGGGGGGTGGGGGGTGGGGGGGTTGGGGGCAGTGGGTGGCGGTGCTTGGGTGGAAAGGCTACCAGTTGTGTTAAGTGACATCTGCCAATAGGGTACTCACCCTTCCCGAGCGCAAGGGTCGTTGAATCGCTTGCGGCACTGGACCCACGTGCGTCTCACCACATCATGGGAGCTGACTGTCTCGGCCACCTCCTCCCAGGCACGTTTGTTCAGGTGGGGGGCCTCGGCCTCCCGTCCCTCGGAATGATGACCTCCTGCCGTGCTGCCTCCTCCTGCAGCTAGGCACTCATTGGAAAACCAAGGGGCACACTGCCCCACTGCCCTACCCTCCAGCCTGGCCTGCTCTCCAACAGTGCTCTGGTGAGCCCTTCTACAGGCCATGATGAACAGCCTTTGCAAGGCTGCCAGCACTTTATTTGAACAGGCCGCTGGCTCGCCATTGGACCCTGTGGTCATTGCAGTCCGGCCACCGGCCACCCATTCCCACTGTCCTCAGGAGCCGCGCTTCACGCTGGGTGGGCATTAATTGGCCCGACCATGTAAAAGGGCAGCATGGAGCTGATCGCGGGTGGCGATCGGTTCTGGACCCACCTGCTCCCGAACAGCCCACCCAACGGGGAGGAACTTCTCCCCCTGAAGTTGAAAGCTAGTCTCAGTAATGGTGAAAATGCAGCTATCATCGAAAGCCGTAAAAACCGATCTGGTTCATTAATGTCCTTTAGGGAAGGAAATCTGCCATCCTTACCTGGTCTGGCCTACATATGACTCAATCCACAGCAATGTGGACTCTTAACTGTCTCCTGAAATGACCTAGCAAGCCACTCAGTTCAAGGGCAATAAGGGATGGGCAAAAAGTGCTGGTATTGCCAGCAACGCCCACATCCATCAAAGAATTTAAGAAGAGATAAGATGAAGCAGGTTACTATAATGCCGCCATCTGCAGTTGCTTGATTAAAACTCCAGGCCTATAAAGTGGAAGAACTTCTGAAATAATTCAAGCTGATTTATTCTGTCAAAATACATATAGATCCAACAGAACACATAGCCACAAACTTTGGTTGCTGTCATACAGTAGTGGAAGTCTGTATTAATCACTTCTGGTTGATGTCATAACACAGTGTGGAACTCCAGAGTCATCAACTCCTGAAAATGTAGGGTGACAGACAAGTCCTTTCTCATTTGCTTCCACAGTTTTGAGCAACTGTACTTGTTTAGTTCTGTACGCTGTACTAACATAAAACATTGACTTGTTTTTGTTCTGATTGAATTAATGATTGTCTGTAGTAAAGCTAAGGTTGCTGATAAATCTAATAATAAAGTAAATATCAATAGTAGCGGCTGGGCAAGCAATATGCAGCACAACTGACATTGATACCTGTGAGATTATTTACATAGGATCATTGCATAGCACTGTCCAAGAATGCACCATAATGTTAAGCACATACGCTGAATAAATATTGATCTATAATCACCCTCAGGCATGCATAGTTAATTTGCTAATATTTCAATACAGTATACTAAACCTTCTAGGAATTTACTGCCTCATAATCACTTGTTAATTAGTCTCTATTTAATGAATTCCCTCATGAAATTTGTTGTAAAAGGTAACATTGGAATTTTTAATATTAGGAAATGCATAAAAGGAACATAGAGAGTAGATGGCATGTGACATGTCATCTCCAGATGCGTGCTTGTTCATCAAGAACTTGCTTGTTAATGCTACCAAGGAGATGCCAAATGCTCGAAAATGGCTTCCCATTCTGAAAAAATAGGAATGCATTGAATATGTACAAGCAAAGATCCCTTTCAGGACCAACCAACAAAGGTAATTGGTCCAACAGTCTATATCAACTCAACATTGAAGATCTATGCAGACCAAAGTGTGAGATCTTGACATGGGAATTTAAACACAAATGATTGACACTATTTGCCCTTGGAAAACCCACCTATCCAAAGCCAACCTCTGGAAATCCTTAGCTAACTAGCCCAATGTAATAAGGCCAGTGCCTCCAAACTTCAACTGCTTCCTCACCAAGACTGTGGGCAACTGGGTGGCTCATTCCAACTTTCGGTCGCCCAAAGATCAAAGTCAACCTGTGCACCTGGCTTAAAATGAAGCAGCTTTTGCTGGAAATTTCTGATGAGCCTCCAAGTCACAGGTACATGCGGGACTCCGATAGTTGCTCTCTGATGCCTGTTTGTCCACAACCATTTGCCAAATTCTCATTGCAAAATGGCTATATGTTGTATAACTAAATGTAGCCACACTATTACTAACTGTAGTATGCAATTATAAACCGTTTGATAACAGACATCCTTGGGATCATACTAATTTCAGTGATTATTTGACCCATCATTTTAGGTTTGCACCAGAGCCATCTACTCTTTTCCTCATTAAATGTTGATCTAATCCTCTCTTAAAAGTTGCAATGGGCTCCAATGGCCAATGGAGGTAGTGCATTCCAATTTACTTTGGGAAAAAAACATTCTACCAACTGCTTTGTGCGTTTAGTACTAATCCCAAATTTATGTTTCCCTTTTACTTACTCACTGACCAGTGAAAACAATCTTTCGTTCCTTACCTTCTCAAATGTTTTCAGGACATTGAATGTTTTTATTCAACTCCTCTATCCTTTCCTGCTGGAATAAATATAGTCTTAGTTTTTCCAAGTCCCTCATTAACATTTTTTAAGTAACTAGTAGTTAGGATTTGGAATGCACTGCCTGATAGGGCAGTAGAAATAGATTCAATAGCAGCTTTTAAAAAAGATTTGGATAAATCCTTGAAGGAGAAAAGAAAATGCAGGAATATGGGGAAAGAGCCAGGGAGTGGGACTAACTGGATTGCTCTTTGAAAGAGATGGCACAGACTCAATGGGCTAAAAAGCCTTGTTCTGTGTTACTATCCTATGATTCTATGATTATAACTTTACTATTACATCCCTGGTGTCATCCCAGTAAATCTTTCCATGCCTCCAACCTTTTTTCTATCATGGGGATTCCAAGGCTGCATAAAATACTCTAGCTGTGGCCTGACCATGGTCTTGTGCAGGTTTAACATCACCTCTTTGTGTTTGTACTCATTGTCCCAACATAAAACTCAAAATCTCATTTTCACTTTTAATAGATTTCCCACTTGTAATCCACCTTTAATGATTGTTGCATCTGTAGAGATCGACAAGCAAGTTACATATTTTTCACACTCATTCTTAGGGTATGGGTATCACCAGCAAGGCCAGCATTTATTACCCATGCCTAGTTACTCCTGTGAAGGTGAGGGTGAACTTTCCTTCTGAGCCTCTGCAGTCTGTATGGTGAGGGCACAGCCAGGATGTTGTTAGGTAGGGAGTTTCTGGATTTTGACTAAGTGACGTTGAAGGAACAGCAACTGCATCAAGTTAAGGATGTGATGTGACTTGGAGGGGAATTTGCAGGTGGTCATGAACCTGCTGTCCTTGTTCTTCTAGGTGGTAGGGTTGTGGGTTTGGGAGTTATATTGAACAGAATTCCCATGTCTGAGTGGTTTTCCACTGTTGATAGAGAGGGAAATTGAGTTCAAGTGCAGCAGTTCACTCAAGCTCCAAAGTAAGAGGCAGGAAGCATTAGAAAAGGAAGGAAAAAGAGCTGGAGCAGGAGCTCCAGTTTCAGCTACAGAAAGAGGAGCAACTTAAAGAAGATTATAACGCACAAAGCCCGGAGGTTTTCTGAGGCTGTGATGTAAATAACATCCACAGCGAGAAAAACAGGAAAGAAAAGTTATTTTACTACCAGTTTGATCAATACAAGTTAAGGTAGGAGTGTCCATGAAGGTACTGGAAGCATAACTCACGTCAATCACAACCACAGGGAATAAAGTGGGAACAGTTATTAAATGATAAATGGACTAAATACAAGAACTTGCACAGACCTACAAGTGGATAGCTTTAACTTTATTGTTAGTCTGTGTTAACCCAACTTGTTTAATGCAGGCAGCTGCCACTTAAACAGACACTGCATCTGCACCCATGCAGGAAGTCCTTTTTCCACGAGCCTTTTTCAGTGATTATTGGTTGACTCTAAAGGGCTCACTTTTGAGATGAGGCTTTTGTTGAAGAAGGTTTGTGCCAGGAACAGAGCCTGGTAAAATGTATCCTTATTTTTTAACATTTACGTATATGGACAGAGCTTTACTTAACTGCTCTATGCAGGTAGAACCAAGCAATGCATGAAGCTTTTAGGCTTGTACATGATGTAAAAGTTTTTGGAATTGCCACTGTTTGCAATACGCCAGTAACTCC
Source organism: Carcharodon carcharias (assembly GCF_017639515.1). Lineage (NCBI taxonomy): Eukaryota > Metazoa > Chordata > Chondrichthyes > Lamniformes > Lamnidae > Carcharodon > Carcharodon carcharias. The sequence continues at coordinate 23,296,188 of NC_054476.1, forward strand.
TGTAGTGCTGTAATCCTTACAATTCTCATCCTTATTTTAAAATCTCTCCATAACCTTGCCCCTTTCTATCTCTGTAACCTTCTCAAGCCCTACAATCCTCCAAGATCCCTGTGCTCTCCAATTCTGGTATCATACGCATCCCCAATTTTCATTTTTCCATCATTGTTGCCCATTCCTTCAGCTGCCTACCTGTAAGCTCTAGAACTCCGTCCTTAAACCTCCCTCTCTACATCTCTGCACCCCCCCCTAAAGATGCGCCTTAAAATCTTCTTCTTTTGGTCATCTGCCCTAATATCTCCTTATGTGGCTCAGGGTCAAACTTTGTTTGACAGCCATGTTAATGATGCTATAAAAATACGAGGTTGGTGCTGTGTTGTTACAGTTGAAAACTTTTAAGAGATTGGCAGCCCAGAGACATCTGTTTGCATTTTAAGTGCACTCGGACATAGTATTTTACCACCCTCATCCAGTGTACTGATCAGAAAGGCATTGAGCTACAACTGGTTCAGGAATAGTCAGATTCTCTCCAAACCCTGCCAAACAGTGATTACATTTTCCTGGCTCTGAAGAAGAGTCATATGGACTCTAAAACGTTAACTCTGTTTTTCCCTCCACAGATGCAGTCAGACCTGCTGAGTTTTTCCAGCACTTTTTGTCTTTGTTTCGGATTCCCAGCATCCGCAGTATATTGCTTTTACATTTTCCAGCATTGATTTAGGTTTTGTAGGAAACCAAAAGAGGTGGCACATTGGACTGCCTTCTGGAGAAGAATCCACTTGCTCCTCTGGTTGTCTCAGGTCCTTGGAAGCAGAAGTAGGCCATTTCGAGCCCGTTTGCCATTTCGTTGGATCCAGGCTGGTTTATCTTAATTCCATCGAGCTGTCTTTGTGCCGTACCCTCAATGCCCTTGACAAGCAAAAATCTATCAATCTCTATTTTGACATTTTCATTTGACTTGGCTCAACAGCTTCCAGGGTAGAGAGCTCCAGGTTTTCAGGGAAGTGTTTCCTGGCATCTTCCGAAGAAACCTACCTCTAATTTCACAGATACAATCCCACTCTCTTTGTCCCAAAGTAGGTCACTTATAGCCACACAGAGACCTTCAGATACAAAATATCACTGAAATGATGTCATGCTTCCACCCTTCCCCCTCCCATTCTAAATTTAATTTCTTTATTTATCCTGGCAGCTTTCGAGAGTGTGCAGTGGTTTTAGATTCAGAAGGCGTTGGGAGGTGGGGCAGGGGAGATCTACCCAATTAAACAGATAAACATTAAAACTAACAAATTTATTATAGTTGATAAACTATAATACTTGTTGCATTCCATTGTATTCCCATTTGCATTTTCCTCCCAAATCACAATCTGCACTGCGTTAATTTTCAAATTATAACTATAAAATAAACTAGGAGAAACATCAATTTAGTTTCTATTCCCTAATGCGTAAAATGCCTGAGTGTACATCTGTGTCTGAAGTGTAACTTTGACTATAAATATCTGACAATACAAAGACAGCACTCCAGTAAATCAAACTCATAGGCTGTAACTCAACTCTTACCCTTTACATGCCACAGCTAATTCACTGCAGTAAAAATACTTATTCTTATGCAGGGAGGTTTCACGGATTGGTTACCTTCCCTTAAAGCCCAAGAAATACCATTCTGATTCAAATTGTTTGTGTTTCATACAAAGTCTGCTGTTAGAAAAGTAATAGCACACAGAACACAAAAGATTATTTCTGTGTCTTAGACTGCCTGATGAATTAACTCTTTGAAATGAGGCACTGAATAGGAAGCAACTCATTTCTTTATTGTGTGAATTTCACTGTTCAAGAGCTGCAAAGAGGGAACATTTTTTTCGTTTACAAAGAGCATACAAATGCAGCAGGAGATGGCATACCGTCTGTATTGGTGCTGGTTGTAGACAGCAACAGTTGGGGGCAGAAGGTGGGGGGCGGGGTGGGTGGGGGGGGTGCTTTAGCCTGTTGCTAGGCTACAAGGGGTGGATGGTGGTGGGGAGACCCCGAGTATAACCTGTCATCACTCATCTGAGGTGCTTGGAACCACAGCCTAGACCTCTTGATTGAGCTTCTGCTATCTTTAGCCGGAGATGGCATTCATCCACGAGGCCTGTGTGTGGCAGCTCCACTGGAGGCCGCGCGCTGGTTTCTGATGACAGAATGTCAGGATCAATTTGCCCACTTAATCCCCCTTCACAAGTGGAAAACCACTCGCGTATGTACTCTGCAGCTACAATCGCAGCATACTTCGTTTAAGAAGACACTTGCATTTCAACTATTTGCGTTCTACACTGCTACTCAGCATTTTTACTTTAAATGAGTAGTACTTTTATTTCTCCTGGCTCTTAGGTCATCATGATAAATGATCCCAGGCCCATGAGCACCATATATAATGTAACATACACTTAGTGTTTTTGCTTTCATGTTTTACTAGAAAACTGAGTCCTGTATGATTTATTGTGACTTGTTACGCCATATGCTTGTATCTTGTCTTCTAGGTGCCAACCTAATCATGTGTGGGAGGTGGAAGAAAGGTTTTCTGCTATAGTTTGGCTGACGTCTAAATAAAAACAACTCTCTGGTTTTATAGAAAGGAATAAAAATGAGAACATAAAGGCCACGTATTACTTCATCAAATACTTTCAGATGCAGTTGTCAACATTTTACAGGTATATAAGTGTGCTTCATTACTTTCAACAAATATTATTTTAATTTACCAATGCACATTCTTCCTCCCCCACATTAGGTAAATACTTTAAATATCATAAGTTGCCTCCATTATTTCCGCACATTCAAACATTACATAAAATGACATCAAATTTTGCAGCACAGTAGCAAGCCATTTGGCCCAAAAGGTCTCTGTAGGTGTTTATGTTCCACATGAGCTTCCTCCAGCATTACTTCATCGTAGAATCACAGAATCTTAATGGCACAGAAGGAGACCATTCGGCCCATCGTGTACGTACATGCTCTCCAATGAGCATTATGACCTAGTGCCATTGCCCTGCCTTTTCCCCGTACCCTTGCACCTTGTTTCTATTCAAATAATCATCTAACACCCTCTTGAATGCCTCGATTGAACCTGCCTCCACCACACTTCCAGGCAGTGCATTCCAGATCCGAACCACTGTGTGAAAAAGATTTTTCATATCCTTCTATTTCTTTCTTCCTCACACATTTATCTAGCTTCCCCTTAATTGCCTCCATGCTATTCGGCTCAAGGAATTAGCAAATTATGAGATTCAGCTCTTGTCAAATTACAATCTGTAAAAACAGAAAACAAAGCAGATTTTGCAAGACAAAAACAGAATTACCTGGAAAAACTCAGCAGGTCTGGCAGCATCGGCGGAGAAGAAAAGAGTTGACGTTTCGAGTCCTCATGACCCTTCGACAGAACTTCGACAGATTTTGCAAGCACTGGGCATCAGCCTGGAGTACGCATCCCAAGTAATCACTTGTGAGATTTTAATGTCTTTCTGTATTTAAGGTGGTGCAACGGCAGATTGCAACTGGAGAAAAACTTCTGTTTATGTCGTGCATTTCATAACCACAGGATGTCCCAAAGCACTTCAGAGCTACAGAAGTACTTTTAAAGTGTAATCACTATTGTAATTAGCGCAGCCAATTTTCTCACTTCAAGTCCCTGCAAACAGCCAATGTGATAATGACTGGATAATCTGCTTTTGTGATGTTGATTGATGGGTAAACATTAGCCAGGACACTGGGGATAACTCCCTTGCTCTTCTTCAAAATAGTGCCATGGGATCCTTTACATCTGCCTGAGAGGCAGACAGGGCATAGTTTTAACATCTCATCTGAAAGATGGAGTCAAGTGGAACAAAAACAGATGGCTCAGGAAGTCAACCTTGAAGATGAATTTCGGAAATTTGAGCAATGCCAGAGAAAGCAGCGTGGTTCACTTTATTCTCATACATCAACATGCGGCTAAAAAGGCAAGTTGCCACCCACAACCAAGAATGGCTAACATGAGAAAGTGGTTCAAAGTAATAAATGTTGTGTGTGTCTACTAAATAAAGGAAGCTTAACAATATAAGAATTTGGATTTTCTGAGGGGATGTGTGTGAGGGGGAGGTTTTGACTGTTTTGATGGTGGGTGTTGATATTAAGGGCTGATTTTTCAATTCAGGATCAGGAACCTGACGGGCGGATCATTTCCAGGTCCCAACCTCAACATCAGTGACAGACTAGCGGAGTGCCACAAGAATCAGTCCTGGGGCCTCAATTATTTACTATCTATATTAATGACTTGGAGGAGGGGGCAGAGTGTAATGTATCCAAATTTGCTGATGTTACAAAAATAGGTGGGAGGGCATGTTCTGATGAGGACACAAGGAATCTGCAAGGGGATATAGATAGGTTGAGTGAGTGGGCAAAAACTTGGCAGATGGAGTTTAATGTAGGAAAGTGTGAGGTCATGCACTTTGGTAGGAAAAATCAAAAGGCAGGCTATTACTTAAATGGTGAGTGACTCCAAAAAAGTGCAGCACAGCAGGATCTGGGTGTTCTTGTGCATGAAACACAAAACGTTAGCATGCAGGTGCAGCAAGTAATTAAGAAAGCAAATGGAATTTCGGCCTGTATTGCTAAGGGATTGGAATTTAAAAATAGGGAAGTCTTGTTACAACTGTACAGTGTTTGATGAGGCTGCATCTGGAGTACTGTATACAGTTTTGGTCCCTGTATTTAAGAAAGGATATATTGGCATTGGAGGCAGTTCAAAAAAGATTCACTAGACGGATTCCTGGGATGAAGGGGTTGACTTATCAAGAACGGCTAAACAGGTTAGGCCTTTATACATTAGAGTTTAGAAGAATAAGGGGTGATCTTATTGAAATGTACAAGATTCTGAGGGGGCTTGACAGGTTAAATGTTGAGAAGATGTTTCCACTAGTGAGGGAATCTCGAACTAAGGAACATAGTTACAGAATAAGGGGACACTCATTTAAAACTGAAATACAAAGGAATTTCTTCTCTCAGTGGGTAGTGAATGTCTGGAAATCTCTACCTCAGACAGTTGTGGAGGTTAGATCACTGAAAGTATTTAAAGAGGAGGTAGATAGATTTTTGAAATGTCGGGGAGTTGAGGGCTTTGAGGAGCTGGCACGAAAGAGGATTTGAGGCCTGGGGCAGATCAGCCATGATCTTATTGAGTGGCGGGGCAGGCTGGAGGGGCTGAATGGCCTATTCCTGCTCCTATTTCTTATGTTCTTAAAACATGATTTTTAAATGTAAAGGCCCTTACTGACTCGGAGGTGAATTCAGCGCACAATTAGTGGTGCTGGTGGTGGCCTGGAGGCTGGATCTCATGAGGGAGTGTTATTTTAAAAGTTAAACAACAAATGACTGGGCTTGCCTTTGCCTTGAGGAATGGAGCAGCAGGGAGCTCAGTGGGCCAGTGCTGGCCTGGGCAGGCATCCATAGGTGGCCCCATACATTTCCCATACCTCCCTTGAGACTTTGACAGGCCCTGTCTCTGAGAGGAGAGTGGTGCTGTATCCTCCATCTCGAAGAAGAAATTCTCCCAACCGGACCGAAGGAGCTGGCCGTGAGGGGTTAGCAGTCGGGGAGCCATTTGGAGGATGTGGGTCGAGTGTAGAAAGTGCTTTGATGATCTACTAAGTCCTGGAAAGATGAGTGGCAATGACTCCTGTGTGAAAAGTCTCTAACTCCAGAGACCAGCATACTCAAGACCTGAGCAGGTTGTGTATCCATAGTTCTCCCTAACATTGACCAAACGGCCAGTTGCATCACTGAGACATCAGCAACCCTCTCATGTGGGGCACAATTCGACAGAGGGTATCACAGAAGAATGCAACATCTTGAGTGAATGTCATGCTGGAAAGGGTGAGGGAGGGCAGCCTTCTCATTAATCTTCATCTCTTCATCTTGTAGGAGAAGAGAGCACATAATTCGAGAGAGGCATCTTGGATTGTTGAAGGTATGCCACATCTTCACCCACTGAGCCCTATGGAGGAGGAAGCGCTGGAGATGGTGAAGATGTCATTGCAGCAAACAATGGGCAATGACAGATGGGAATTCGTCAAGGACAGAGTCATTTGATAGCTCAATCCATAGGTGAAGAGCCTGGAGGTCACTCCTACTCAAAGTGCGCTGTGCCTGTAGAACCGCTGTCACCTATTGGGTCGGTTGTGCTGAGGCATATGCTGAGTAGGCCGAGTTGCAGAGGGGCGAAAGATGCAGCAGCCCAGTCACTACTTGGGCAGGGAGAGATGTCCCTGATGCTGCCCATCGCATCATTCCTCCACACCATCCACCATCTTAACTACCTTGTCAACAAGCTTAATTTAATTTAATTGCGTTGTAGCTGCAATGCTGCCCTTTGTCTTTCCCACCACTCATAAAAGGCGGAACCAACAGCACGATGTCAGGGTTCCTTCCGTCCTGATTTTTAAACCGCCCCATCCCTTTGCCCACCCACTGCATCCTGCTCCTGCAGGCCCCATAAAATTCAGCCCAGAGTATGCAACATACTCAAGGCCTATATGGACTCATTAGATTGCCAAGATTGATGTTGCATGGCCAATCTATTTAGAGAAGAATGCATCCTTGCATTGCCCTGTGACATCAACCCACTCATGCTTGATGCGGACTCTTCCATTCCCTCTGCAATCGTGGAAGTCCTGTCAGTTTTGCAGATTTTCTGTTGCCTTTAACGATTGTCTGTCTGATCAATGACCCGTGAGGCACAACATATCTGACTTGCTAAACAGAGCTTGGAGAGGGCCTCCCCATCCAAAGTAAACTTTCCACATCCATCCAACTCTCTGTCTAACTGGATCCATGGCCTCCAAATCCCATTCTGAGTGGCACTTTAAATATTCCAGCTGAGATTGCAGCAAGTGGGTTTGCAATGTGCCTGTTGCCATGCATTCAATGCCAAAACTAGAAGTCAAATGATAATGAAATGCCTGTATTAAAAATGGAGATGTACTGAAATTACTTTCGGGTTTCCTTCATGATACTGGGACTCCCAGCCCCACTTCCAACTGTCCTCAAGTTAATATCCAGGCTGCAATGTTAGCCCTATTTGAATATTCAATGGCCCCAGTAAGTATCCTTTCTTTACTGGGTGCCAGTGTTAAGCATAGCGCTTCAGCTGCTGTATAACCTAATTAAGTGAGATTGCAAAAACACTTCTTAAGCAGATGAGAATATTGTTGAATGAGCATCACTTTCATCTTTACATTACATTCCATGATTTTCCAGATAATATTCCCAGTTACAGTTTGGTCTGATTAAAGAACCATCAGGCAGAGAGAACATATTTTCCCAGAAATTGGATGTCAAGTCAACATACAAATCATTCCCCTAACTTTCTAATGCCCTGTAATAGTTGGATGAAAAACAGGCCTGAGAGAATCATTTCGTTCATTACAGTGTCTGTATGATGGAGAGAAATAAATAACACCATAACCACATTTATTTAGCACCTTTAATGTAGCAAACCATCCCAAGATGCTTCACAGGAGTATTGTAAAAGAAAACTTAACACTGAATGACATAGGGAGTTACTAGGACAGATGACCCAAAAGCTTGGTCAAAGATGTAGGTAAGCAACATCTTAAAAGAGAAGAGAGAGGTAGCGAGGCGGAGATGGTTATGGGGGCAATTCCATTGCTTAGGGCCGCAGTGGCTGAAGGCATGCCCAACAATTGTGGAGCAAATCAGGGATGAGCAAGAGGCCCGATTCGGACGAGCACAGAGAACACATCAAACAAAGATGGAAGGTAGCAAAAAGGCAAATTATAATGACTTGATATACCAGACGGGTTTCTACTTGAAACAGGTTACAGAGCTCTCTTACATGCTTGAAACAAGTCCACAATTAGAAAGCTCCACCCCACCGGATTTACCCGTGCTTAGGTCTCCTTCATCAAGAACAATCAGGTGACCCTAATAGGGAGACTGAAAGGTTATACCATCAATCACAACATTTCCTCCCCCTTTAGTATTTTTTTACATTTCCTATTTACAAAGAACATTTTAATCCACAACGCATACATACAGACAGGTCAAATGATTAAAGATGAAGTCCCTGAAGTGGTTTTCTAATTCGGTTATACGGCCTAGCTCTACCATTTGAGGTTTTCCCACTGGATCAACATGGTTAAGAACTGCAGCATCTGATACATCATTAGAAAGTGGCAATTCAGGGTTAGGCAACTCCACAGGGACATCAGGTATGTCTAATCTAGGTCAATGTGTCGCCTCAGGGATTAAAAGTTCGACATCAATTACAGGTGGAATAGCTTAGATGATCCACATGTTTTCGTACAATCAGTCTTCCACTTCCACTTGGATTGACAAGGGTCCAGTTTCTGAGGCAATTAAACCAGGACTCCAACTAGGACCATTTCCAAAATTCCGCACAAAAACTGTATCTCCTACAGTGAATCTGTGAGCTTTGCTATGATTCAATTTTTGATTACTCTGATTCTTCTCTACCTTCCCTTCTAAGTTTGGAAACACCAGGCTTAACCTTGTATGTAGGTGGTGTTCCATCAATAATTCAGACGGTGTTGAGCCCGTAGTTGCATGAGGAGTCGTACGATAATTAAGAAGAAAACGGGAAAGTTGAGTTTTAAGAGTACCTTCGGATAACTTCTTCACTCCTGATTTGAAAGTTTGCACTGCTCTTTCAGCTAACCCATTTGATGAAGGATGATATGGTGCTGTTTTAATATGTTTGATTCCATTTAAACTCATAAATATCTGAAATTCTGTACTATTATCCAAAACAATGATGTCTGTAAACCTTGTATACTAAAACATTGGCGCAGCTTTTCAATGGTTGCACTCCATGTAACTTCATATACATCCATCCACTTAGAATGCGCATTGACGATCAATAAAAGCATGGTACCCAAAAATGGACCTACATAATCAATCTGTCGTCTAACCCAGGGCTGACCAGGCCACTCCCATGGATACAGTGGAGCTGAAATGGGCAACTTCTGTTGTTGCTGCCACTGGAGACAGTGGTTGACCATGCTTTCAATGTGACTGTCTATGCCCGGCCACTAGACATAGCTTCATGTAAGCATCTTCAAAATACCTGGATTCGCACTGTGAAGTTCTGTCAAGAGTGGTTATTTTCCTTGTGAAGGGACAACAACTCTTGATCCCCACAACAAGATTCCATCTTGAAAACTTAACTCTGTTTTATGGGCATGGAATAGTCTTATCTCTTCAGACACTGGCGAATTCAACCACCCTTGCAAAACAAAGTCTTAGACTTTTGACAAAATTGGATCCCTGTTTGTCCAATCCTTTATTTGCTTTGCACACATAGGTGAAGAGGCCAAGAAATTCAGCACAAGTACAACTTCTTGTGGCACTAGAGCATGTACAATGCTATCTGGTAACAGGAGATGACAGAGTGCATCTGCATTTGCAATATGCACACCAGGACGGTGCATATAGGTGTACTCATATGCTGATAGCTTCAAAGCCTAACGTTGAACTCTTGCTGAGGCTAATGGCGGAATGGCTTTATCCTCACTGAATAAACCCATTAATGGTTTATGGTCTGACACAATGGTGAAATGTTATCCATGCAGATACTGGTGGAATTTCTTCACTCCAAATATTACTGATAAATCTCACTTTTCTAGTCAAATAGCCCTTTTTGGCTCCAGGGAGGGTTCTGGAGACATAGCCTATTGGCCTTTCGAAACCATCTTCCAACTTGTGTGGTAACACAGCTCCCACACCAGAAAGAGATGCATTGCAGGTTATTAATTTTTTTGATGGGTCATAATGTACCAGTAGTCATAATGAATGTAATAGCTTCTTAACTTTTACGAAGGTTTCTTCTTGTTGTGAATTCCACGACCAACAATGATTCTTTTTCAATAACAAGTGCAATGGTGCTAACACTGCTAACAAGTTTGGCAAGAGGTGGCCATGATAATTAATCATGCCCTTTTTTGACTTGACTTCAGTGATACTGGAAGGAGAGGGCATGTCCTTGATTGCCCTGACTTTCTTCTCTACTGGATGTAATCCCATGGCATCCACTCGGTGACCCAGATAAGTGACTTCTGGCTCTTGGAAGGTACATTTCTCTTTCTTCAATCATACACTAGCTTCAAAAATCTTCTTAAGACCTCTTCTAGGTTGGCCAAATGTTCAACTTCTGTTGGCCCTGTGATCAGGACATCCTTCAGGTACACCACTACTCAGGGAAGTCCTTGCAATAGACTTCCCATGGTCCTTTGGAAGATTGCACATGCAGATGATAAACCAAAAGGTAGGTGTATATATTGGTAAAGGCCCTTCCGCGTGTTGATGGTTACATATCCTCTAGGCATGTTGTCCAGCTCTAGCTGATGGTATACATGGCTCATATCCAGTTTGGTGTAGGATTTGCCTCCAACTAGCTTTGCACACAAGTCGTCCATCCTTGGAATAGGATATTTATCTAGTTTAGCTGCCTTGTTCATGGTCAATTTGTAGTCCCACAAATGTGAATAATTTGATCAGGTTTCATCACAGGGACTATGGGCGCTGCCCATTCTGAAAATTGGACTGGCTGGATTATTCCTAGCTTCTCTAAGTGGCACAATTCTGCATCCACCTTCTCCTTTAGGGCATAAGGCACAGGTCTGGCCCTAAAGAACCAGGGTGTCGACTCCGAATCTACATATAATTTTGCTTGTAAGCCTTTTATCTTTCCCAATTCATCATGAAATACGCTGTCATACTTCCTTAACAGCTTAAGAATTCCTCCTGTTCTCACTTGAAATATTTCTGACCAGGTGAGTTTAATTTTTTGTAACCAATCATGGCCCCGAAGACTGGGTCCTTCACCTGTCACTATGATCACTGGAAGCTGGGCTGTCTGTTGCCTATAGGACACAGGTACTGTGGTGATGCCTTTTACCTGTATTGACTCTCCAGTGTATGTCTTCAGTTGAGCCGTGGTTTGCTCCAGATTCAGTGGCCGGGTACCTTCATTTAGGTATTTAAATGTGTGTTCCCCCATCACTGTGGTTGTGGCTCCCATATCTATCTCCATGACTAGTGGCTTCCCATTTACTTGAAGGGTGACAGTTATTGGTTCAGTTTTTACTGCTTTGACATTGTACAGGGAATAGATATTGGTATCGGCAGCTTCAGGTTCTGTTATATTATTCATTTCATTAATTTCAGCCTGGTGTCTTATGGGCTGCCTCGAGTAAGCCCTGCCTTGTTTTATTACATGCCCTTTCCTGTGGCAGTAATGACATTCTGCCTCCTTGAATTTGCAGGTGTCCAGTACGTGGTTACCCCACATTTCTAACGGAGTAACTTTGGAATTGCTGCTGAGGTGTTTCCACTAAGCCTTTTCGTTTTACAAGCAGCAGAGACTGTCCTTCGCTTCACTGCTGTCTCCCTGGTTTTCGTGCCACACTAAGCTTCCTGTCCCAACTGAAGAATGGTGCCATGTTGCACACTCTGTAAAACCCTGCGAGTCCCTCGCAGCACTTCCAATGGCTAGCGCTATTTCCATGGCGCACTTCAAATTGATGTTAACTTCTGCAGGTGAACAGCACTGAATGGTGTCGTCGTGAATGCCACAAACTAACCGGTCCTGCAACATGTCATTGAGTGTGTCTCCAAAGTCGCAGTGCTCAGCCAACTGCTTCAATTTTGCTATATAAGTTGCAATGAACTCTTCCGGGGCCTTTACTCTGAGGTTAAACCTAAATCCCTGCATAATTCCCAGCAGGGAGACAGCAGTGAAGTGAAGGACAGTCTCTGCTGCTTGTAAAACGAAAAGGCCTAGTGGAAACACCTCAGCAGCAATTCCAAAGTTACTCCGTTAGAAATGTGGGGTAACCACGTACTGGACACCTGCAAATTCAAGGATGAAAATGTGCCTTCACGTGGTCTACCAATTCATTAAAAGATTTAAAATTGGGCATGTTCGGGGCCGTCAGACTGTGGATGAGGTTATATGTCTTGCTACCACAAACACTCAGAAGAATTGATTTCTGCTTCTCCCCCTCAGTTATTTTGTTTGCCACGAAATGAAAACCAAGGCACTCAACATACTGGCTCCAGTCTTCCATGGATGCTTCATAAGAGTCAATTCTGCCGAAGAGTGGCATGACTGGTGAGTATACCTTTCCTTTTTCCCTAAACCTGATGTACTCACATTCGTAAGGCAAGGTGCAGCGTCGGAGTTATTTTACTCTCGTCGCCAAACGTAATAATTTGACGGACAGGACAGGTTTCTACTTGAAAAAGATAACTCTATTACAAAGAGCTTTTAGAAGCTACATGCTTGAAACAGGTCCACGACTAGAAAGCTCCACCCCACCTGGATTACCCACGCTAAGGGCTTATTCATCAAGAACAATCATGTGACCCTTAAGAGGCAGCAGGAAATGTTATACCTTCTATCATTGCACAAATGATTAATTCTGTTTTCTCATGTCTAGGTCCTCTGCTGCTATCATGAAATGCTGTACCTGGCTTCCATGATTAAGAATGGCCAAAACGCAGACAAGGAGGATTTCCAAACTAAATGTCATTCAAGGCTGGCGTCCAAGGCTGTGATCACAAGGTCAATGGCCTTCCAGTAAACCTGCCTTCTGATTCAGACATTTCAGAAATTTTCTCCATGCTTAATGACAGAATGTTTTGAACAACAAAAAGCAGGATATGGTGACAGAGACTGATCTTCAGAAAGTGCTGATGCAGGTTTATTGTGTCAATTGCTAATCATTATTGATTCTCAGCCTATTGTTTTCAAATGTCTTTTATGCTACGTTCACAATTTAGATGCAGTTGAGTTATGAATTTGGAGTGGAATTCAACACATGCCAGTTACTTAATGGCTAAGCAAATTTATTCAGTGATATACCTTAGAAATTCAACCCAGGAAGGTCATGGGCTTGTTCGTTATGTTAGCTGCTCTCAGCTGGGTCAGTGATATTAGGGGTGGGTGGAGACTACATCAGGTTCAGTGACCGTTGGTTCAGGAAGGCAAAAGTCAACCCGGGTTCCTAAACCTAATTGTTGTAGAGCAAGTGCATGTGTGCAGTTAAATAATTGTGGGTCTGGGTGACATGGAATCGCCTGGCTCATTTGTGATCCTCCTGCACAATCAATAGCAGAGGGAGCAAGATAAAGCCGACACTGACTGGCAAGGTTTATGTGAAAAAACATGCTAAAAAATGAAACACTGGAATTCTTCTGCACAAAACAAACTCTCAATTTACATGGTGTTAACCTGACTAACCTGATAATAAACCGGGGACAAGGGACCTTATTCACATCATGAGCAGTTTGGGTCAGAGTTGGCAGAACTACCAAGTTCTGTTAGTAGCACAAGCTGATTATAAAGCATATGTGGTGATATTTACAGAGGTTGTGTACAATTCTTGAGAAATGCTGTTTCAAAATGGAAAGACATAGGCCGAGATTTTCCATTCCCATTCACGGTGAGTGTCATGGTGGGCAGGACTGGGAAATATCCCAAGAAGGCCAAAAACGGCACCGTAAAGCCAGTACACAGTTGTGTGCCGCAACCTTCAATGACAGGCATGTCGGGAATGTAATTTCACTATATTTGCATCTCATTATAAGGATTCCCTGCCAGAATCATCCATCCTACCCCCACCCCCAACATGCTGGAGCATCAGGGCACATCAGCGTGCAATTAGACTGACGTGTTTCACAACGGTATATCAGCGATGTACACCCGGCAGCCTGCACTTCACTCGTGACTTCAAGGATCATTCACGTACCTTTCATCGCGCAACGCTCACATTAATCAGTGCCAGGCTTCACAGGCAGCACCACAACTTTCAGAGGCAAGTCTCCACCTACCAGACCAGCGGTAAGGCGGGGCTGGCTTTTAATGGGCTGCAGGTTTAGGGCTGTACTTGGGAAGGGGGGAAACTGACTTCAGGCCTGAGAAGGGGCTGAAGGGCTAGGGCTATGCTGGGGGGCATGAGTGGGGAAGATTGGACTCAGACACATGAGTGAAGGAGGGTGCAGGGCTTACCGTCCTCAGCTCCAGGATGGGGAGAGAGTATGTTACAGAATGACATAAGCCACTTGGGGCCAGAGTGGGAGGAGTGCGGAGTGAAGAAGCACCTCAGTTTACATTGTTGAGCTGGCAAAGACTGATCTTGTGCCAGTTCAGGGAGGAGGATGGCATGCTGTCCAGAGTCTGTCATGCCCAGCATGATGTGCATGGGTCATTGTAGTAACATCATGCGCCTTGGTCCATGGGGCTTCAGGCAGCACACTAGGCCGCAGATGGCACACTCAGCCAGGGGGGGCATCTGCAGCCTGCAGATGGGGATAAGGCATATACATAGTGACCTCAAGATGGGGAGGAGTAAGGTTCACATGGGGCATAGGCACATTGACCTCAAGATGTTCTGGGACTTACAAACAGATATCCACCACAATCATGATAGGATCAAGGAATACAGGGGGAGGATTGAGACATCATGGAGGGGGAGAAACTGAAACATTAAGCTCCTCTGGGATGGGTTTCCACACTCACACAGGGAGGGTCCAAGCTGGTCTGGCAGTGAGAGCTCAGCACCACCATCTTCCAACCGGCAGTGATGGTGCAGCACAAAATTAAAATGAGGAGAGGCTCTGCTGCTGAGGGCTCTCAAGGCAGGTTGGAAGGCAGGTGCATACACGAGGGAGCCGATTAAAGTGGCACCTAATTGAACTGTGCATTCCCAAATCAGGAGAGATGCACAATTAAGGCATGTGATTAACCTTTCAGTGAGAAAGTAGGGAATCAGGAAGTGAAGCAATGATGCGCATTCATGCGAGACTAGCCCCACAAAGTGACACTAATCGCTCGCCTTGTATTCACCCCAGAGCGATAACAAAATACAGAGCAATTGGGTGACTGGACAAGCTTCAGAATTGTGTTAGACTCATGGCGCTGGATGGTTCACAGAAGAGGTGCCTCAGGCCCCCTCAAATATTCTCATTTCCTGACTAAACATTTATCCTCATGTTTGTTCCAAAGAATGTAGTATTAGAGTGAGTGAATGAGGATCCTAGCATCTGGGCTGAAAGCAGCATATCCAAGCACCTGGCCAAAGCAATACCATAGCAGTTATTATGTAAAGGGGGGTAGGGGGGAGCACCTTGGAACGTACCCCACACCGGCTGTCATTTCAGGGGCAAGTAGTTGCCGACACTGGAACAAAGCCCTTGAACCCACATCCACTGACAAGTCATTGACAGAAAGAGGACCTTTGGAGACTAATGCTGACTCATGTCTGTTTCTCACTGGCACTGCAGAGAGTGGGAGACCTTTAGGAAGGTAGAGCCTGGATTTATTGCTGCCTGTATAATCACATACAGGCTGGAGAGAAGAAGGAGAAGATTGTGACGGAGGTACCTAGCTCGCCAAAGGGAGGAGCAAAATCCTCAAGACCAAGGGCCAGCAGGGCCCCCTCCGGACAGAGAGGATGAGGCGCACAGTGACATTGTGTGTAGGTGGCTCACCAGGCCAAGGGCAACCAGAACTTGCATGTCTTATCTGCAGGTGAGCGAGAACCAGTGTCGCTGATGCCTCTGCATGCCCAGCAATCTGGTGACTCACATTTGTCACAGTTTCCAGGAATTGGTGCCACGGGGTCTGGGAGGCAATCCATTGTCAGTGGCTCTGAAAGTAACAGCTTCATTCAACTTCTACACAAGTGGCTCCTTGCAGGGATCCGCTGGGGACCTCTGTGGGATCTCTCAAGCATCCACTCACAAATGCCCACATGAGGTCACAGACAACCTTTTTGCCAAAGCCCACGATTACATTGATTTCAACAGAGATCAAACATGCCAGGACGCCAGAGCACTGGGTTTTGCTGAGATTTACAGATTCCCACAGGTGCAGGTTGCCATTGACTGCACTCATGTGGTTATAAAAGCTCCCTGACAACAGGCACTCCAATACATAAACAGGAAAGGCTTCCACTTGCTCAAAGTACAGCTGGTCTGTGACCACAGGAAATTGATCATGCAGGTTTGCACCAAATGCCCAGGAAATGTCCATGACTCATACATCTTGAGTAGATTGCAGATCCCGGACATTTTCAAGGGACCACACAGGATCCAGGGCTGGATCCTCAGTGACAAAGGGTACCCACAAAGGATCCAAGTTTTATTAATGTTACTGGGAGATATTTAAGATATCCATCAATATTTAAAGTAGTATTATCTTAAATCCCCAGGTAGAAAGCTCCCCAGTCTAGCAAGATACCTCTATCCCAACTAAAAGGAGAACTATCATCAGTACACTACAGCAGCTATGAATTTACTTTGAGAGATGCTGGGGTGAATCCAAAGAATCTAAAAGTCCCACTGTGTGATTCAATATTTATATCACAAAAGAGCTGAACCAGGAGAAAGCATGGTGAGCACATGTGCTGGATAACATCCTTTGTTTTCATCAATACCCTTTAGGCAAACAGGATAATGAGAGATAGTGGTCACTACACTCAGTTTCCAGGTTTCAGTTGACAAGTTATTTAGAGTCATTCTCATGGCCATCCATTGTTAGATTGTGGTGTCTTGCAATTTATCAATGCCTTACTGAGATGATGTACAGACCAATTCCTCAGCAATTGCCTTGGGTTAGAGGACATACCATATTTTATGCCACAGCTTGTTGGTGTCCTTGAGCACACAGTTATGCTCAGGCATATTTATAAGCTTTTTGAACTTCTGTCCAGCAGATGAACTCTGCTTTTAATTTTTAACCCCCACTTCATAGCAGAATCATTAATTTTAACCTTATAACTCCATATTTATAGCTGTATTCCTTCACAAACAGTCATTTCTGTATTGACCTACATGGAAAACAAAGCAGATGGCAAGACTGAAAAATGGCTTAAATCAGGGTGGTGTTCATGCACTCCTGCTTTTCAATATTTATATCACCGACCAGCCCATTTACCCACACACTAGAAGGTTCTTCTAAGCTGATGACTTGTGCATAGCACCTCAGAACCAATCTTTTGATACCATAGAGAAGTCCCTTAGTGATGTATTAACTGAGGTAACTGACTACTATGCTATTAACTATCTGTGGGCCAACCGTGAAAAGGCACCGGTTAGGTCTTCCATCTCAGGAATAGGGATGCAAAGTGAGCACTTAACATACCTTGGTATGTGAGAACACTGGCACACCCAACTTTTAAGTCAGTTTACCTCATTGTAAAGGCAAAGGTGGCACTTTTGCCACCTGGTCAACTCTAAATGGGGAACCGACCCAAGAACATTAAGAACAACTGCCCTTGCCCTGTACTCAACAGCTGAATGTGCCTGCCCAGTGTGGGAACACTCTCCTCATGCCAAGAAATTAGATCCCGTCAACACAGCTTGCAGAGCTGTTACTGGCTACCTGAAACCTACTAAAGTGGGTGACTTATACATGCTTGCTGGTATTACTGCACCCATCATAAGGAGGCAAGTTACATGAAGAATAGAATGGACAAAGCAGATTAATGATCCTCGTCATCCTCTCTTCCAGAAACAGTCAGCAACAAAGAATCTCAAATCAAAGGGCAGCTTCTTATAGAGACTGCCTGGCCTCCAGACTGTAACCCCGACAGCTGCCGCCTTGATGACTGGTCAACACATCTACAGACAAAGCCACACAAGGTGCCTCATGAACCAGATGAATCCCTCTCCTCAGGAGCCAGAGAAACATGGCCTACTTGGCTATGTCTCAAACGCCTTGGGTCTGCTGCAAAGCACTTGTGCAGAAGTGAAGATACAGCCAACAAATTCTGTCATCTCTGAGTGTGATAAGAAATCCCCTAGAATGCCTTCTACTACCAGAGCCATGAAGCCCAAAAGATCTGCAGGTCTTCAACTCTCAAGCCAGAGCTTGCATGGAATAATGGTGAGGGAATATACAGCTACACAACAAAAAGAAGAAGGCAGTGAGTTCTGGACCTTCATCACTCTCTGGACGAAAATAACCTTTCATCGACTTAAAACCTTTTATCACTTAAATTACTTAAAACCCATAGCCCCTGGTTATTGATCTCTATGCTAGGGAAATAGATTCTTCCCATCCTGTCTCTCTAGTACCCTCACAATTTTATACACCTCCATGAAATGTCCCCTCAGTTAAATTCCAAAGAAAACAATCCCAACCTATTCAAGATTTCCTTGTAAGTAAAATTTTCCAGTTCTGGCAACGTCCTTGTAAATCTTCTTTGTATCCTCTCTACTGCAATCAGATCCCTTCTGCAATTATATGCAGTGCTCTAGCATAACTTCCCTCTCCTTATATACTATCGCCCTGCCAATAAAGGAAAGTATTCCACAGGCCTTATTAACCACCTTATCTACCTGTCCTGCTACTTCAGGGATCTGTGGACACATATTCCAAGGTCCTTATATTCTCCTACACTACTGTGTTTCCTACCATTTATTATTGGTCCAAATCTTCCGGTCAGCCTCGGAACCATTGTCCATCACTGACCAGACAGAAAACTACTCACTTACCTGCATATGTTTTTTCTGTCCAAACTTCCAATGGAGGATCCTACAGTTCTCCCTCAGGGCAGGAGTCCATGGAGAGAGTGCAGTGAAGAGAATCCGTGCAGAAGCTATGTCACCTTTTTATGGCACGAGCTGCCATATTCTGGAAAATGTTCAAAGGTCCCAAGGAAGTGATGACACAGTGGTATAATCACCTGATTAGTAATCCAGAAACCCAGGGTAATGCTCTGGGGGCCCAGATTTGAATCCCACTACAGCAGATAGTAGAATTTGAATTCAATAAAAGTCTGATTTTTTAATTCATTCATGGGATGTGAACATCGCTCGCTGGGCCAACATTTAGTGCCCATCCCCAAATGCCCTTGTTCAGAGGGCATTTAAGAGTCAACCACACTGCTGTGGGACTGGAGTCACATATAGGCCAGACCGGGTAAGAACAGCAGATTTCCTTCCCTAAAGGACATTAGTGAACCAGATGGGTTTTTACAACAATCAGCAATAGTTTCATGGCCATCATTAGGCTTTTAATTCCAGATTTTGACTGGATTCAAATTCCACCATCTGCCATGGCAGAATTCAAACCCAGCTCCCCAGAGCATTACCTTGAGTCTCTGGGTTACAGCCCAGCGACAATACCACTATGCCATCACCTCCCCTAATTTGATGATGACCATTAAATGCCCTCTGAACTAGTGCAACTAGGGATGGGTTATAAATGCTGGCCTGGCCAGCGATGCCCACATCCCATGAATGAATAAAAAAAAGCTTCTCAATGTGTTAGTGGTTGAGTATATGGGTAAGTGGGTAGGTGGGTGAGGTCAGTGGGTAAGTAGGTAGGGTGGCAGCGGGGAAGAGTGGCAGCTGGATGAGGTGGATAGGGTGGTGAGTTGGTAGGTGGGTCGAGGGGAGTTGGGAGGTCAGGAAGGCTAATCAGGATGTCAAGGGGGGAGTCAGTGTGAGTGATTTGGTGGGGTGGGGGGGGGGTTTGTGGTTAGTTGTATAGTTACTGAGGAGTTAATTTAGGAATTTTCTATCTAAGATTTCCTGGATAACCATTCAGGTACGTAAGTCAAAGTCTTTAACACAGAGTGGAAGACTTTATCGGAGGGTCTCAGGGAGAAGGGGAATTGCCCATCAGAAAGTTCAAACTTCCCAGGCAATTCCCACAGAGTCAGTGCATAGGGACCTCTGTGGATCCCAATGCATATCTTGGGTTGTATCCAGAGACCGGAAGATCTGGGCCATTATTTTGTCTTGTTTTCCCTTCCAAAATGAATTATGTTGCTCTTCCCTGGATTGAATTCCCCCTGACCAGTCTATTGATATCTTCCTGCGGTGTACAGCTTTCTTCCTCAATATCAACTTCACACAAGAGGGTTTTCAGAACATGAAATATCCAACCAGAAGCAGCAGTCAAAGCGAAAGCTATGATAGAATTTAAAAGGAGAGCAGATAAATATTTAAACCAGGAAAATATAAAACTCTCTGAGGCAGAGTCAAAGGAATGGAACTAAATGGATAGATCTGAGAGTTGACATAAATTTGATGGGCTAAATGGCCTCCTTCTGCTGTAAAATTCTAAGGCTGGAATTTTCCAGCCCCATTGTTGTTGGGCATCATAGCGGGCCATGAGGGGGGAGGGGACCACATGGCGAGGAGTCCAAAAATCCATTTTACACTGTCCTGAAACCAGTTTGCAGTCATCTGCGCCACTCATTAATGGCGGGCCAGGTTTCCCACTGCAGCACATCAGGAAGCTAATTTCAATACTTTAGTATCTCAGTATAAGCCCTGCTCACCAGAATCATCCCCTCACACTGGATCATCCAGACACAAGCGACATAAGGAAAGTGCATCTGGCGAGTTGCTCTTCGCTTGGGGCTTTGAGGTTTGTTTGCCCACCTTGCTTTGGGCAGCAATCGCAGTCATCAGCGCCAGGCTTCACAGGCAGCACCACATCACTTTTAGGGGGCCTACGGCCAGGCTACCACCTACCAGACCAGCCGTAAAGTGGGGATGGCTTTTCAATGGTTGCAGGGCTAGGGCTTACTTGGGGAAGGGGGAGAAGTGGCCTCGGACAAGGGAAGAGGCTGCATAGTGAAGGCTGTACTGGGGAAGGGGGTTATCCCAGGGTGTGTGGGGGGATCATGCTGATCTGTGAAAATGGCCTCAAGATGGTGAGGGCTGAGGAGGCAGTGCCCAGAGGAGATGAAGCCAGATGAAGATATGAAGGTGTGTGTGAGAGAGTGAGTGGTGATGTCCCTTGAGCTGGCAGTGAGTGAGATGCTAGTGAATGTGTGATGGCCTTGTGAGTTGTGAGCTTAGCATGATGAGATGGTTGCCTTACCCTGGTGGCACAGATGGGATCATTCAGCATCTTTCTGCACTGGATGGCTAACCTCTTGTGTGCAGCATTGGCACTGACCACTTCTGCCACTGCCCCACAAGCTGGTGGTGAGAATGATGTGCCTGCTGCGGCCAGAGTGGGGGTAGAAGACATTGTGACGGGTCTCCATTGCATCCAGAAGGCATCCCAAGGGTGCATCACTGAATCGGGTGAGGTGGGGTGCTGCGCTCTTCTTGGCTTTTGGGACTATGTCTTCACTGGTGCAGTCCTGGGCTGCAAGCATGGAGAAGTGTGCGCATGGTTGCAGTCCAAATATGGCGCCCTGCGTAAGGGAGCAGCGAGGTAACAGCATGGTGTGTAAATCAGAGGCCACCTGTCAGTGAGATGGCATGTCTCCTGCTGCTGTATAGTTAATGAGATGGGAATGGGATAATATGGTGCAAAAATCTGCCACTGCAGCCAGCAGGTAGAAGTCTTTGTTCCTGCCCAATACTGCATTTTGTGCAAATCAGGACGATTCCGCCATATGATTTTATTCTGTGCAATGCTTTAACCTGTATCACACGTCTTTTCAGACTTGGATTCCATACATTTGAAGAGATTCTTAGGGCAAAATTTCTGCAGCTGCCATTGGCCTTAGTATTAAGATTAATAGCAAACCTTAGTAAATTTTATTAAGTGTTCCAATTGGGTTTTAGCATGTTGTGAGACTATTTAATTTCTGGTTCAAATCCCCTGGCACACATCCCCAAAACCAGTACTGCTTCTGCTTGGTTAAGGGTTGGAATACCGTCTGTGAATATTGCAAATTACCTCCTTTTCCTGCAGTCAAGCAAAAACCACATTGTTGGGAGCAGGAGTCTAATTTGTAATGTGTTGCTGTGAGACCACAAGAATGGGTGGTGTTAACCAAAGCACCATCTGAAATTTACACATCTCTCCACATGCTTTTATGTACCGCAATAAAGCAATTGTAATTGTCCCTACTTTCAATGACACCACACAAACACACCTTATGCCAGTACCAGGGAGTGGGGTGTTTTAAAATATGGCACTTGATTGCACATCACTAATCAGGCATCAGACTATTTAATGCATATAAAGAGAGTGAAAGATTGGCCTGAATAAAGCAACATAAAGGAATGCTTGTTGACTAACTTGGCACTCTAAACCTCCAAAAATCTTATTGCTGGTTTTGCTCATTTTGCTAGTGTGGGGTATCTTGCAGCCTTCCCTGTTAGACTGAAATATGCATGATTATGTTTTAATACCTTTTGCCCACAAAGTTGTTGGTAGTGTGAGTTGGTAACAACACAAAGAGGGCAACAGGGCATCTGGAACTTTGGTGAACAATGGGAACAATCAGTCTATTTCCTTAAACAATGAGATTAAAGGATGGAGAATTAGAAAGGGAAAGGACTGAGAAGGAAGATGAATTAAAGTGGGCGAATTCAGTGTCAAATCAGTATAGAAAGAGAAAGTGAGATGGAAAGAAAGATTGGATTCACAGAAAGAAAAAAAGACAAAGGATCAGTAAGAAAAAAATTAAATTTAAAATTTGGCATTTGTAAAATCTAAGGCATTTCATACTTGAAGGAACAAAAACAGAATTACCTGGAAAAACTCAGCAGGTCTGGCAGCATTGGTGGAGAAGAAAAGAGTTGACATTTCGAGTCCTCATGACCCTTCAACAGAACTGGGTGAATCCAAGGACAGGGGTGAAATATAAGCTGGTTTAAGGTAGGGAGGAGGGGTGGAGTTGGGGGGTTGGGTTGGGGGAGAGAAATGGAAGGGGGTGGTGTGGTTTTAGGGACAAGCAAGCAGTGATAGGAGCAGATAATCAAAAGATGTCACAGACAAAAGAACAAAAGAACACAGAGGTATTGAAGTTGGTGATATAATCTAAACGAATGTGCTAATTAAGAATGGATGGTACGGCACTCAAGGTACAGCTCTAGTGGGGCTGGGGTGGAAAGGCTAGCAGGGCATAAAAGATTTAAAAATAATGGTAATAGGCGGGAAAAGAAAAATCTATATAAATTATTGGAAAAAACAAAAGGAAGGGGGAAAGAAACAGAAACAGAAAACGTTTCTCGGACTGCTGTTCCCGTCACATTCTGAGATCCACACTCAGTGCCATGCGCTGCCATATGAACACACTCAACCTCCCCCTCCAGCAGCACCGCTGTACCCCTTTTCAAAGCTGCACGTGCCCCCAGTTTCATTTTATTCTTCATCTCATCCGACGCCTCAACAAGAAACTTTTTCTCTTTCTCTCAAGTGCTAAGGAACGCAAGCTCCAACAACTCATCGACACCAACACCCATCTAGGACCCTCCACCCCTGCCTGTCCCTCCGTCCCCACCCCATCTTCCAATCCCAGCCCCAGCCGTGTATTCACTATACCTCCTAAACTTCCCCTCTCCAACGCTGAATGTTCAGTGCTCAGCAAAGGACATGGTTTCATACCATTACGCCCTCATCTCAATGAATTTCGGGCTCGGCACGATGCTGAACTCTTCTTCCGCCGTCTTCGCCTCCGGGCTCACTTCTTTGTGCAGGAGTCCTCTCCCCGTTCAACGGATCCTTTTACCCACCTCCAATATTCTCCCTCCAACTGGACCCCTCCCTCTGGATTCTTACCTTCTCTTGATCTTTTTATTGAGAACTGTCGGCACGACGTTAGTCGTCTCAATTTCTCTGCTCCTCTCACCCATTCTAACCTGTCTCTCTCTGAACTTACTGCACTCCGTTCTCTCAGGTCCAACCCCAACATTGTCATCAAAACCGCTGTTGTTGTCTGGCGCACTGACCTCTACCTCGCGGAGGCTGAGCGTCAACTCGCAGACACTTCCTCCTACCTCTCCCTGGACCATGACCCCACCACTGAACATCAAGCCATTGTTTCCAGGACTGTCACTGACCTCATCTCCTCTGGAGATCTTCCTCCCACAGCTTCCAACCTGAGAGCCGCCCAACCTCGGACGGCCCGCTTCTACCTCCTACCCAAAATCCAAAAACAGAACTGTCCCGGTAGACCGATCGTGTCAGCTTTCTCCTGTCCCACGGAACTCATTTCTCGTTATCTTGACTCCCTTCTCTCTCCCCATGTCCAGTCCCTTCCCACCTACATCCGTGATTCTTCTGACACCTTATGTCACATCAACAATTTCCAGTTCCCTGGCCCCAACCACTTCCTCTTCACCATGGACATCCAATCCCTCTACACCTCCATCCTCCACCAGGATGGTCTGAGGGCCCTTAGCTTCTTCCTCAAACAGAGGCCTGAACAATCTCCAACCACCACTACTCTCCTCCGTCTGGCTGATTTTGTTCTCCCAATGTCCTTCAACTCCTCTCACTTCCTCCAAATAAAAGGTGTGGCTATGGGTACCCGCATGGGCCCCAGCTATGCCTGTCTCTTTATGGGGTATGTGGAACATTCCTTGTTCCAGTCCTACCCCAGCCCCCTTCCACAACTCTTTCTCCGGTACATCGATGATTACTTCGGTGCCGCTTCATGCTCTCGTCGGGACTTGGAAAAATTTATTAATTTTGCTTCCAATCTCCATCCCTCCATCATTTTCACGTGGTCCATCTCTGACACTTCCCTTCCCTTCCTTGACCTCTCTGTCTCAATCTCTGGTGATAGACTGTCCACCAATATCCATTACAAGCCTACCGACTCCCACAGCTACCTTGACTACAGCTCCTCACACCCAGCTTCCTGTAAGGACTCCATCCCATTCTCTCAGTTCCTTCACCTCCTTCGCATCTGTTCTGATGATGCTACCTTCAAAAACAGTTCCTCTGACATGTCCTCCTTCTTCCTTAACCGAGGTTTTCCACCCGCGGTCGTTGACAGGACCCTCAACCGTGTCCGGCCTACCTCCCGTGCATCCGCCCTCACGCCTTCTCCTCCCTCCCAGAAACACGATAGGGTCCCCTTTGTCCTCACTTATCACCCCACCAGCCTCCGCATTCAAAGGATCATCCTCCGCCATTTCCACCAACTCCAGCATGATGCCACCATCAAACACATCTTCCCTTCACCCCCCTGGTGGCATTCCGTAGGGATCGTTCCCTCCGGGACACCCTGGTCCACTCCTCCATCACCCCCTACTCCTCAACCCCCATCTATGGCGCCTCCCCATGCAAACGCAAAAGATGCAACACCTGCCCCTTCACTTCCTCTCTCCTCACCGTCCAAGGGCCCAAACACTCCTTTCAAGTGAAGCAGCATTTCACTTGCATTTCCCCCAACTTAGTCTACTGCATTCGTTGCTCCCAATGCGGTCTCCTCTACATTGGAGAGACCAAACGTAAACTGGGCGACTGCTTTGCAGAACATCTGCGGTCTGTCCGCAAGAATGACCCAAACCTCCCTGTCGCTTGCCATTTTAACACTCCACCCTACTCTCTTGCCCACATGTCTGTCCTTGGCTAGCTGCATTGTTCCAGTGAAGCCCAATGCAAACTGGAGGAACAGCACCTCATCTTCCGACTAGGCACTTTACAGCCTTCCAGACTGAATATTGAATTCAACAACTTTAGATCTTGGACTTCCTCCTCCATCCCCACCCCCTTTCTGTTTCTTCCCCCTTCCTTCTGTTTTTTCCAATAATTTATATAGACTTTTCTTTTCCTGCCTATTATCATTATTTTTAAATCTTTTATGCCCTGCTAGCCTTTCCACCCCACCCCCACTAGAGCTGTACCTTGAGTGCCGTACCATCCATTCTTAATTAGCATATTCGTTTAGATAACATCACTACCTTCAACACCTCTGTGTTCTTTTGTTCTTTTGTCTGTGACATCTTTTGATTATCTGCTCCTATCACTGCTTGCTTGTCCCTACAACCACACCACCCCCCTCCACTTCTCTCCCCCC
Organism: Carcharodon carcharias; assembly: GCF_017639515.1. Classification (NCBI taxonomy): domain Eukaryota; kingdom Metazoa; phylum Chordata; class Chondrichthyes; order Lamniformes; family Lamnidae; genus Carcharodon; species Carcharodon carcharias. Next base: position 23,321,972 of record NC_054476.1, read on the forward strand.
ACCCCAACCACCCCACATCCCCCGCACCCCCCCGCCGCCCCCCCCCCCCCCCCCCCCCCCAACCCCAACCTTAAACCAGCTTATATTCACCCCTCCCTCGGATTCATCCAGTTCTGTTGAAGGGTCATGAGGACTCGAAACGTCAAGTCTTTTCTTCTCTGCCGATGCTGCCGGACCTGCTGAGTTTTTCCAAGTAATTCTGTTTTTGTTTTCAATTTCCAGCATCCGCAGTTTTTTGTTTTTATCATACTTAAAGGAATTTGACTCCACAATAATAGTTCATTTTCTGGGTCAGATATATTGACTATTAATCATTAACAATTATTGCATCATTAAAAGGATATTTATACTGTTAATTACTAGGCTTAAATATCTGTGGCAAGTGTAATAGACAATTACTGTGCAAATGCAGCAACTTTGTGAAAACAATAGGGACATAGAAGGCAGGATGCTATTTTACAAAACTAATGGCCAACAGCTTGCAATAATTTGCAACTTATGAGGTATGTCTTCCTCACCCTCTGGGCCTGTATTTTCACAAGTAAGCCTGCGGTCACTATGAGCATCGAATTCATGATAGGAACATAGGAACAGGAGTAGGTTGTTCAGCCCCTTGAGCCCGCTCAGCCATTTAGTGTATGAAGGCCGGTCTGAATCCCTTACCCACGTTGATTCCATACCTTTGATATTTTTGCCTAACAAACATCTATCAATCTTAGTTTGGAAAGCCTTAACAGCTTTTTGAGGGGGACAGCTCTAGATTTCCACTACCCTTTGTGGAAGGAAATGCTTCTTGACATTATCCCTGAATGGTTTAGCTCTAATTTTAAGGTTATACTGCCTGGTCTGGGCCCTCCCCATATAACACAAGGTAAAGTAAATTGATAGATTTATAGCTTTGCACTGTCCAGGCAGAAATCACGCTTTTGATTTTTATTTATTCCAACAATACTTTGTGAACATGACACTGCAACAAGGAAGAGCATGAATATATTGGGAAGGGAAGATCTAATTCCAATCAGTGATGTATCACATCCTGTGATGTTTCATATCGCTCTAGAATTTGATTATGTTAATAAAATTCTCCCGTCTTATCTCAACAACAGTAATATTAAAGACTAAAACCTGACAGTCAAAAGAGGGCGTGAGGCATTCATTGGGTTTTGTAATGTTATGGTAGTTCATTGACCCTGTTCACTTTAAGAGATAGCTCATCACCTATTTGAACAGAATGTAAAAGATGCCCCGGTCACACTCAGATGATCATTTCACACTTGGTACATTTGTGAGCTGAGCTCCTCCATCTCTACTCGTTTTGCTTTGGTTGCAAAAAGCTTCGATAACAGTATTAACAGGCTTGCCAATTTAAGTTCATTTACCTTTCTCAAAGCATACATTGCTCAGAACATGGTCTCATTGCAGTTTACCTCTAAAAATACCATGTGAGTGAAAGTACAAACAATGTGAAACACTGTGCGGTGTTAATCGTTGTTTTATACAGAATTATTATTGGCAAAAGCGACATGGAAGAGACAAGGGGAATTGTTTTTATGCACCGAGTTGCTTTAATCTGGAATGTTGTCTGAAAGGAGATTTAATAATAATTTTCAAAAAGAAATTGGATAAATAATTGAAATGGAAACATTTGGAGGGCTATGCTGAAAAAGTGGGGGAGTGACTAATTGGATAGCCCTTTCAATGAGCCAGCAGAGGTATGATGGGCTGAATGTTTTCCTTCTGTGCTGTATCATTCTATTTTAAAGGAAGCTCATCATTGACTAATAGCTTTGCTCATCTGCTAGGTGGATGACAATATGTAAAGGTAAAAATACTGGAGTTATTGCTTTGGAATTCAAATAAGATTATCAAAAGAACTAAGGAAGAGGTCAGAAAAAACTACTTCACACAGAGGACTGTTGGGGTACTGATTGCCCTATTGGAAACACAAGTACAAAAGAAGCCCATGCTTTTCCATGCATTAAAGCAGATGCAATGGAAGGTGCACGATTTGCACCAGATTCTCAGATTTAATGTAGTACTAATCGGGTGCTGTACTGTCGGAGGCACCATAATTTGAGATGGGATGTTAAACTGTGGCTCCTTCTGCCCTCTCAGGCAGAGATAAAAGATCCCACAGCATTATTTCAAATAAGAATCAAGGAGTTATCCTAGCAATATTTGTCCCTGAACCAGCATCATTAAAAGCAGATAATCTGGTCATTATCACATTACTGCTTGTGGGGCTTCATGTACAATTGATTGCTATGTTTCCTACAACAGTGACCACACTTCAAAAGGAAAGTTTTTCATTGGCTATAAAGTTATTTGGGGTCATCTCTCTCGCTCTCTCTCTCTGTCTCACTCTCTCTCTCTGTCTTGCTCTCTCTCCCTGTCTCCCCCTCTCTCTCGCACTCTCGCTCTGTCTCTCTCTGTCGCTCTCTCTCTCACTCTCTCGCTCTCTGTCTCCCCCTCTCTCTCTGTCTCCCTCTCTCTCTCTGTTTCCCCATCTCTCTGTCTCTCTCTCTTGTTCTCTTGCTCTCTCTCTGTCGCTCTCCCTCTCTCTCTGTCGCTCTCCCTCTCTGTCGCTCTCTCTCTTTTGCTCTCTCTCTCTCTCTCGCGCTCTCTCTCTCTGTCGCTCTCTCTCTCTCTGTCGCTCTCTCTCTCTGTCGCTCTCTCTCTCTGTTACTCTCAAAGGTTATGGGAGGAAGGCGGGAGAATGGGGTTGAGAAACTTATCAGCCATGATTGAATGGCAGAGCAGACTCGATGGGCCGAATGGCCCAATTTCTGCTCCTATGTCTAATGGTCTTATGATAGGTGCTATAAAAGTGCAACTCTCTTTTCTTTTACTAGGGCATGTACAAAAGCAATGAATGAGGAAGTTCACGTTCACTGGGAGTTCACTGGCATGCCGCAGGATCTACGCAGAGTCAATCAGTAATCTACCACACACTACCAGTGGCAGTGAAGGTGTACAGGGTCCATGTAAATATGCACAGTTGACAGCTGTTCAAGAAGATAGCTCATCACCACCTTCTCAAGGGCAACTAGGGATGGGCAAAATATGCTGGCCCAGCCAACAAAGCCTACATCCCATGAATGAATAAAAAAAATTTGGGCAGCTCAGGCATTGAGGTGGATTTTAACCTGGAATGGGTCTCTGGTAGGTAAATTGGAGGAGTGTGGGGGTGTGGGGAGGGGGGGGCGGCGCGGGACGCATGCAGATGAGTATGAAACACACCACGTGAATTTCAAGCCTGGGTCATCTTAAACCCCAGATCTCATTGATACATGGGTCAGCTGCCCACCTAAAATGGACACAAAGTGCCAGCTGGCAACAGATGGGAAAGGAAATTTGAAGTTTGGAGACACAATGGGACTGTTCAGCTATACACAGGATCGGTGGGGGTACTAGTGTTCAGTGGGGTCTTATAGGTAGGGAGGGGCAAGTCTGTGGCAGCACAAGCCCTTAAGAAGATTTGAAGGAGCTCTTCCTTGCTCCATTAAGAACAATTATGCACAAGGTTTCTGGGCACCTAACAACGTGATAAGATCCCGATTAGCATTGACACATAAGTTTCCTGCTAGAACCTGGCAGGCATTGCATTTGCTGCCAAAATTGAAAACAGGAAAGAAGCAGGAATTGGGGCTGCTCCTTTTAACTGTTCACCTGGTCCATTGCTGTGGAGCAGAGAGAGTTAAATCTCCCCCTTCATTTTCAGCACAATGGAAGATCAGGCGTAAAAGTGAATGCATCTTGTTTAATTGCACAATGGTAATAATGTAGATATTTAATGTACTTTGTCGATGTATTTCACTCTTATTTGTTAATTCTGTGCATGGTGCCATTCCTTTGTGTTCCCCTAAGGCCCAATGTGATTAACTCTGGGCACTTGGTAAGACTGCTCCTCTTTGCTGAGGTCAATGTGTTCAGAGACAGATACTTCTGCTGGACTATGTGATGGCATAAAACTGTCCCTAACAACCGGATATACTCCAAGCAAGAGGCTGCTGGACAGCACATCATTTCTATGCCCATTGCTCCATATCTGAGGGATTCTTTGGGTTTTCAGAATCATTACCTCTATCATTTGCCAATCAAGTTGACTGCATCTTGGAAGTTTGACCCTAAAGCATTGTAGCAATAATTGGAGCATTCATGAAAGATGCTTCTTCAGTATATTTGACCTCTGCAACTCAAGTTCTAGTGAAGATGCTACTGGTTTTGTCAGACTCAATTGCGTACTGCAGGGCAAACTACTAATGCTCTATGGCATTTTTTTTTGTTGTTATTGGCTATCCCTTGCTAGCAAGGATGATTTTCTTCCATGATTCCGAAGGTGGCTAATGAGGCCGATTCAGGATCAGCAGACTTTATGGCATGTGGGGCATTTGTTGCCATGTGGGATGTCTGGTCGCGTTAATTTTCACTGTTTTCACTTTTCCTTTTCATTTTGTCGTTGTTGGGTCTCAAAATGCTGTGAATTTTCCCACAGGCTCTGCCACCATTTGATTCAGTCCTAGATGACGGCCTCCCAGGAGTTGATGTCAATGTTGCATTTCCTCAAGTTGGCTTTCAGCACATCCTTGAAGCACTTCTTCTGACCTCCTTTTGTGCGTCTGCCCTGACTGAACTGAGAGAAGACCTGCTTTGGGAGGTTGGTATCTGACATCCGAGCTATGTGAGTAAACCAACGAAGCTGATGGTGGATGATCAAAGTCTTGATGCTTATGATGTTTGCCTGTGAGAGGACACTGATATTGCTGCGTGTCACTTCCTGCTTAATATGTAAGTTCTTCTGCAGACAGTGTTGATGGTATGACTTCAGTGCTTTGAGATGCTGCCCGTACATTGTTCATGTTTCAGCCCTTACTTACTTACTGGATGGGATCATGGCCACCTGGTAGATCATGAGTTTGGTTTCAGTTTTGATGTCACGATCTTCAAACATTCACTTCCTCAGGTGCACAAAGGCTGCGCAAGCAGATTTCAGGCGATGCTGGGTTTCTTTGTCAATGTCTGTTTTCTGTGAAAGATAACTTCCAAGGTATTGGAAGTATTCCACTTTTTCCAAGCACTCATCATGAATCCGAATCAATGGGGCTGGGGCGTGTGCGTTTGGAGTTTGCTGATGGAGGACTTTGGTCTTCTGAATGTTAAGCGCCATCCTCTCATACGTCGACGATTCTCTGGAGATCCTTTCTGACACAACACTAACTGCAGCATCATCAGCGTATTGGAGCTCAGTGACTGAGGTCGGGGTGCTCTTAGTTTTTAATTGGAGCTGTCTGAGTTTATGGCGTTATGGAGATGGGAAATGGCAGCATATCCATTTGTAACTTCCTCCAGCTCCAAAACCCTCTGACATATCTGTGCTCCTCCAATTCTGGATGCTTGCGTATGAAAACTTTAATCATTCCGTCATTGATGGCATTGCCTTCAGCTGCCTAGGTGCTAAGCTCTAAAATTTGCTCCTTAAACCTCTCCATCTCGCTACCCTTCTATCCCCCTTCCAAACAGTCCTTAGCATCTACTTCATTTACCAAACATTTGGTGACCTATCCTAATACCTCCTCATGTGGCTTTTGTTTTGATAGTTTTGTTTGATAACCCTCTTGTGAAGCACCCTGGGGTGTTTTAATACTTTAAAGGTTCTATATAAATGAAAATTCTTGTTGTGGGGCACCTTTCCATACTGTCCAGGCTGTTAAATGCAAGTATATTAGTGATCCCTCAATGACCTTCATGATACATCAGCCTCCATTACAAAGCAGACCCACACTGACATAAAAATCAGGAGGGTCAGCTGGTACCCTTTTGTGTCAGCAAACGTTACATTCATCAACCATCACTGCATCAAATTTCTAACAAGTGTTTGTTGTCTGTAATTACTGCAGAATGGTGGTGGTGAGTTATAGTTCATTCAGGGAGTCCGAGTTGCTGTGGTAACTTGCACTTCTACATGCATGCTGTAGTCTGGAGCTATGAATAGTGATGGTGGAGGCTCCAACTTTCTTTCCATCACATGGCTGACTAGGAATCTCTCCTGCTCTTACCGCCTGCCATGGGCAAGTGTTTGGCCGAGTTATGAATGCACCTTCCTTGGCCATCAAGTCCTGAGGTGGGATGCGAACCTAGAACTTCTGGCTCCGAAGTAGGGACACAATCCACTGCACCAGACGACCTCTTACTCCTATCACTGTCCAATTCTCCTGAACTGTTTATTTCTGAACGACAGTCTGCTGCAAGTATTGTTTGCTGTGGTGAGCATCTCTTTTTAGTTTCAGCTTGAGGATGACTGCTTTATCCCAACTCTGCAAAAAGAAAAGATGAAAAAATAGGCAGTTTTTCCACATTGATACTGTACTGCTGTTGAGTGCTTCATTATCAGCTTAGATCATAGGCTGGAATTTTCCAGTCCCTCCGTGGTGGGTTCCCCCATGGCGGGTCCAGAGAGCCATTTAAACCTCCATTCACATTGGCAGGACCGGAAGATCCCACTGGCATGAGGGTCTGGAAAAATCCAGCCCTAGAGTCATTATGGCATTCGGCCCTTCGAGTCTGTGTTAGCTCTCTATAGAGAAACCAAGTCTGTCCCATTCCCCCACTCTGTCCTCATAGCCTTGCGGGTTTATTTTCCTCAAGTACCCATGCAATTTCCTTTTGAAATCATTCATCGTCTCTGCTTCCTCCACCCTTGTATTTAGTGAGTTTCAGGTCATTACCAAGTGCTTTGTCAAAAATTTCTTCCTCACATTCCCCCTGTATCTCATGCCCAAAACTTTAAACCTGTGCCCCCTAGTCCTTGCTCCAGCAGCTAATTGGAACAATTTCCCTTTGTCTACCTTATCTAAACCTGTCATCATCTTGTACACCTCTCTCTGATCTGCTCCCCAACCTCCTTTTCTCTAAGGAGAACAACCACAGCTGCTCCAACCTAATCTTGTAACTAAATTCCCTCATCCTTAGAACCATTTTGGTAAATCTCCTCTGCACTCTCTCAAGGACCCTCACATCCTTGTGCGTAACTATTTTGTATTAACAATTTTGTGCAAAATGTCATGCAATATTGGAATAATCTGATTGGAATACATTGACTATTGTCTTTCAAACTCCACAGAACCCAGACTTTCTAAAATTGTTCCTCCTGAAAAGATTGCTTGTTCGCATGGCATCAGCAAATCATCTGACCTGTGGAAATTTTTTGCTGCAATGATTTACCATACAAACTTCAAACATATGAAATAGGAGCAGAAATAGGCCATTCGGCCCTTCAAGCCTGCTCCTCCATTCAATAAGATCATGGCTGATCTGTTTGTATTTTGAATTCCACATTTCCATATACCCCTGATAACCTTTGATTCCCTTGCCTAACAAGAATCTGTCTACCTCCCCCTTAAAAAAATTCAATGACCCCACCTCCACTGCTTTCTGAGGCAGAGATTCCAAAGTCACACAACCCTCTGAGAGAAAAAATTCCTCTTCATCTCTGTCCTAAAAGGGCAACTCCTAATTTTAAAACAGTGCTCCTAGTTCTGGACTCACCCACAAAACGAAACATACTTTCCACATCCACCTTGTCAATACGGTTCAGGATCATATATACTTCAATCAAGTCACCCCTCAATCTTCTAAACTCCATGGAAATGAGTCCAGTGTGTCAAACCTTTCCTCATAAGACAGTACACAGATTCCAGGTATCAATCTTGTAAAACTCCTCTGGACTGCCTCCAATGCTTTTACAACCTTCCTTAAATAAGGAGACCAAAACTGCACACAGTATTCAAAATGTGGTCTCACCAATGCCCTGTATAACTGAAGCATAACATCCTTACTTTTATTTTCAATTCCTCTCATAATAAAGGATAACATTCCATTAGCCTTCTTAATTACTTCCTGGCCTGCATACTAACTTTCTATGACTCAAACACTAGAAAACCTAGAGATAAAAACAAAAAACTGCGGATGCTGGAAATCCAAAACAAAAACAGAATTACCTGGAAAAACTCAGCAGGTCTGGCAGCATCGGCAGAGAGATCTCTCTGCACCTTGGAATTCTGCAATTGTTTTCCATTTAAGTGATGCTCTGCTTTTTTATTCTCCTTTTACTTTATCCTTCCTTTAATTCACTCCATATACATAATAACTTTAGGTATCCTTGCCATTCCAATTTGAAATTGCTACATTTTTGTTAGCATATTTCACTGTCAGTGCAGCACACATCTTTACTACTACTGTCCTCTTCATGCCCATTTATGATAGTAATATCTTGATGTCCTTCCTTTAGTTGTTCTACTTCTTCAGGTCCTTCTAATGGTTGGTACAGAGTTCACTACCTCTGTCATATATTCCCAGACTTGCCTCCACCTTTGCACATTTCAAGTTCATCTTCGTCCCACCAACAACGTCTTAGTGATGTTCCATTAGAGTTAAAAAGGATTTGCGATGGGCCTGGTAACTTTCTCTCATGGCGTTGAGTCATTTTTCTATGACAATTGCACATTCTACAGGTGGATTAACAAATTTACGACATTTGTACAGATGAATTGGCTCATGAGCTGCCTGACAATTATTAAGGGATCACTATTATAGTTGGAATTTTTATGTACTCTTGGCGCTCTTGGAAAACACATATTTCATTAATATTGGCCAAAATAAGCAACGGCCCCATTTCTCAAAGCCAAGGAGTGTCACTTTAAATCTTCCTTCAATAATATCTGGAGACTTTGGGCCTTCTGTGCTATTAATTGAAATGCAAAACATCTCTTCATCAATAGGCCATTCAGTCCCTGAATATCTGCAATTATTGTTGAAGAAGAGAGAGCAGGGAATGTGTCCTGATACAAATAATAATTTCACTGCTGAATCTTCTGAAACAGGAGTGATTTTTGGCACCCTGTTCTCACTCCACTCTGTCGCTTTTCTCTCCCAAACTCTAGTTCATACAAGTATGGTCTCTGATTCTCCAACTTCTCATCTCAAATGTTACATGATCAAATATCAAAAGATCAAATGTCCTGTGACCAAACTTCCAGGAATACATCAGACCAGAATTAGTAACTCTAGTCTCACCCTTTAGGAGAACAGAGAGAAAATCATAAGGACAAAAACAAACATTGGAAGTTATAGGTAAATTGTTCCAGTGAGCGGTGACAAGGTGACAAAGCAAATCAATGATTTTTTTTGGTTGAGAGTGGACATTCTAGACAATTTATAATCAGTAATTTACCCTGACACACCAGTAGCTGTTTTTCATTTACTCTCAGATTGTGGCCATCGCTGCCAAGGCTAACATTTATTGCCTCTTTCTGGTTGCCTTTGAGAAGGTGGTAGTGAGCCACCTCCTTGTGTACTGAAGTCTGTGGTGTAGGTACACCCACAGTGCTGTTAGGGAGGGAGTTCCAGGATTTGACTCAGTAACACTGCTGGAATTATTCTATAGTTTCAATTCAGGATAGTAGGTGGCTTGGAAGGAAACTTGCAGATGGTGTGTTGTCCCATGCATCTGCTGCCCTTGTTCCCCTAGGTGGAAGAGGCTGTGAAGTTTAGAAGCTGCTATTGAAGGAGCCTTGGTGAGTTGCTACAGTGCAACCTGTAGATGATGCACATTGCTGCCACTGTGCATTAGCGGTGGAGCATGTGAATGTTTAAGGTGGCGGTTTTGTCCTCTCATTTAAGGATAGTGACAGCCTTAGAAATTTGCATTTTTTTGTGTACAGAGTACCATCTAGTGGTCAAGGGAACATATTAATGATGAAGCAGTTAGTACAACAACTCACCAGCAGCTTTAAGGTTAAGATCAATAGCTTTTACAATACATCCTCCTTGCAATTTGTTATTCCAAATAATTAATAGCAAGAGCACTTGTCTGAGAAATACCACCATTAAAGTAATTTCAGCACAAACAGTTATTGCCAAAAACAGCCCGCAGGCCTAAGGATTGTACTTGAAGATTCCATTGATCAGGAAGATCAAGCTCAAATAGCAACTTTTTTCCTGAATAATAAGTATCTTCTTCTAAAAACCTTCTTCTCAACAAATAGAAACTATAAGTTGGTCAACATGAATCTGCTTTAAGTGTGGCTGATCAATCAGGTTACAAATTAAGATGAGCCTTTCAAACCTAGTGCAAATCATTCTTTGGGGCATATTTTGGATGCAGTTTTGAACTCCCTAGCTTGAAAGGAGTACTCAAATGTTGGCAATGATTCAGACACCTCAGAGAAGGTTTGTTTCAATGAAGAACTTGCAGGAATATTATTTTTGAGAAAAGATAGTTACAAAGTTGTGATCCAAGTTTTTCAAGTAAGTAGCAAGAACTTGCATTTATAATAATCCTTTTTACTGAGAACATCCTAAAGAGCATTGCAGCTAATGAAGAACTTTGTTAGTGGAGTCATTGTTGTAATGTTACAAAGCATGTCAGTGGTTTTGCCACAGGGTGATATTATGCATCAAATGCAGTTGCATGATTCTTTGTCGCTGGTTATCTTACTGGAAGAGCGAGCCAAGTACGTAAGCCTCTCCTGCCAGTACACAGCCTCTACAATGCCAAGACACGGTTGTAATGCCTTCTGCCCTTCCTCTGGATTCAGCCCATGGGGCTGAGAGGGAGATACAGATGCTAGGCAAGTCTGTGTCTCCAAATCCTATGCAGACAAAAAACTAAATAGAGAGGCCAATCAACTGTGCTAAGTAGAGTCAATTTTGTGGTTAAGAGCAAGCATTCAGCTTAGAGAACAGGAGTGGTTTAAAGTTAATAACCCACAGGCAAAACATGAGGCCAATCCATTATAAAGGTATTTTTCTTGCAGCATACTGCCTAGTTTACCAGAAAACAACAACAACTTGCATTTGTACAACACGATTAATGCAAAAAAATGCTTCTGTTTATTTTTTTCATTAAAGAATAGAAAGGGCACTTCTTCATGACCAATCATTTGTGACTTGATTTTTTGAGAAAGGAATAATGGTGATATATTGCATTATTTGCGTCACATTTATTTCATGTCCAAATCATGTAACAATGTAGTTTGTTCTTTCACTACATTTTCCGTAAATTAAATCCACACATGGTGCCAAAGGGCGTATTCAACACATTAGGTATCAAGTCATTTGCAGAGCCTCCTATCAGTGGGATATTCCTTGGGTTAATTTCCCATATCCCACAATTCGCTAAGTGGGTGTTTTTATTACAGAAACCGTTCCACCTAGCACCAATACTGCACTTTTACTACAAATGCAGCCAGAAACTTAGCCTGTATTCAACCTAGAGTTACCAACTGTGATTAAATGTATTCCTGAAGGTTTCATTAAATGATTTGCTTCCATGGTCCAGCCATAAGTCGGCCAACACATCCATTCCTGTGACGCACTGTCTTCCTACGCCAATTGGAAAGCAAAAAGATTCATTCCCAATTGGATGATGCTCAACTGTCAATCAAACAGCCTTTCCCCGCCCCTCACCTCACTCCCCTCCCCCTTCCCCCATTTTCATTATTTTTATATCTGGTGAACAGAAATATTCAAAGAAAAAATTTTAAAACTATCTTTTTAAATGTCTCAATAATTTTTCTCCAGGGTTGCACCCAACAGTGTCCTGGAGATTGATCTTCAATTCCTGGAGTATCCAAGCCAATCCTGGAGGGTTGGCAACCCTAGCTCAACCTCACCGGGGAGAAATGAGAAGAAAGTCTTATTTTGCTCCATGTTGGAGCCATTTTGAGCCCTGACATCTGGGGGTAAAGTTTCCCTAACTTTATCAATACAAAATAGGTGAAATAGGCTGGGCCTGTGAGAATAAACCGAGGTTTTGTGATCTCTAATGCTGGGTTCAAATTCATTTCATCCGAAGCTGACCCCATCCATAAAACTGGCCATGCCTCCAGACTGCTTTACTGAGGATGGCAAGTTTCCTTCCATTGTGCCTATTTGCTGACATTCAAGGGGATGCTTCCATCAAGTTCTTTTTGGTGCACAGGCACATGTTACATGTTAAAAAAAAATTTAACTTAATGAACAACTGGCTAGCAGCGTACATATGGTTCAGGATAATTTTTTTACTAAGACATTTTCAGTGATTTAAAATCAGGTTATTCACAGGTGAAGGACTGGACACTTCTGCTAAAAATGCTTTTTTTGGTGATAAATTCATTTTTGACTGTATTAGTAAAACTGCACCGGGTTCAAACCAGTTCAAACAAATCATTCTTAAATACATCAATGAATATTTATTTAATGCAAAGGAAAGAGAAAACAATTGTGTTCTATTTTGCAGACCGAATGCACTGGCTGATAGAAGATTTTACGCTTTTAATTATACAAATAAAACTTAATAGAAACTTGAATGGTAACTTAATGAATGCAATTTCAAGTGCCATTTCCATCCAATTTCCCAACTGCACCTAAATCAGAAAGTCTACCCCACGGTTCAAACCATACAAGTTTAGTATTGACGCCTCTTAATGTCAATGGCTCTTAAAGGCTGTAATGGTGCAGCCTCCAGTGGCTGAATTCAAACTTGTTTTTACTTTGATGACAACCACAATTTATATTTGTTCACAATAATAAAAGACATTTTAGGGAGGGGGGCAGGCCATCAGCCCATCTTAATTTAACCACCTGGGAGATCTTTAGCTTGCTTCCCATTTAAGCAACCACCTATTTCCTAAACATGTCCAGGATTGTGACTTCCATTACTCTTGCTAGAAGTCCATTTAATTTATTGGTGTCAGCTGTGGCTCTGTTGGTAACACTTTCACCTCTGAGTTAGGGGGTCATGGGTTCAGGTCCTACTCCAGAATCTTGGGTACCTCATGTACTCAGGTTGAGGTAAAAGATCCTATGGAACAATCTCAAAGCAGAGCGGGAGAGTTCTCCAAATTTGCTGCCAGTATTTCTCCCTCAATCAACATAACTAAGTAACAGCTTTTCTGGTTTGTGGGATCAGCCTTTAAGAACTGTTTGTGGGATCTTGCTGCGTGAATATTGGCAGGCACCTTTCCTACGTTACAACAGTGGCTACATTCCAAAAATGCTTCATTGGAACACAGAAAGCTAGCATGCAGGTACAACAATTAAGGCGGCAAATGGAATGCTGGCCTTTATTGCAAAGGGATTAGAGTACACGAATAAAGAAGCCATACTACAATTGTACGGGGCTTTGGTGAGACCACACCTGGAATGCTATGTACAGTTTTGGTCTCCATATTTAAAGAAGGATATACTTGCCTTGCAAGCAGTACAGCGAAGGTTCACAACATTAGTCCCTGGGATGAGAGGATTGTCCTATGATGATGGGCTGATTAAATAGGAACATGGAAACATAGGAGCAGGAGTAGGCCATTTGGCCCATTGAGCCTGCTCCACCATTCAAACAAATCATGGTTGATCATCTACCTCTATGCCATTTTTCCCCATTGCCTATTTCTGTCTTGAACATGCTCACAGCCCTTTGGGGTAGAGAATTCCAAAGATTCACCAATTTTCGAGTGAAGAAATTCCTCCTCATCTAATCTTAAATGACCTCAAGTTTCCTCAATCTCCCCTCATAAGGCAATCCCGCCATCCCAGGGATTAGTCTAGTGAATCTCCGTTGTACTTCCTCTGTGGGAAGTGCATCCTTTCTTAGATAAGACCACCAAAACTGTACACAAAACTCCAAGTGCGGTCTCACCAAGGCTCTATATAATTGCAGCAAGACATCTTTACTCGTGTACTCAAATCCCTTGCAATAAAGGTCAACTTGCCATTTGCCTTCCTAGTTGCTTGCTACAGCTGCCTGCTAGCTTTTAGTGACTCACGAACAAGGACACCCAGGACCCTTTGAACATCAACACTTTCCAACCTTTCACCGTTTAAGAAATACTCTGCCTTTCTGTTTTTTCTAACAAAGTGGATAACTTCACACTTAATCACATTATATTCACATATCAGCCATGTTCTCGCTCACTCACTTAGCCTGTACAAACTGTCCTTACATCATCCTCATAACTTACATTCCCACCTAATTTTGTACCATCAGCAAATTTGGAAACGTTACATTTGATCCCCACATCCAAATAATTTATGTTGATTGTGAACAGCTGCAGCCACAGCACTGATCCTTGCAGTACCCCACTAGTAACAGGCTGCCATTCTGAGAATGACCCAGTTATTCCCACTCTCTGTTTCCTGTCTGTTAACCAATTCTCAGTCCATATCAGTATATTACTCCAATCCTATGTGCCCTAATTTTGTTTACTAGCCTCCTCTTCCTTATCAAAATCTTTCTGAAAATCCAAATACACCATATCCACTGGTTCTCCATTATCTGTGCTAAAAACATCTTCAAAAAAAACTCCAACAGCTTTGTCAAACATGATTTCCCTTTCATAAATCCATGTTGACTCTGCCCTATCATATTAGTATTTCCTACTTGTCCAGTTATGACATCCTTTATAATATATTCTAACATTTTCCCTATTACTGATGTCAAAATAACAGCTCTGTAGTTTTCCATTTTTGCCCACCTTCCCTTCTTAAATAGTGGGGTATATTTGCTACTTTCCAGTCTGCAGGAACGTTTCCAGAATCTATAGAATTTTGAAGATAACCACCAATGCATTCCATTATCTCTATAGCCAACTCCTTCAACACTGGGATGTAGCTCATCTGGTCCAGGGGATTTATCAACCTTTAATCCAATTAATTTTTTGAGTACTACCTCTTTATTAACTGGGGCTATACTCTCCAGATTTTAGAAGAATGAAAGGTGATCTCATTGAAGCATGCAAAATTCTAACGGGACTTGACAGGGTAAACACTGAGAGGTTGTTATCTCTGCCTGGGGAATCTAGAACATGGCAGCACAGTCTCAGGGTAAGGAGCCAATCATTTAGGACTGAAATGATGAGAAATTTCTTGAGCTGTGAATCTTTGGAATTCTCTACCCCAGAGAGTTGCGGATGTTCCATTGTTGAATGCATTTAAGGCTGAGATAGAGAGGTGTTTGGTCTCCGGGGAATCAAGGGATATGGAATGGACAAGGAAGTGGAGTTGAGGCAGATCATCAGCCATGATAATAATGAATGGCAGGGAAGGCTCAATGGAGTGTGTGATCTACTCGTGCTCCTATTTCTTATGTTCTTAAAATATTTGGTACATGCTGAGATCGTGAAAGATTCTTTATGGGGAGAATTTTCCCCCCATCGGGTTGGGGGGGGGTGGCGGGGGGTGGGGGGGTCAGTGCAGGGGTGGGCACGAACCCAATTGGTGCCCCCGATTGGGTCCGTGCTGCCATTTTATGTGGGCGGGCCAATTAAGGAAGCGCTGAGCACTACCTGTGCAGGCAGGGAGGGATTCCCTGAGTCAGGGCCTGCGCTCTTTCGCATGTGCGGGAAAGAGCGCAGAAATCTCCCTGAAGCACAGAGGCGCCTCATGGAGATTAGTTTAAGTTTCAAAAAGTTAAATAAAGGAAGGAAAACATTTTAAGACATCTCCTCATGTGACAGTGTCACATGAGCTGGAACATGTCAATGAATTTTTTAAAAAATTCTTATTTAATTTATAAACACTTCATGAAACCTCATCCCGCCCATGGATGAGGTTCCATGAAAAATGCAAAGGCCGCCTGGGCTCTTTGCCTGCCGCCAACATTAAGGTTGGACGGGCAGCTCATTTTATTGGTTTGATTAGTTTTTAAATGGCCTTAATAGGCCTTTGGCAGTTTGATGGGTGTACAGCTGAGTCGGCTGCGCACCCACCGAACTGAAAATCTAAATGACGCGCGGTGACGTCAGGATACACGGCCGGTGTCACCACGCATCATTTCACACATTGGCGAGCAGGCCCCGCCCCCACTCGCCGACCCAAAAATTCTGCCCCATGAATGTCAGTCTTTTTTCTTTCTACTGATCACACTTTGTGTAAAGAATTTTGTGAAATCGGTCCTATATTTGCCTTTTACTACTCTGAACTTATACCTCACAAGTGGCAAATTACTTCCATGTAATAATCTGAAATTAGCTCCCATAAAAAGCAAATACACTGTACACTTTCCAGCCTGGGATGCTTGGGGCCAAGTCATTTCTGGATTATGGAATTTTCTGGATTAAAGAATAGCGTTAGAATGCTTAACCACATGTGAACCAAAAAACGCCATTGATATAAGTATTTACCTGAAACATAGAACTGCGATACAACATTATAAAAGCAGCAATAAAAATTGTTTTACCTATCCAAATGCTGTATTTTCCATGTTTTCACTTCCAAAGTTCTGTACTAAAATGATGCCAATGACACAGGCGGAATCCTTCTGTCTGCTCAAAAAATTTCTGGACAAGTGTTTCTTTTCAAAGAATAGATTTCCAGACTGGAGAGATCATAGTGCATAACGTAAAAAGAGCTGGTAACTAAGTAGGTCGGTTCACTATCTGTTCATCTTGGGATTGAGGCCAAGATGCTGGATTAATTTCCTCTTTGTGCCAGATGTAATGAACCAAGTCAAAATATTTTTGCGCAACTAAACAAAACAACATAATCCTTAACAAAAACTAGAAAACTCACTTAAAGCTTATAAAATAGTCATGGTGGGTAATGAAAAATCCTAACTATTGTAGCATAGAATGGCCTTCAGAGATTATAGTTAATATATTATTAGAACAAACAGGGTCGGGGTAGGGGTGGTGGGGGCGGGGGTGAATAAAGGAATTCATTAGTCATCTCACTGGCACAAAATTATACACCCTTTCTCTTTTTTAACTACCTGCTTAACCTTGCTGGTATCTTCCTTCAGCCATGGGGTCAACTTCGACACATGCTGACAACATCCAGCTCTATTTCTCCACCACTTTCAATCCCTTCTTTGTGTTGTCAGGTTGCTTCTCTGACACCTAGTGTTGGATGAGGTACAAACTCATATAGACTTTGGGAAGATTAACAGCCATTTCCTTCTTCAGCCACTGTTTCACACTGAACTACCTCAGCATCCTAGTCAACTCTGACACCAGCTTCCAGCCCCATATCTTCTCCATCGCAAGGACTATTCCTAATTTCAAAACATCATCTGCCTATCTCAGATCATCTGCTACCAATGTCCTAGGATCATGGAAAGCTTACAGTACAAATAGAGGCCACTCGGCCCATCGTGTCTGCACCAGTCGAAAAATGAGCCACTCAGCCTAATCCCACTTTCCAGCATTTGGTCCAGAGCCCTGCAGGTTACAGCACTGGAGGTGAATATCCAGACGCCTTTTAAATGAGTTGAGGGCTTCTGTTGCGACCACCCTTTCAGGCAGTGAGTTCCAGACCCCCACTGCCATCTGGATGAAAATAAATGTTGTCATATCCCCTTTAATCTTTCTACAAAGCACTTTAAATCTACGCCCCCTAATCACTGACCTTTCTGCTAATGTAATTAGGCCCTTCCCATCCACTCTACCCAGGTCCCTCACAATTTTGTTCATCTCAATCAAATCTTCCCTCAGCTTCTTCTGTTCCAAGAAGAACAACCCCAGCCTATCCCAATCTTTGTCAATCAATGTCTTTTGTCACTTCCAGACTCAACTATTCCCATATATTCCCTTGTAAACTGCCTATCCTTCATCCATTTAAATTTCACCTTATCCAGGATTCTATTTCCCATATACTATCCAGTCCCACCTATCAATCAGTCCTGTTTTCACTAACTTGGCTCCCATGCTCTGCCTCACTGATATCCCCTTATGGCCTTGCTCTTTCCAAACTTACAATATAACCAGTCTTACAACAATCCCTCTCCCTAACTCCTTTCCTCTAACTGACATCTTGATGTTCCCCTACAATTGACAGTCATACCGTCAGCCACTTATTGTTAATGCTCTAGATTGCTCCATTGCTTCTCCATATCCCTCTTCTTTTTTAAGACCTTTACTCAAAAACTGAATGTCCACTGATAACTACTTTCCATGGCTGCCTTGATTATACCTCTTCCCACTTTGCTTGCTGTAAAGAGTCCACTCCAGTTTCTCATCTCTGTCCAATCTGCTCTGTCAATGTCACCTTCCTCATTAAAGTTCTGGAAGATCCTCCTTTTCCTCAGCTGAGGATTCATCTTCACTGAGTAAATAAGGTCTTTAGCTGTGCCAGTTCTATTTCCATTCAGCCCTTCTACTTCCTCCCACTTTCCAGCTCACCATCCACTTATTCACCAGCCTCAGCATTCGATGAATCATTCTTCCTTTCCACTCAGCTCCAGACCTCATTACAGCCTTGGTCCAAACATGAATTCCAGAGGTGAGGTGAGAGTGCCTTCCCTTGACATCAAGGTGCCCTAGTAAAACTGAAGCTAATGGGAATCAGGGCAAAACCTCTTTACTGGCTGGAGAATACCTAGCACAAAAAAAGATGGTTGTGGTTGTTGGAAGCCAATCATCTCAGCTGCAGGACATCGCTGCAGGCATTCCTCAGGGCAGTGTCCTAGGCCCAAATGTTCTTCAACTGCTTCATCAATAATCTTCCCTCTATGTTCACAGATGATTGTACATTGCTTAGTTCCATGCACAACTTCTCAGGTACAGAAGCAGTCCATGCCCAAAAGCAGCACAGGCTGGACAACATTAAGCTTGCACAGATAAATGGCAAGTAACATTCATGCTATGATACTGCAATGACCAATCAATGACCATCCCTAATGAGAGTCTAACTACCTCCCTCTGACATTCAACTATATTACTATTATCTAATCCCTCAACATCAACATCCTGGAGGTGACCAGAAACTGAACTGGAACAGCGAAATAAGTATTGTGGCTACAAGAGATCAAAACATGGGTATTCTGTAGCAAGTTATTAATCTCCTGGTTCAAAAATTTTTCCACCATCTCTAAGGCACAAGTCAGGTGTGTGATGGAATACTCCCCACTTGCCTGGATGAGCGTAGCTCCAATAATGCTCAAGAAGCTCAACACCATGCAGGACAAAGCAGCCCGCTTGATTGGCACCCATCCACTAGCTTAAATAGTCATTGCTTCCACCACCAACACACAGTGTTAACAGAATGTACCAAATATAAGATGCACTGCAGCAACTCACAAAAGCTTCTTTGACTGCACCTCCCAAATCCACAACCTCTACCATCTAGGAGGATAAAGACAACAAGTGCATGGAAATATCAACAGCTTCATGCTCCCTTCCATGTCATACACCATCCTGACTGGGAAATATATTTCCTTTCCATCATCGCGGCTGGTCAACATCCTTCAACTCTCTCCCTAAGCAAACCATCAGAGTACCTTCAACACAAGGACTGCAGCAATTCAAGAAGGCGGCTCACCACGCCTTCTCAAGGGCAATTAGAGATGGGCAACAAATGTTGTCCTTCTTGTGACACTCACATCCCATGAATGAATAAAAACATGAACCTTGTGAAGAGTTGGATGTTAGAAGAAAAAATAATAAAATTCTTCAGCTTATGGCAAGAATGGGAAGCATCATCAACATAGTCACTTATGTACTGGAAGGAGGAGCTGGGGAAAGGAATAGGGGTAGGACTAAGAACAAAATGTGTTCAACATATCTTACAAAAAATCAAGAACACATGTTGGGCTGTTGCTCAGGAATCCACACCTTCTGTGACTGACAGAGAAGAGATCTCTGTTGGTAAGGTAACCAGAGTCTGGGAAGTACCAGATGGCTGACAGGTGAGCTGGATTTAGCCAGAGGCCCTGGCAATGGCATAGTCTTTGGCTGGTGTCCTGCTCATGACTAAAGCAATTAAGATGCTTAAAGTGGCACTGGCCCTGACTCCATTTGGTGTTTTGAGGTCACTCAAACACATGGCGTGCTCACACAGGGGCTTTCGCCTGAGCAATCAGAAACTTCCAGTGCTGTTTCCAAGTGCCAGGTTCCAAAATCTCTTCAGCAGCTGACACTCACTATTTGAGATCTCAGAAATTGCATCCATGGCATTTTACTCTGCGTGGAGGGGTTCCCTATTTGGGCTGTTCCCGAATGCCCTCTACTTCCTTACCCTTGTCTGTCGTCTGGACATGCCATGGCATTCCATCCTCCCCTCTGGAGGAGGATTCCCCAGTAGGAGGCTCTTTATGCAGGATTCCTCACTTTTTATATTGGGGATTTGATATGAAAAGTGTTGCATAGGGCAGTCTGATGCAATAAATATTTAAGTCGATTCACAGATTCCCTGGCCACCTTTAG
The DNA here is from genome assembly GCF_017639515.1 of Carcharodon carcharias. Lineage (NCBI taxonomy): Eukaryota > Metazoa > Chordata > Chondrichthyes > Lamniformes > Lamnidae > Carcharodon > Carcharodon carcharias. Next base: position 23,342,146 of record NC_054476.1, read on the forward strand.
TTTAACTTCAGGCCTGAAGGAGTCAGTCTTTCATGTGCATCTGGAGTGTGAGGGGTTGCAGTCCCTGTTTCACTGAGGTAGCTGTTCCTCAAACTTTGGCTGCACTTCAATCCCACACTCCTGACTTTTGGCCACTCAGTGCAGAGGAGAGCAGGCAGATTGGAGGATGTCCTTCTAGGACGCTCCTAGGTCTGGCCAAGCTAGCCATCAACATGTCCAGGCAGCGGCAGATTTTAAAATTCTTTCATGGGCTGTGGCCATCGCTAGCTGGGCCAGCATATATTGGCCATCCATAATTACCCACGAGAAGGTGGTGGTGAGCAACCTTCTTGAACTGCTGTGGTCCATCTGGTGTAGGCACACCCACAGTGCTGTTGGGAAGGGAGCTCCAGGATTTTGATCCAAATGCCTGCCTCTCTTCCACAACTACATCAACACCTGGGTGTATCTACAGAGTAAATAAGAAGAAACTGTTGCCATTGGTGGAAGGATAGAGAACCAGAGGACACCAAGTTGAAGTGATTGGCAAATTAACTTGAGAAATACACTTTTCTTTACACAGCAAGTAGTTAGGATCTGGAATGCCCTGCCTGAGTGTGTGTTGGAGGCAGATTCAAGCAAGGCCTTCAAAAGAGAGTTGGATAATTACCCGGAGGGAAAAAAAAAATTGCAAGGCTACAGAAAGAAGGCAGGAAGAATAGAACTAGGTGCGGAGAGCCAGCACAGATATGATGGGTCCAATTGCCTCCTTCTGTGTTATAACCATTCAATGATTCTATGAGATATAGCAGGTGGTGTCAGCTGGTAGATATGAGGCCTTCTGCGACTGGAGGGGCTGAATGCATCACTACCCCTGGGAATGTAATTATAAACTTGATCTGTTAAGTTTCATTGACGTTTTTGATTTTTTGATTACGGTTTACTCGTGGTACCTCTTTAAGCGGGCACTCATCACCTTCAGTTAATTGTTTTAAAAACCTCTTAAATAGAAGATTTAGATGTGGGTTCCCACAGCAACACCTTTTATTTTGAGGAAGTGACTGGAGCTAAAAGTTGTTCAATGCAAGAACAAATGAGGATGATGGTGGGTGGAGACTGCTTGAGTCACTGTTGAGAGACAAAGGACTGAATTTTCCCCACAGGCTTTGGGACACTGACATTAGGATCAAATGGTGGGCCCAGAAGCAGTAGGGGCATCGGCATGGAGGGGAAACACTTCCACAACCCAAATCAATGATGGGGCTGTGGCCTTTCTCCCCCTTGGCCCCATCCTTGGGGCACTGAGCCTCCGACTCCGATGGTCCCCTGGACTGCTGCTGGGAGGCTGTTTTGATTGTGGTGGTGATCACTCCTCAAATTGAGGGCAAGGGTAGGCATTCTGACATCAGTAAAATGCCATGGTCGAGTCAAAAAGGCCCCCCCCAAAGTGGGGCCTTAATTGAACTAGTTGGTTCACAGCCTTTGGGAAAGATCCCCGGAAGTAGGAATTCATTGGCAATCCATCCTGATGCTGATCCCCACTATTATCCTGGCCCTCCAGTTCCAAATCTCATCTCCACAAGGTTGGAAAAATCTAGCCAATGTGGTCCATGGAATGTTATAGTGATAATTTCAAGGTTATGCCACAACTATAGAATGTTATGGGTCCAAAGCCTGTCCACTATCTACAAGGCACAAGTCAGGAGTGTCATGGAATACTCTCCACTTGCCTGGATGAATGCAGCTCCAACAACACTCAAGAAGCTTGACACCATCCAGAACAAAGCAGTCCATTTGATTGGCATCCCATCCACAAACATTCACTCTCTCCACCACCAGAAGATGGGGCAGAGGTGTCAGGGGAATGAAGGTCCCTCCTCCGTGAAAGACAGATATTTAGGGTCAAGGCTTGGACTGGTTAAAGTGGCAGACAGTGTCAGGCGAGTTGCAGAGGTAGGTGGATGAGGGGAGAAATAAATAGGGTCAAGATAAGAGAAAATAAGTTCCATAGGACAGGATTGTTGTGTAGAAGCTAGTTTAAAAACTGTAGGGTATGTGGTGGGTCATAAGGTTTGTGATGTTTGCAGAGATAGTTTGAGGTGAGGTAAATCCATTGAGTAATCAGAAGACAAAGTCAAAGATTCGCTGTATTGGCGGAGCAGGGGCAAAAAGAAAGGTGAGGGGAACCATAGATAAAAGCAAAATACTGCAGATGCTGGAAATCTGAAACATAAACAAAAATAGCTGGAAAAACTCAGCAGGTCTGACAGCATCTGTGGAGAGGAAGAGAGAGTTGACGTTTCGAATCCATATGTCTCTTCTTCAGAATTGAAGAGAAATAGAAATGAGGTGAAATATAAGCCGTTTAAGGGGGCGGGAAAGGTGGTGCTGGATAGAGGGCCAGTGATAGGTGGAGGCAAAGGAGAGATTGCCAAAGATGTCCAAGACAAAAGGACAAAGGGATGTTGATGGCGATGATATTAGCTAAAGGATGTGCTGACGGTGACATTAAGGATAGAAAGCAGGATGAGCAAGTGACAGATAGCCCTAGTGGGGGTGGGGTGGGGGGAAGGGATCAAAATAGGCTAAAAGGTGGAGATAAAACAATGGATGAAAATACATTTAAAAATAATAGAAATAGGTGGAAAAAGAAAAATATATTTAAAAAAATATCATTATTATTAGAAAAAAGTGTTTCTGAAAGGGGGTGGGAATGGACGAGAGAGTTCATGATCTGAAGCTGTTGAACTCAATGTTAAGTCCGGAAGGCTGTAGAGTGCCTAATTGGAAGATGAGGTGCTGCTCCTCCAGTTTGCATTGAGCTTCACTGGAACATTGCAGCAGGCCAAGGACGGACATGTGGGCATGAGAGTAGGGTGGAGTGTTGAAATGGCAAGCGACAGGGAGGCCTGGGTCATGCTTGCAAACAGACCGAAGGTGTTCCGCAAAGCGGTCACCCAGTCTGCGTTTAGTCTCTCCAATGTAGAGGAAACCGCACTGGGAGCAGCAAATGCAGTAGACTAAATTGAGGTAAGTGCAAGTGAAGTGCTGCTTCACTTGAATGGAGTGTTTGGGCCCTTGGACGGTGAGGAGGGGGCAAGTAAAGGGGCAGGTGTTGCACCTTCTGTGGTTGCAGGGGTTTGAGGTGATGGAGGAGTGGACCAGGGTGTCCCGGAGGGAACGATCCCTACGGAATGCCGGCAGGGGTGTGAAGGGAAGATGTGTTTGGCAGTGGCATCATGCTGGAGTTGGCAGAAGTGGCGGAGGATGATCCTTTGAATACAGAGGCCAGTGGGGTGATAAGTGAGGACAAGGGGGACCTTATCATGGTTCTGGGAGGGAGAGGATGGTGTGAGGGCGGATGCGCCGGAGATGGGCTGGACACGTCAACCACCATCGGTGGAAAACCTCGGTTAAGGAAGAAGGAAGACATGTCAGAAAAACTGTTTTGGAAAGTGGCATCGGCGGAACAGATGCGATGGAGGCAAAGGAACTGAGAGAATGGGATGGAGTCCTTACAGGAAGTGGAGTGTGAGGAGCTGTAGTCGAGGTAGCTGCAGGAGTCTCATCTACATGCTGTCCCACAGCAACATCAGTTGAAAGCACAGGTCTAGCTATCACATGTACGCTGATAACACCCAGCTCTATCTCACCACCACCTCTCTTGACTCCTACCTGGTTGTCAAATTAAGATTCCTTATCCGACATGCAAAACTGGATGGAGCAGAAATTTCCTCCAATTAAATATCATAAAGACTGAAACCATAGTTTTCAGTCTTCACCCCGAACTGTTTTGCCTAATTACCATTGCCATCCCTCTCCCTTGCAACAATCTGATTAAGCCAGTTTGTTGACAAGCTTGGTCTCATATTTGATCATGAGATAAGTTTCCGACACATATTCATGCCATCACTAAGACTATTTCCACCTCTGTAACACTGCTGTCATGTCCATAAGATATGAAAATGATCATAAACTGCTTCAATCAAACCTCACTTCTGCTCATTTAAAAATGGGCTTTGCTGGACCAAAAAACATGGCTGCTACAGATCACATGATTTGCAAGTTGACTACTGTTCTGGAAACTTCCAACGGTAACCTCAAGCCTCATCCTTGTGGAATCTCACACCTATCATTGCATGGACCCATTATAATCAATGAAACATGGGAGCAGCAGGCGGTCTGTCTCCCCAGCCTGGACCTATAACAAAGAGAGAGCAATGAAAACTCTTTATACTTACAGAGGCATTAATAACCACCATCTATCTCCTTAGGTGAGCAATATATTTTGACCAGGGGCACAGAAACTAATTAGTACCCTGAAACTGACTCATCAATGGGCAACCCCACATAACCAAAGCTCACTTTGGCTTTTGGAAAATTTTAATGTTACATTCCTGGACTCCCAAGACAGTCCGCTGTTAACATCCAGCCTGTCAACACCAAAGCAGGAGTCCAGGCTGACAACAAGCCTGCCTCAAGTCTAAAACTCCTCGAAGCCTAGTTCCTAGTAAGATTTCTGCCATCACCTGCAGAATGGACTGAGTCTCTGGTTACCGAACTAATTTTGCTGAGTCATCACCAACTTTAAAGGAATTCTGCAACTCCTGCTTTCAAGTAACTGAACCCCCCTGAAATTGAATTCCTACATGAAGGGACCCTCACTGGACTCTTGACATTCACATGAATTAATATCCATATCTTTGGTTCTTTTTGTTTTAAATTATTCCTAATTGTAAAACTCTTCTTTCCTAGCTCCTTCTTGTCCGTGTATGTATGTAGTTGTGATGACCATCCCCCAGGTTTGAATGTATGAATAAACAATGCTTCATATGTAACCCTAAAGAGAGTTGACTAAAATTGACTTCACAGAGGCTTTGAGAAACATGCCAAAACCTATTCAAAAATTATAACACCTCTGCCTATGGACAGACAGTGATAAAAATAAAGGAGTTTGCCTCTCTCCCCTGTCCGTAGCACTGCCCAATTTCACTCCAATCTCAGCTCATTTGCTGCTGAAAAACCTCATTCATGCATTTGTTACCTCTAAACTTGACTGTTCCAATGCACCAGGTTGGTCTCCCACATTCTACGTTCCATAAACTTGATATTTTACCAAACGTCCAGAGTAGTCGTCCACCAACCCAACCACGTGTGCAGAAATGCCACCTCAACCGAGACAGGCTGACATCTGAAGTGCAGGGGACCAGCCAGTGGCTCTGTGCCCCAAGGATGGAACCATGGAGGTGAAAAAGCCAGTGAATGGGGCTTTGGACGTGTTTCCCTTCCATCCCTATTCTGCTACTGCCTTTGGGATCTCCATGTCAGGGTCCCGAAACGCATGGGAAAATCTAGCTCTTTGCCTCTGAACAGCGAACATCCACCACCATCCTCATTTTTTCTCACATTGGAGTTAAAAGTTGTTCAGTCAGTTCCTCAAAATAAAATATGTCACTGTGGGAACCCAATCTAAATCCTTTATTCAACTAATGGCAGCATTTTAACAATTAGCCGAAGGTAATGAGATCTTTTAAAACTCTGCTGCCCATGCACCAAGCCCATTCCCCTATCACCTTGTGCTCGCTAACCTACTTTGGCTCCCAGTCAAGTGATGTCTTTATCTCGAAATTCCCAGCATTGATTTCAAATCCCTCCATGGCCTCACCCCTTCCTATCTCTGTAATCTCTTCTAGTGACACAACCCTCCGAAATATCTGCACTCAAGTAATTCTGTCCTCTTAAGAGAGCATCTCCAATTTTGATAGCTCCATCATTGGTGGCAAACCTTCGTTTGCTGAGCTCCTAAGCTCCCTACATTTCTTTCTCTCTCCCTGTCCTGTTTTCATCCTTTAAGGCACATCTTAAAACCTACCTCTTTGACCAAACATTTGATCATCTGACCTAGCATCTCCTTAAATGGTTCAGTGTCATATTTTGTTTCATAACACTCCTGTGAAACGGCTTGGGATGTTTGACATTAAAGGAGCTATATAAATAAAGTTATTGCTGTGCCCTAAATTTGTTGACATATAATGTTACATTATCACAATATACGTTAATGAATTCAAATACGGAAAAGGATACTTTAACAATTACTTAAATCAATGCACTAACATAATTCAAATTGTAGCTCCTTCACAGTATGAAATAAATTCGAACATGTAAACGTGCAGTGAACCACAACCTTCTGACTTAGAATATATGCATTTCAAATATATCACAAATGACACAAAGTTTGCTACAAACATCTATTGCTCCAGGTCCTTTCAACAGTGATGCAAAGAGGTGTCCAAGCTGCAGCACAATGGAGTGAAATGCCTGGCAGAGCTTCAGCACATGTATGGAGTGAAGTAAAAAGGCAAAACATAACGCTAATCATTATCTCAAGGGGGATGGAATACAAAGGGGTAGAAGTAACTTTAACAATATTAAAGCTATTATTCAGAGTACTGCATTCTGTTTGTGACACTGCACTGCAGGAAGGGCACAGTGGCCTTGAAAGAGGATGGAGGTCAGATTCACCAGAATGATAGAGAGCTAAAATTATGAAGTTATATTGCACAGGCTTGGCTTGTGCTCCTTTCAGCATGGAAACTTAAGGGGTGATCTAACTGAGGTGCTTAAAATGGCTAAAGGATTCGCTAGGGTAGATCGATTGAAAGTTACCTCAGGTGAGAGAATCCAAAACAAAGCAGCATGACCTTAAAATTAGAGCCAGACCATTCTGAAGTGATGCAAAAAACAAAGCATTTCTTCTACAAGGAGTAGTGTAAATCTGAAACCGACTCCTATAAAAATTTGTGAGGCTCGGGGCTGAATAAAGACTTCAAAACTGAGACTGATGGATTTTTGTTAAGCAAGAGTATTAAGGGTCATGGAACCATGCAGTCAAGATATAGATGAGCCATGACACAACTTAATAGCAGAACAGATGCCAGGGGCTGAATGGCATTAAGTTGAATGCTATGTTCCTGATTCTGATTGTGGCCAGTTCAAGGCCAGCAACAGTTTTTATTTTAAATTGCCTGCTGTAATGTCAAAAATAGTAAGACAAGGACCTTAAAAAGGTAAAATAAATCTAACTGGTTTTTAAGATAACTTAGCTTCTTCAGATGTCAAACCAACAGTTTTATCCTAAGTTTTTTGGCACCAGTATTAAAAAGTTCATTATTAACACTTGCTATATTATTAGCCAGTGCTTTATCAGGCACATTTGCTGCAAGTTTTAAAATAAGTCAGCTGGTTGGAAAAAGTATCCACTTCAAACCAAAAAAAAACTAATTCTAAAAAAGTATGTAAAAATTAAAATCAAGTAATAAGGATAAATATAAAACTGTCCAACAATTCAAAAGTTCATTATTAGCAATCCCACTATTTCAAGTATGACAGATCTGTACAGAGGATTCCCGTAGCTTCAGGTGCAAGAGAATTGGAGAATAAACCATTGGATTGCAGTCTGCATATCGAAAGTGAATAGCCAAACGTAAGGAACAGTGTTGTTAGGTCAATCTCATTATCGCCAAAATGCCAGTAACTAGGCCCGCAGAAAAGACTGCAAAAGTCTGCCATGTGGGAGTTCCAAAGTAAGAAAAGATCATCTCCTAAAAGAAAAAAAGTAAAACAACCAATGAATTAATTATCAACCCAGAACTTAATGCCAAAGCAATCAGATAAATGTTGCAGAATATATATGGATTGGTTAAAGGTAAAATTTAAAAATATGCCAAATGGATATACAAAAATGAATATACAAAACAAGAGAAAATACAATTCTTTATTAATAGATTTCTTGAATAATGCTCTTTACGCCTTTACGGTTCCCAGCTGAAAGGCTTGGCCCATAACCACCTATGAGGCCTCTGGTTGTGAAATTATACACACACGAGCAGTCTGAGTTGATCCATAGTCCAGATTTTCCTTTACAAAGATGCTAAATTTCTCTCAGAGGTCCCTCTGTGGTCTCACTCCTCCCTATCACTGTAACCTTGTCCAGATCTACAACCGCCCTATCTCTACCCCCTCCAATTCTGATATCTTCGCACTTGCGATTTTCAATGTTCCGCCACTGGCATTGTATCTTCGGCTGCTTAGGCCGCAAACTCTGTTATTCCCTCCTTAAACATCTCCCCCCTCCCTCTCTTCCCTTAAGATGCTCCTTTAAACCTCACTCTTTGACCAAGCTTTTGATCACTTATCCTATGCACCTCCTTATACGGCTTTGTCAGATTGTGTCTGGACATAAATGCAAGTTGATGTTGTTGACAGACAGTCCAAAATTAGCATTCTTTCAGGGCAAGAATCATAGGACTTAAGAAATAGGAGCAGGAGTGGACAATATTGCCTGCCAAACCTGCTCAACTATTCAATAAGCTCATATCTGATCTTCTACCTCAATTTCATTTTCCTGCCCTATCCCATATATCTAGATAGGTCCAAATCAGCATCTTCCCAAGCGGGCAACCTGCACCCTTGTTCCTCTAATTGAGTTGTTATAAAAACATGGGTTTTATAAGTAGGGGCAAGGCGTACAGAATAAAAAGGCAAGGATAAATCTGTAGAAAAATCATGTGTTAGGCTATAGGTAAAGTACCTTCTGTAGTTCCAGGGTATCTCATTATAGAACAAGGTCAGTAAAACTGTAGAATGCAGGAACAGCAGTAATCCATTCAGCCCTGTAAGCCTGTTTCTACCATTCAATTAGATCGTGACCAGTTTGTATCTTAACTCCATCCATCCTCCTTGGTTCCTTAACTCTTAATGCCTTCACCAACAATAAAGTCTATCAAGCTTAGTTTTTGTAATTTTCAACTGACCTCCAGATTCAAGAGTTTTTTTGGTAGAGGAGAATTCTGGAGTTCCACTAACTTTTGAGTGGGGAAGACTTTTCTGACATAACTCCTGAAGGGCCCAGCTCTAATTTTAAGGCAATGCGCCTTTTTTCTGAATTCCTCCACCAGAGGAAATCGCTTCTCTATATCTTTCCAATTGACTTCTTTAATCATCTTAACCATGTTCATTAGATCACCCCTTAAATCGCCTATACTGAAAAGGAATATAACATTATCTAGGCAGCCCTTCCGTTTGGCTCAGGTATCACCCTGGTGCACCCTATCCAAGGCCAATGGATCTTTCGAGAGGTGCAGCATCGAGAACTGATTGCAGTACCCTAACACAGAAAGCTTACACTATAAAGTTGCGAGGCTGTTGCCAGTGTTGGAAAACTTCAAATATGATTGAAAACTTGAGGAACATTGTTGGCTCAGAAACACTTTAAATTAGCTTTTTAAATATTCCATGAGATCTCCCTTGACATTGCTTATCAAAACAGGAGTCAGCAGCAAACTTTAACTGAGAAAACATTAAATATCACAAGTGTGACACTTACAGAAGAAGTGCGCACTATACGTAGATATTTAATATATTACAGCCAAAGGATCTTCGAAAGCAGTAGAGGAAAATATTATATTTCAACTCTTTCTTGGACTCGAACTCAAGTTCTGTCGAAGGGTCATGAGGACTCGAGACGTCAACTCTTTTCTTCTCCGCCGATGCTGCCAGACCTGCTAAGTTTTTCCAGGTAATTCTGTTTTTGTTTTGGATTTCCAGCATCCGCAGTTTTTTTGTTTTTATTATAGAGGAAAATATTGTTTCTTCTAGATGGGAGTCATCAATTTAAAATACTGAAGGAAGTGAAAGCTTACAAAAGACTTGCATTTATATTGCACTTTTCACGCTTAGGTGTCTCAAAGCGCTTTACAACCAATTACGGTAAGTCCCCATCTAAAGTTGCTCCCCTTTAATGTCATGTGTATAATTGGGCCAGTGTGCACACTTAGCATTGGGATTACCATTGTAGCATATTTTTGCGCTACGGCTGAAGTAGCGTTGTGTGACCCAATAGGCACCATTTTCGAGCAGCCTCTCCTGCTCACCAACCCTCCTGCTCGCAGCTCCACCTTCTCCCCTTGCTCACTTCCTCCCTCTCACCACTCTCCTCCAGAGCCCTCGCTCACAGTGAGGATTTAGGAGAGGGAAGCGGCAAGCAAGAATGAGAGGTGGGGATCAGGAGGGTTGAGGAGCAGGAGTTAAGTAGAAAGAGTTATCATTTTTCTTTTCTATTTTTTAATTTATTTTATTTTAGAAGTTATTACAAATACAGGAACTTAGGAACGTACAGTATTTCAAACTGCAGGATATAATGTTTTAATTTTCTTTCCTGATGATATAATATTTTAATTTTCTTTCCTGCTACAGCCTTTACATTGGTTGGGAAAATCTGATTCGCTTAACATTTCATTTAAAGTTGCACTTTTCAGAAACACAACTGCAATGTTAAGCAAAGGATAGTACTTTTGAAATGTAGCCACTTTTGTAATGTCAAAAACACGACAGCCAATTTGCGCACATAAGCTCCCACAAACTGCAACATGTCATTTGGTAGTAGAGAGCTTGAGTATTGCTGAAAAAAAAAGGCTTTTTTTGTCGAAGCTTTTCATCTTGCACTCATCAGGACAATTCACAAGGTTACCAAATGTAAAAGGAACAACAATTTATACTGTATGAGAAAAGAGTGCTGATTGGCTGGTAAGTGGACTCTGATTGGCAGAGGTGTTGCCATGGAGAATGCAATGATCATACATCCCAAAGACTGGTGGGTCATATCAAACAACACGGCCCTTCCGCTATTTGCGACAGGCAAGATACAGAGCTTTTTTTTTTAATTCATTCATGGGATGTGGACGTCGCTGGCTAGGCCAGCATTTATTGCCCATCCCTAACTGCCCTTGAGAAGGTGGTGGTGAACTGCCTTCTTGAACTGCTGCAATCCATGTGATGTAGGTACACCAACAGTGCTGTTAGGGAGGGAGTTCCAGGATTTTGACCCAGCGACAGTGAAGGAACTGCAATACATTTCCAAATCAGAATGTTAAGTAGCTTGGAGGGGAACTTCCAGGTGGCAGTGTTCCCATGTGTCTGCTGTCCTTGTCCTTCTCGATGGTAGTTGTTGTGGGTTTGGAAGGTGCTTACCCACCCAGCCCGTACTTGCAAAACTCAAAACACAGTGTCCAACAATAGGTGCGATTCCACAATTGGATTGGACAACATTTGCTAAATAATCCTCAGTGTGCTAAGAATTATGCTTAGTTGGGCTCGCAGTGTGGTGCATTTGCACGTACTGGAAACTACATATCTTAATACACAAGACTCTGTTCTTTGCAGACCGAAAGAACATGTACACACATTGCGACCATTTCAGCTCAACAAAATAAGTAACAGCCATTTACTGGTTCATTCCTCAGGGCAATGTCTGATTTAAATTTAAATTTCAAACAATGCTTGGCAGGAAACTGTCAGTCATCATCACCTGTGCATTCTTCATGGCAACATCTCTACCAATCAGAGTCCACTTGCCAGCCAATCAGCACTCTCTTCTCATACAAGATAAACAGTTGGTCCCTTTACGTTTGGTATTCTTACTAATTGTCATGATGAGTGCAAGGCAAAAGGCTTCAACAGAAAAACACGTATTTTTTAGCAATAAACAGCAATGTGTTAATGAACAGATAATCTGTTTTTTGTGCTGTTAATTGAGGGATAAATATTGGCCAGGACACCAGGGAATACTCCTCTGCACTTCTTCAAAAGTACAATGGGATTTTGTTCATCCAGCTAAGCAGGCCTTCAACATCTCATCTGAAACATGGCACCTCTGACAATGCAGACTCCTTCACTACTGCACTGAGTGTCAGCCTTAGGGTCAGATTTTCGCTACCGAAGTGGTTAGCTCGAGTCAGGCAACTTCCGAACTCGGCAGACCTGCCTCGTTTTAAAGCGCCATAGTCACACATAATTTTCACTCCTGGGGTGGGGAGCAGGTGCTGGATAGAGTTGGGTCTGCTGATCTTGGAAGCAGATCCTACGTGGCCAAGGGGATAGGCTGGTTAGAAGGCCCACCTCACTTCTCTGGGATTTTGTTCCACTTATTATAAGAACAGATAGGCACTCTATCCCTCACATCACCTCACCCACACTCCATGGGCCCTCGTACCCTGTGTGCTAACTCAATGCCAACTCATGCCCCCCAGCCCAGAGAACAGAAGCACAGAAACCCTGTCCTCATTGGCTGAGAACCCAGACCAATAAAAGCATTAACTCAGCAAGAATCTGTTTTGACAGGTGAAGTAAATTGATAATTTGCTTCATTGACATTTTTATGTGGTTATAATAAGTTGTTCTTTCTGTTACGTTTTTGTCAATGCCTCAATTTTTTTTTGAACAAGGTTAAGAGGCATGAAGTGGTTGAAGCCTCCGTTACTGATAAATTTAGTGGTCTTTCTGATTCACACTTTGACAGGGTTGTAGGAACAGCAGTTGTTTTTCAAAGACTATTTCTGAATTGGTGTTTTTTCCTCCTCAGCGGTTAAACATACTTGCGATTGTTATTAATATGGCTCAGTGGTTATGTACATAGTGCATACTGGGCGAATAGGCATGAGGGCATGCATTGGCACAGAGCTGACAAGGAGAGTATGTGGGGCTATGGGGAGTGGCTGGGGGATATGAATTGGCATGGAGAGTATGAGAGGCCATGGAAAGTGGCGAGGGCACAAGTTGGCATTGAGTTAGCTGGGAGGGTATGAGGGCTCAAGGAGAATGGTTGGGGGGGGGGGGGACATGGATAAGACCTTTTGAAATTATCTTTCCGAATGTTCCCAAATCTAGACAATGACTCATGACTCCTGTGAGGAGCCACGAACCACGAGTTATAGAGAGGCTAGCCCAGCTCCATGAAAACTGCAGGGGTCTAGGAGATGCCTAGCCCCGCAATGGAGGCAGACAAGTTGGGATGCAGGGTGTGGGCTCAGCACCCTTATCCCACGCTTTCAAAAATTGCCATGCCAGGGACAAGGGCAGGGATCCCAGAATCGAGTCCCACCCATCATTTATAAATGCCTCCAGAGATATCCTGATTCCATGAAAATCTGTTCCTTGATTTTTGAGTTCAAGTCCTTGAATGGGACGTGAACCTTGAATCTTACAATTCAGAGTCGAGAGCGTTACTAACTGAGCCACAGCTGACAAAAAAAAAGTTTGCATTCTTGGCGAAGGAATTAGTTGAGACAGAAACATTTGTACCTTTTTAAAGAGAGCAATGGATGAATACTTTAAGTACTGGGAAATATAAGGCTGGTGGAACTCTGCATTGCTCTGGCAAAGAGCTGCCACATATATAAGGAATCAAATGACTACCTTCCCACCTAAAGAGCTTGTAAACACCTATGCTTCCATGGTTCCTTATTGAAGCCCTTCTATAGTTTTGCTCCATTTTCACGCAACCATCAACACTTTGGGGTGGGGAGGTGCGGTAGGACGAAAGGGGGAGGCGGTAGCATAGTGGTATTGCCACTGGTCTAGTAATCCAAGCTAATGCTCTGGAGACACGAGTTCAAATCCTACCATGGAAGATGGTGGAATTTGAATTCAATTAATTAATCTGGAATAAAAAGCTAATATTAGTAATGGTGACCATGGCAACTATCAATAATTGTTATAAAAACCCATCTGGTTCACTAATGTCCTTTAGGGAAGGAAATCTGCCATCCTTACCTGGTCTGGCCTACATGCGACTCCGGACCCACAGAAATGTGGTTGACTCTTAAATGCCCTCTGCAATAGTCTGGCAAGCCACTCAGTCTAAGGGCAATTAAGGATGGGCAACAAATGCTGGCCTTGCCAGTGATGCCCACATCTCATGAAAGAATAAAAAAGCTTTAACTTACCCATCCACCTTGTTGCTGAATCCATGGAATAACACGGGTTTGAATCAAATCTAAAGACCAATTGATTATGGGTTGAATCATTGCTCTCAATTTTTTCAGTGCCTGTAAAAGGATGGTAAAGTTACCGAAAAACAACAGATGAGGAAAGCCATCACCCAATTTTCCCTCTTCCCCCCCTCTGCTGAAGATGCAGAATTTTGCTGGGATACAGCTCAGTGCTGCAGCTCTCTAGTACTCTATCTTATGATTCACAAGCACAGCTACAGATTGCTGGCAGTATAACTATGTGCAGTGTCATTGCCAAATATGATTCTCTTCCTACATGATGTTTACAAAGCAATTCTAAATAAGAGTGGGTTTCAGATGGGAGGGAGGCGAGACAAGCAGCCAATCTGCCCAGCACCATTAGTCTGAGACCCATGCTGAGGTGGAAAGAAGCTCAGATAAAAACTAGCTGTGGGGCCCGAAGCCACTGCCCCCATTCTATCTGGTTTTCCTGGCCCAAATTAAAGCAAGTCAAAAGCTATCCTTTAATAGCCTTCTCCTCTTCTTCTTAGCCAGGTTTTACTGAGTGCTTGGCCATTAAAATGTCATCAGGGGACTAATGATATCATCAGATACCAGTGAACGCACATAAATGAGACTCCCACTTGATCGAGTCAAAGCCTCACCTAAAATTAAAAAGGGCTTATTTAAAATAGCAGTGGGTAGGATGTCTTGGCTCAGCTTTTGTAACATGGAACGCACTTGGTGCTTGCCAGGCGGTGGGTTAAAATTGCTTCCCACAGCACACTTTGCAACAGAAAAAAATTGATAATGACCATTATATTATGGACAGTTAAGGTCAATTGTAGAATCACAACTGCTAATGGACTCACAGTCAACTGATTTATCATACCAATAGACTGTGTTGTGACAGAACTTTCTGGACTGTACAGTTGAATTAACTCATTAGGCATGGTGGGGTGGGGGTGGGGAGGGGAAGGATCACTTTAAATTATTTTCGCAACTGAATGCCACTCAGTTTATTCAAATTGGAGGCATGCATCTCAAAATTAAAAAAAAAACAATTTATTCATTCATATTTATTTTCATAATTCCTTAAATAATAAATGATGCAATGAAACCCAGTTTGCTTCAAAAGTGATTCCATTTGGCCTTATTTTACACTCTTACATATAATCTTTATTAGTGTTAGACAATGTGAACATTGCAGGGCACAGAAAGAGAATGAAATGAATGATTTGATTGTAACCTACAAACTCGGATATGTTACACATACTATTGTTCATTTTACATAATAATGTAGATATTTCACCTTACCTTAGAAACAAGCTTGCCTGCAAAATAGAGGAAGGTTACAATTCGTCCCCAGTTCAAGCCATCAGCAACTAATATCCCTTCAGCCACTTTGTATAATATATCTCGGATGTTTTCAAGAGGTACGTTCTCGATTACGCTGTCAGCAGAAAACAGCAAATAACGACAATTTTAACCATCTGCAGTACAAAATTTAATACCTTTTATTTAAAAAATAGTAAATGCAAAATGGGTTTTTTTCCTGTAGTCTAACATTTGAAGGTGATAGTAGTCCATGCTCACACGGCTGAACTAAGATTAACAATAATCCATTTTCTTTGTCTGCTTTCCTGAAAGTATGTAGCAGTGTTGGAATTAAAATTCCATAAATGCCCTCTGGTAATTAACCCAAATAGCTGAATGCAAGCAAGCTGTGACAGTCAAAACAGGGCCGAGACTATTGACTATTCAATAGACTACTGAAGACATTGGCACCAATGGTGGAGCAATTGAAATTAAATAGTACAAGAGGTCAGAACCGGAGGAAAACAAGAAAACTCGAGGGTTGTAGGGCTGAAAGAAGTTGCAGAGATAAGGAGGGGTGAAGCCACGGAGCGATTTAAAATACAGATAAGAATTTATGCCAAGGTAGGTCAGTGAATAGAGGAGTGATGGGTGAATGAGACTTGGACCAGAATATTGCTGTCTGCGTGGGGGGGGGGGGCGGCCCAACACACCGATGCATAAAATGACGCGAGGTGAAGTCGGGCGTTCGTCTCAACGCCATCGCGCGTCATTCCGACATTGCGTTTGGCAGGCGCACAGCGCACACCAGAGGCAGCAGCGTGCCCGCCGAACTGTCATCGGCCTATTAAGGCCATGAAAAAAGAATTAAAATAGCTAACCACGCTGCCCATTCAACTTTAAGGTTGGCGGGCAGGCGAAGAGCCCAAGCGGCGTTGGCATTTTTCAGGAAACCTCATCCACGGGCGGGATGAGGTTTCCTGAAGGTTTCATAAAATAAATAATTAAATTTTGCAACATTCACAAACATGTCACATGATGGGACGTTTAAGTAATTTTTTTTACTTCCTTTATTCAAAAGTTTAATCATGAACTTAATCTCCGAAGCAACTCCATGCCTCAGGGAGTTTGCTGCGCTCTTTCACATGCGCAGGCCCCGACTCTGTCTCCTCTGCCCGCCCGCAAAGGTAGCACTCAGCACTACGGAACGCGCACTACGCTGGGCGGGCCTTAACTGGCCTGCCCACATAAAATGGCGGCACACAGCCGATCGCAGGCGGCGATTGGCTCTGCACCCGCCCCCGCCCGCTCCCACCCAGCCCACCCAGCATAGGTAAGATTCAGCCCTTGGTGCAAGGTAAAATATGAGTAGCAGGGTTTTGGATATGCTGAAGCTTACACAGGGTGCAAGGTTGGATGCTGGCCAGAAGAGGCACACCACAAGGGGATTTAATAAAAGCAAAATACTGCAGATGTTGGAGATCTGAAATAAAAACAGAAAGTGCTGGAAAAACTCAACATGTCTGGCAGCGTCTGCGGAGAGAGAAACAGAGTTAACATTTCCAGTCCAATATGACTCTGCTTTAGAACAGAAGGCACACCACAAGGTGGTACTGTCAGAGCCAAATCAATTCATACATTGGGAGGTAGCAGGGTACAAACATAAATTAAAGTTGATAATTTGGAAAGGAGATTCTCAACCCTAAACTCCAGCATTCTAGCATTGGTGCTACTGGAAGACTCCAATGAAATTACTAATAATAATTGCTAAACCAGTTAATGTACAGCGACACATCTATGTTGCCCAGTTACATACTGCTGTAATTCAGCATTTCTGTTCAGCTCATCCCCAATTTTCTTCAAACTCTTGCATATTTCCTTGATTGTAGGGTCATCAATCTCTTTCCTGGAACCACCAAGATCCTCAGGGCTGAGTTGGGCTTGCGGATCTTCTTCATGTATTGTCTCCAATATAAATCTGCACCACAATTACAAAAAAAAAATTGACAGAGATCATTCTAAAATCCACTGATTCAAATGTATCCATCCATATCAATCCATTGTATTTTTTTTCAATAATGTAAAGTCTTGGCTTACAGCACATACATTTTTGAATGATTAGTACATGCTTTGTGTTATTTTCTACATTATAGTAACTACGGTTCAAAAGTACTTCATTGACTATAAAGCACTTTGGCATGTCCTAAGATCATGAAAAAGATGCAAGTCTTTGATGCAGCTAAGTTGCCCAACATGTTAAGGGCATTTTAAATGAAATAATCTTCATCCAAGTGGATGATCCAACTCAGACTCCTCCCGAGGTCCCCAAAATCACAGATGCCAGTCTTCAGCCAATTCAATTCACTCTACGTGATATCAATAAACAGCCAAAGGCACCAGATATTGCGAAGATTATGTTCCTGACGATATTCCGGCAATAGTACTGAAGACATATGCTCCAGAACTTGTGGCGCTCCGAACCAAACTGTCCCAGTACAGCTAGAACATTGGCATCTACCCTGCAATGTGGATTTTTTTTCCTCTTTTTCTTTCATGGGATGTGGGTCCCATCCCTAATTACCCTTCAACTATGTGGCTTGCTTGGCCGTTTCAGGGGGAAGTTCAGAGTCAACAACACTGCTGTGGGTCTGGAGTAACATGTAGACCAGACCAGATAGGAACAACAGATCTCCTTCCCTTAAGGACATTAGTGAACCAGATGAGTTCTTACAACCATCAACAATGTTTCATGGTTACCATTACTGACACTAGCTTTACAATTCCAGATTATTGACTGAATTTAAATTCCACCTGTTGATGTGGTAGTATTTGAACCCTCGCCTCTGAATTACCAGTCCAGTGACGTTACCACTACACCACCGTCTCCCCAGTTGCAAAATTGCTCGGGTGTGCTCTGTACAAAAAAGCAGGACAAATCCAATGCAGCCAATTGCCACCCCATCGGTCCACTCTCAATGATCAGTAAAGTAATGGAAAGGGTCAACAACAGTGGTATCGAGCTGCACTTGCTTAGCAATAACCTGCTCAGTGATGCTCAGAGTGGGTTCCGCCAGGGGCACTCAGCTTCTAACTTCATTACAGCCTTAGTTCAAACACGGACAAAAAAGTTGAACTTCAGAGGTGAGGTGAGAATGACTGCTCTTGACATCAAGGCAGCATTTGACCAGGTGTGGCATCAAGGAGCCCTAGCAAAAATGGAGTCAATGGGAATTAGGGGGAAACTCTCCGCTGGTTAGAGTCATACCTAGCACACAATGGTTATGGTTGCTAGAGGTCAATCATCTGAATTCCAGGACATCACTGCAGGAGTTCCTCAGGGTAGTGTCCTCAGCCCAACCACCTTCAGCTGCTTCATCAATGACTTTCCTTCCATCATAAGGTCAGAAATAGGGATATTCGCTAATGATTGCACAATGTTCAGCATCATTCGTGACTCTTTGGATACTGAAGCAGCCCATGTCCAAATGCAGCAAGATTTGGACAATATGCAGGCTTGTGACAAGTGGCAAGTAACATTTGCACCACACAAGTGTCAAACGATGACCATCTCCAACAAGAGAAAACCTAGCCATCGCCTTTTGACATTCAACAGTATTACCATCGCTGAATCCCCCATTAACAACATCCTTGGGGTTGCCATTGACCAGAAACTGAACTGGACTGTGGCTACAAAAGCAGGTCAGAGGCAGGGAATCCTGTGATGATTAACTCACTTCCTGACTCCCCATAGTCTGTCCACCATCTACAAGGTATAAGTCAGGAGTGTGATCAAATATTCTCCACTTGCCTGGATGAGTGCAGCTCCAAAACCACTCAAGAATCTTGACACCATCCAGGATAAAGCCGCCCACTTAACTGGCTCCCTATCCACCAACATTCACCATCAACCACCACCACCAACACACAGTGGCAGCGGTGTGTACCATCTACAAGATGCACTGCAGCAACTCACCAAGGCTCCTTAGACAGCACTTTCCAAACCCACGACCACTACCATCTCGAAGGACAAGGGTAGCAGATCCATGGGAACACCTGGAAATTGCCCTCTAAGTCACTCACCATCCTGACTTGGAAATATATCGCCATTCCTTCACTGTTGCTGGGTCAAAATCCTGGAAGTCCCTCCCTAACAACACTGTGGCAGTACTCACACCACAGGGATTGCAGCAGTTCAAGAAGGCAGTTCACCACCACCTTCTCAAGGGCAATTAGGGATGGGCAATAAATGCTGGCCTAGCTAGTGACACCCATATCCATAAATGAATTTTTTAAAAAGTACTTTTTCGATGGTTTAAGCTGGAAAGAGATTTCAATTATATGGACTGCTCCACTAAAATGCAATTCTTTTTGCTGTAATATGATGCATTTTAAGGCTTCCAGTAGAATATGGAGAGGAGCAACATTTTTAAGTGTAATATTGTTTTATCAACTGACTTATCAAAGATACATAGAAGCTGAATGTAAAGTTGAGGTAATTACGAACCTACGCAAGAGAGCTCCAGATTGTCTATTTAGAGTCCTGTTTATCGAATCTGAAAAAAATATACACATCAAAATTAATTATAAACTCAATAGATAGATATTTTGATTGCCAATTTGGATTAAAAAACAATACATTTCTCACTGCAGAGGAATACTGAAGAATGGTGAGAAAGAGAAATGTCATGGGGGCAAGGTGAAAAGAGAGAGAGCATGGACAGCCACTCGTGTCAGGCCTGAGAATGGGGATAGAGTCTGGTGAATGAAGGTCAGGGAAGTGGGAAACTGGGGAGAGGGGAGTCTGTGGGAGAAAGGGGAGTCTGTGGGAGAGAGGGAGCCTGGACAATGGGGGCAGGAATAAGGAATGTGGTAATTAGTTGGTTATGGGGGCTGCATTATCTTTAGAGCCAGGAGCAGCAGCAAAGTAGTGAGTGGGAGTAGGACCAAGGGAGGGCCAACCAGTAGAAGTGTGAGTGAGAGCTGGGAACTTTACTCTGGTTAAGCAGTAAAAGACTGTAACCAGTGTGTGAATGGGGGAATGAGGGGATCGAGTCTGAGGATTCTCATTGGAAGAATTGAATGGGGAGAGGGGTGGGGAGGAAGGGTCTTGAACTGAGGACTACTAGATCATGGGATGCTTTACCACATGAATTTGAGGTGGAGACTAAAACAATTTAAAAGGGAATGTGATCGGTATTTGAAAAGGAGGAATATAACAGGACTCCGTGAGGGAAGAGGGTGAAATGGGGTTACAAGAGAGAACACAGATAGTCAATGACAGGGATCCTTACCTTTACAAAGAAAAATTCAACTACATGTGATCAAATAGCATTTAATCACATTGTGGTCAGATCACCATTTGATTCCAAGAATACCTCCAACCGGAATTAGCAACATTAAGCCAGCAACACCCATTAAGAAATGCATGGATGGTGGCCTGAAAACCATGTCTATTTCCCAGTGCTATGTGCAATCTGTTGAGATTTCAACTGTGTTCAACTATATATGTAATGTCATATACCATTTACTTTAACAACTTGCTTTTTTATATTAAAGCTGCTTTAAATGCATCTCAAAGTACTTCACCTCAGCATAACCAGGTAGTAATGGAGCTAACAAAAGTGAGATTAGGACAGTGACTAAAAGCTTGTTCAAAGGGATGGATTTTAAAGTGGATCTGAAAGGAGAGAGAGGTGAAGAGGCAAAGATATTTAGGAAGAGTGCAGAATGTGGACTTGCGTTGTTGTGACAAGATGGCAGAAAGTGCATCCACCAACATTCGTACAAAAGAATGGGGAGAGATGCACCGAAAGACAACATCAGAGGAATGGGGAGTTTTGAGAAGTTGTCAGGCTGGAGGAGATCACAGACATGAGGATGAGAATTTGAAATTTGAAGCCTTCGGGGACTGGAAGCCAATTGAAGATCAGTGAGCAAAAGGATAATGGATGAGTGGAACACGACGCAACATAGACAGCAGACATGATGATGAGCTTAAGTTTATGGAGGGGCAGGATGGGAAACTGGTCAGGAGAACATTGAATAGTCAAGTCTGGAAGTGAAAAAGGCACAAATGCAATTTTCAGCAACAGGCAAGATGAGTTAGGATTGCAAGTGGATCATATTAGAAGTGGGAGTAGGCACATGGAATCTGAAGCTTAACTCAGGGTTGAATAGGATACTAAGGTTACAAACAGTCTGAGAAACTGACAGGGAAGAGAACAGAATTAGTTGCAAGAGTATGATGTTTGTGGCAAGGACCACTGATGGCTGTCTTCTCAATATTTTCCTCAAACAAACTGTTGCTCATCCAAGACTGAATAGTGGACAAACAGTCCCTAGAGAGATTAAGAGATATGGCAAAAAGATAAAGCTGGGCAGCACCATTGTTCATGTGAAACCTGACCCAAGTCTGCAGGTGATGTTGCCAAGGAGCAATATTTAGGTGACAAGGAGGGCCGGGCTGAGGACAGACCATTGTGCGACTGCAAAGGTAATTGTGCAGAGAAGGAATAGAAGTCTTTGCTCAGGATGCCCTGGTTATGATGCTCGATGAAAATCACACCTACATGGAGGGACAAGTGGCCATCTAGAAGGACTTGAGACAAATGGAAAAGGTTGCAGAGAAATCCAATGTCATCCTCAATGACAATACCCAAGACTACCTGAAGCAGGTGGTGACACCACATATATCCCCATCTATCTTTCTCTTGACAAAGAGACCTCCAGTTGAGTCAATGCATACAATGTCCTAGTCCTAGATGAATTATTTGGAGAAAACAATGGAAAGTGGTTACTAATAGTCATGCAGCGCTATCTATCAGGGTGGTCTAACTGATACCATCACAGCTATCCTCTGACCCCGGATCCACCACCAATTGCATGGCTAGTGGCTCCCTACAAGGTGGCAGCTTCCCTTTTGATAGCTGCAATCAGGAACACATCCTACAAAATCAGGAACAAATGGCCTCAATCAGGGACCCTCTCAAGTGTCTCAGATTGTGGCCGATGTCTTGATTTTGTTAAGAAAACAAGTTTTTATGCTTTACACTATGATTAACTGTGTCAAACATTGCAAGAACAAAAGGAAGAATAGTATGTTATAGTTACTTAAGATATAGTTGGTGACTTTGACCAGTACGGTCTTGATGCCATCAGCAAGCCAGAACCCAGACTGAAAACTAAAGGTCCTGAATTAATTTATCACAGGAATCCAACATTCTCAAAATGTTGAATAATCACACCAGTTTGTGGGACATAAAGAGCACTGAAGAAATTCCAGCTTACAAAACATACAGTTATGTTGATTTTCTACTGAGAGAGAAGGAAGCGCAGAGCTGGGAGATCAAGAATGTTTACACATCTTTCCTCATTGGGTCAGCATGCATAAGCAGAGTGAAGTGGAGTTCAGAGATAAAGGAAAGTAAAGGACACCATTGGGGCTGGTCAAAACTGCAGCGGTTCAAGAAGGCAGCTCACCACCACCTTCTCAAGGGCAACTAGGGATGAGCAATATATGCTGGCCCAGCCAGCAAAGCCCAAACCCCGTGAATGAATTTTTTTTTAAAAGAGGGCAGTAAAAATGCAACCGGGATGAGGAGCACAAGATCCAGACTGAGACTGAATTGCAGAGTCATTGGTGACTGAATGTTACTTTCTTTTCTCAACGCTATTTGAGAATTTGAAATTTGAAGCCTTCGGGGACTGGAAGCCAATTGAAGATCAGTGAGTAAACGGGTAATGGATGAGTGGGACACGACGCAACATAGACAGCAGACATAATGATGAGCTTAAGTTTATGGAGGGGCAGGATGGGAAACTGGTCAGCAGAACATTGAATAGTCAAGTCTGGAAGTGAAAAAGGCACAAATGCAATTTTCAGCAACAGGCAAGATGAGTTAGGATTGCCAAGGAGCAATATTTAGGTGACAAGGAGGGCCGGGCTGAGGACAGACCATTGTGCGACTGCAAAGGTAATTGTGCAGAGAAGGAATAGAAGTCTTTGCTCAGGATGCCCTGGTTACGATGCATTTGCTAAAATCCCTTTGCTTTCACTTGCCACCACATAGCCCTCTACCTATTTCACCAGCAATTTAGAGTCCTACAGTACAGAAGGCCATTAGGCCCATCAAGCCAGTGCTAGTTATTTAGCCTGCCTTTCTCTTCAAAGGTTGTCTTCCCTCCTTCCTTCCCCTTTGAGATAGGCTAGTCTTTAATAAAAGCAGAAAATGCCAGAAAAACTCAGGTCTGGCAGTATCTGTGGAGAGAGAAACAGAGTTAACGTTTCAAGTCTAATATGAATCATCAGCACGGTCTAGTCTCTAAGCTCGTCTTTACCAGCTCCATTGCCTGAGTACTTCCATGCCACCAGTTCCCCATCACTGGCCCCACTGCAGACACTTGGAGACAACCTCAGAAGTTCAAGTCTGTTTAAGGAGCAAATTGTTATGATGTGGAATGCCTTGCCCGAAAGGGTGGTGGAAGCACATTTAATAATGACTTTCAAAGGGGGATTTGATAAACACACGATGGGAGGAAAGATTTGAAAGGTGGTTGAACGGCAAGGGGGTAGGGGACAATGGGCCGAATGGTCTCCTTCCGTGCTGAATCATTCTATGACAGAGGGGGAGGGGAAGGGTTAAGAGCTTCTAAAAGGGGCAACCCATCCGAGAAGTCCAGACAGCGAAGATCTTTCACACTTGCAGACTTTTTGAAGCACTTACCAGGGCCCATCGCTGCTCCGCCATCAACCTCCTCTCCCGACTCGTCTCTGCCATTGAAGCTCGCCATGGCCCACCGGGTGGAAATGTTCAACACCCTTAAAATAGTTACAACAAACTACCACCTTGCCAATAAAAAACTAACTTCCGCCTGTTCTCTTGTTGCACACACCGTGAGGTCACTTCTTATGATCTCCCTTCTCGCGTCACCGCACCGAAGGGAATTTTATCTCTCTTTCAAGTCCAAACTTCACTTCCAACTTTTTCTCCCGGTTGGGAAAATTCCCTCCCCCCCTTGCTTCCCATTGGCTCTCAGCCCTGGTGCCGTCGGGGGGGCTATGTGCGGTTTCTTTTTCCCATTGGCCGACAGCGCTGTCAATCAGAGCGGCCCCGGAGCTTCGTGTCAGCACAAGTCAGAGAGGATCCCCTGAGGTTGGTGTCTGAAGGCTTGAGTCTCGATTTTGGGGGATTTCCTCCTCTCCCACACACACACACTCCTCCTCATCCTCACACAAAGAGAGAGAGAGAGAGAAAGACCAAGGACACAGTTATGAGACAAAGGAATGTTAAAGGGAGGAAAAACACTGTGGGCAGGTCAACTTATGAGGAAATAAAAATGGTGGAGATCTTTCAACAGATTTAAACATTTTGTTTTCCATTTGCCTGACTAAGACAGCTATAACAGGAAAGGTGTTTACCAACGTCTTGTCCACTGAGCTAATTTATCGCTAGCCAACTTTGCTTTACAAAGCTCTCCGGCCTCAATGCCTTGGTAATGGGATTTATTGAGAATTTTTTTTACAGTGCAAGTTGCATCTGAAGACAACTTTAAAAGAGCAAACAGCCCCAAGGCGCTTCACAAGAATGTAATCAGACAAAAAAATGTTGGCACGACACCAAAGAAGGAGACACGTGGAGATACGGCTGCAAGTAAGGTTAAAAGGGTAGATTTTAAGGAGCGTCTTAAAGTAGAAGAGACAAAGGAGGGAATTCCAGAGCCCAGGGCATGGCCATCTGAAACAAAAACAGAAAATGCTGGAAAAACTCAGCAGGTCTGAAAGCAGCTGTGGAGAAAAAGACAGAGTTAACGTTTCGAGTCCCGTATGATCTTCTTCAGAGCTTCAGGTCTTTTTCATATGGACTCGAAATGTTAACTCTGTCTTCCCACAGATGCTGCCAGGCCTGCTGAGTTCTTCCAGCATTTGTTGTTTTTGTTTCAGATTTCCAGCATCCGCGGTGTTTTGCCTTTATCTTAGTGGACATCTGAAGCCAGGCAGCCAAAAGTGCAGAAAAGGGATACAAAGGCATAAGTTGGAGGAACGCAGAGTCCTCGGAGAGTTGGAGGAAATTACTCTGGCTGGAGGGTCTAAAACAAGGGGTCGCAGTCTCAGGACACAGGGAAGGCCATTCACGACTGAGATGAGAAGAAATTTCTTCTCTCAGAGGGTGGTGAATCTTTGGAACTCTACCACAAAGGCTAAGTCACTGAATACATTTAAGAAGGAAATAGATAGATTCCTAGACCCTAAAGGTGTGAAGGGGTATGCGGGTAAGGGCTAATTTTTGCCTCCCTCTCCCAAGTCAGGAATGGAGATGGAAGTCAGCCAAAAATATTGCACCATTTGGTATGTCATTTTCAGGATGCTGCACCCTGTGTCGGCAATCTTAACCAAGGCAGAACAGGGATCCCGCTCTCCTCCCCATTGAGGCCAATTAAATTAGTTTAAAAGTTCATAACGAGTGCTTTGGAGGGGGAAGGTGGAATATTTAAAGGGGCAACCAGGTTTCATAGAAATGTAGAAAATAGGAGCAGGCCATTCAGCCCCTCGAACCTACTCCGCCATTCAATATGATCATGGCTGATCCTTTATCTCAATGCCATACTCCTGCTCTCTCCGCATGCCCCTTCACACCTATAGTGTCTAGGAATCTATCTATTTCCCTCTTAAATGTACTCAGTGACCCAGCCTCCACAGCCTTCCGTGGTAGAGTTCCAAAGGTTCACCACCCTCTGAGAGAAGAAATTTCTCCTTATCTCAGTCGTGAATGGCCTGCCTCATATCCTGAGACTGTGACCCCTTGTCTTAGGTCCCCCAGCCAGAGGAAACATCATCCCTGCATCCAGTCTGTCTAGCCTTGTCAGAATTTTATAAGTTTCAATGAAATCCCCTCTCATTCTTCTAAATTCCAGTGAATATAGGCCTAGTCATCCCACCCTCTCCTCATATGACAATCCTGCCATCCCAGGAATCAGTCTGGTTCATCGCTGCATTCCCTCTATGGAAAGTATATCCTTTCTTAGGTAAGGAGACCAAAACTGTACACAAGACTCCAGGTTGATCTCGCCAATGCCATGTGCAGCTGTAGTCCTTGCTCCTGTACTCAAATCTTTTAGCAATGAAGACCAACATACCATTTGCCTGCCTAACTGCTCGCTACACCTGTATGCTTGCTTTCAGTGATTGGTGTACAAGGATACCCAGGTCCCTTTTTACATCAACATTTCCCAATCTACCACCAATTAAATAACACTCTGCCTTTCTGCTTTTCCTACCGAAGTGGATACCTTCACGCTTATCCATGTTACTCTGCATCTGCCATGTATCTGCCCACTGACTCAACTTGTCTAAATCACTGTTATGAGACAGCAGTTTGGTAAAGCTGAGGTATTTAACAATTCCAGAGGGAAACTGTAAACAACTGTCATAACCTATATTTTTAAGTGGTATTGTTGAGATGCAACTCTAAATTCAGGAGTCAGACCATCAGTTCTTGAGAGGTTTTTATATTAAACTAAGTGAAACACTTTATTAAGTTACAATGCATTAAACACACACACATGGCTATAAATTACTACTATTATATTTTTATCAAATTCCCAGTCTAATCTCCATTAAGGCAACAGCAACCCATAGACTTTCAGCATACAGATTCAAAATGAGGTTCCTTTCACTTTGGTTCCTGTGGAGATAGTTGGAGGCGTACAACTGCTTTGATCTTACATTGCCTCTGCTCCATACACACAAAATGCTGAAGTTATACCGAGCACAGCTCATTGAATGCCTCTTTGAACCCACCTCTTCTAACAATAAAACCCTTCTCATAGTTCCAATTTTATTGCTTGGTCTCTGCTCACTGAGTGCCAGATTTCATCCCACTTCTTCAATGTTCTATTCAAAAAATGCAAATGTACTCTACCTCTCTGACATCTCAAAAATAGTACACATTAAAGCACCCAGACTAACTGGCTTTAATCCAAGTAAGACACACCCACAGACTAAACCTCTATTTTAAAAGAAAAATATTTTCCAATAATATATATTGCCACGACAATCACTTTGAAGCCTCTCTACCTCCTCCTCAGCACTCACATTCCCACCTACTTTCATGTCATCAGCAAACTTGGAAATATTACATTTGGCTCCCTCATCCAAATCATTGATATATATTGTGAATAGCTGGAGCCCAAGCACTGATCCCTGCAATTCACCACTAATCACCACCTGCCACTCTGAAAAATACTAATGTATTCCTACTCTCTGTTTCCTGTCTGCTAACCAATTCTCAATCCATGCCAATAGATGAACCCCAATTCCATGTGCTTTAATTTTTCACACTAATCTCTTTTGTGGGACTCAGGATCTGTCAATTTCTGATCAGTTGTCAATTTCTGATCACAGAGTGGAGATCCAGTCAAGGCCACCCTGGTGCATCACCCCAGACCAAAAGATAGTCAGGGGAGCAATGGGACTCAGAACTTGGTAAGAAGGTGCCCTTGGCACTGCAAAGGTGATGGGGAGAGTGGGCAATCATCACTAGGGCACTAATGGGGTCATCACCTCCCCCTGGCATCACGAGGACAGAAAGGCAGAAAGCAAGGCTGCCAAGGACAATTGGGAAGCCAGCTGCCCAAATGGAAGGCTGCACCTGGCATGGAGGCACGGCTGTCAAATTTTGGGCCCATTGGCGATGAAGGATAACACCCTTTGTATGAAGGGCAGAACTCCGGGCATCAGGACACTGGAGAGAAAAGAAGAGCAGGAAGGACAATGGAGGCCATTCCCTCAACACACAATCTCCCAACCAAGTCAGAGTTACCTGGACATGACCAAGACACAGTGCAGCAGGAGACTACTAATCTCTGGACAGATAGTCACAGACATCTGTTCCCTCGTCACCAAAGACCTCGCATCCCACAGCACTGATCACCATGCCCAGACAATAACCATCAAAGCCAGTGTGTATTTGAACTTCTTCACTTCTGGTACCTTCCAAAGATCAGCTGTGGACCTTATTGGCATCTCACAAATAGCTGCACACCACAGAATCTCACAGGTCATTGACACCTTCTTTGCCAGAGCTTTGCCAGTACATTCATTTCATGACAGACATGGCCTCACAGGAACAGAGGGAAATGGGCTTAACCACCTTCGCTGGATTCCCCCGGTACAGGACAGAGAAGTGTCACTAACGCACCCAGTGAGAAGCAACAAGATCCATCAACAGGAAGGGCTTCCAATCCCTCCATGTCCAGTTGGTTTGTTACCACAAGAGTATCCTGTATGTGCACACTCAATTTTCTGGAAGTTGCCATGGCTCCTTATTCCTCTGGAAGTCCAGGCTATATTTCAAAATTACTTCATTGACCGTGAAGCACTTTGGGATATTTCAAGCTTCTGAACGGCATTATATAAATGGAAGCCTTTTTTTTCACAATACATTGATAATTATTTTATTTATGTGGATGGGATGACAATTGTGGAAAAGATGACATCATATTATGCCCAAAACAAAAACAAGAACAGAAATACCTAGAAAAACTCAGCAGGTCTGGCAGCATCGGCAGAGAAGAGCAAAGTTGACGTTTCGAGTCCTCATGACCCTTCAACAGAACTAAGTAGAAATAGGAAAGGGGTGAAATATAAGTGGTTTAAGGGGGTGGGGGGGGCATTGTTGGGACAAACAAGCAGTGATAGGAGGAGATAACCAAAAGATGTCACAGACAAAAGAACAAAGAGGTGTTGAAGATGGTGATATTATCTAAAAGAATGTGCTAATTAAGAGCGGAGAGCAGGACAAGCAAGGTAGCTCTAGTGGGGGTGGGGTGAAATAAACTATGGGTGGAATACATTTAAAAATAATGGAAAAAGGTGGGAAAAGAAAAATCTATATAAATTATTGGAAAAAACAAAAGGGAGGGGGAAGAAATGGAAAGGGGGTGGGGATGGAGGAGGGAATTAATTTATTATTATTTATTTATTACATATTATGCCCAGTTCAACAATACTACTCAATTAAATCTTTGCACACTCGCTTGTGAATTACTTCCTATAACCACAGCATGTCACTGTTGCTTCATTCTACCAAGCTTCCAACCCTCAAATTCATGTCAGTTCAATAAGTAGGATAATACCTTGAATTACATTCTGAATTTGAATCTTATTTTGGACTAGCCTATAGTAAATTATATTTCTAAATCTAACAATTCATGCCCAGGCTTCCTTAGAAAATCTCTGACGATTTCACAAAAACAGAACGTGATTGACTACCTAAGAAGTTTTGGATCCAAATCCCACACAATAGACAAGTTTAAAAAAAAGATTTTATGTAATGGTAAATGGCAGCCTTCATACAAAAGCTACAGCCATATAGCACTACAGATGGGTATTGCACACAATATTACTCCATATAAGCACTAATTGATCACTTTTAACATTACTCCTTAGAAGTGAAGGCCAAGTGACTTCTTTTAGTGAAGCAAAGTTGGAAGATGGGAGATAAGTGGACTTGTGCATAATGTTTTAATAAGATATTGAAAGTTAGATCCATCTGCATAACAACCACAACATTTGCTGTTCACCTTTAGCATAATAAGACGTCCCAAGGTGCTTCACAGGAGCATTATGAAACAAACTTTGGCAAAGCTTTGCGAGTAAGAGCAGCTGGCAGAAGCGACATACATCAGTGGTATATAGTGGAAATTCCAAGCCTTCCAGTCTACAATTTTCCTCTCATTCAGAAATTGTGGGAAAACCATCCTAAATGTCCAATTAGTGCTGTTTGTGGGAAAGATAGCCAATAAAATGATTCCTTAACTGTCTGGTGGGTGACCAGCATCTTTAAATCCATGTGCCAGAATTAGCCAATGGCCTCAGAAGAGGGGGAGAAAACACAGCAACAAAAAACATACTCCTGACTGTGCTCACCAATATTGTTAGCTTAAGTTTCAATTTAAAATATGTTCACAATGCCTGTACAAAGATGTCATGTGCTTGATTTCATACTCTTTTTCTGATGCTAATAGGCACCTTATGTGGTTTTACACTATCTTTGCTGAACAGAACAAAAGTGCTATTTGTGCTGCAATGGGGAAAGTCAGCAAAAACTATGAAAGGGTATTTGAAACAGATTAGCGGTCATTCAGATGGTGGTGAAATATGTTCAAGCCTGAAGCGAAATTGCCAGCAAAACCTCTCGAGAACCCAGACAACAAGTGAAAGCTACTGCGGGTAGGTTTGCCATCTTGTGACAACCCCAAAATGGACAGGGTTAGGTATGGTGAGGTTGGTTATACAGGGGCAATATCACGGAACACTGTAGTGATTTTTTTTTTAAAGACTGCTAATCAATACATATATATATATGGTGATGATTATTTCCACATGGCAAGTATCAACTTGGCTCAGTCGGTGGCAATGTAGCCTCAGGGTCAGAAGATAGTAGGTCCAGGGGTGGAATCTTCCCCTCCAGCCATAGGTTCGGTGGCAGGATGAGAAAGCAAGAGTAATTCCCGCCACAGAGCCGGGCAGGCATTTACACGCAATCGTGCACTCCCGCCTCATTAATTATGCATGTGTGCATTCCGCATCGAGTCTCTTGGCGGGGCGGGCAGGAAGTCGGGTGCCCCACTGTCATGTCCCGATGTCACATTTAAAAGGCCCCAGGACAGCCCTTCACTAATGGGAAGAAGGAAAGGATGAGCAGGTGAAGGCAGCAAGCCATGGCTCTCTGCTTCAGCAGTGTATCCCTCAAGCATCTCCTGGAAGAAGTGCAAAAAAGTGCTCTCTTCCCCAGGGATGGCCGCAAGAGGCTATCTCAGCTGACCACTGAAACCTGGGACAAGGTAGCCAGGGCAGTCAACACCCGCAGGGTGCAGAGGGGAAAAGCCCTGCAAGTGCAGGAAGAAGCTCAACAATTTACTCCGCGCTGCCAGGGTAAGTGAGCCGTCTACCCTTCCAACCCGCTCACCACTCATCTGTGTTTGTCTCGTGGACCTGGGCATCACTGCCAGGCCAGCATTTCTCTTGTCCATCCCTTGACAATGTCTTGACAATAAATGTCCTTGACAAGGTGGTGGCTACTGCCTTACTGAACCCCTGCAGTCCATGTGCTGGGCTATTAACAAGGCAACTGCAGGATTTTCACCCAGCCACAGTGAAGACCCAGCCGTGGGGTGGAGTGCAGGGCAACTTGCAGGTGCTGAAGCTCCCTTGTGTCTGCTGCCCTTGTCTTTCCAGCTGGTAGAGCTCATGGGGTTGGAGGGTACTGTTCAAGGAACCTTGGTGACTTGCTGCCGTGCATCTTGTATGTGGTAAACACTACTTCCACTGTGTACAGGTGGTAAAGGGACTGAATGTTGAGGGTGCTGGATGGGGTGTCAATCAAGTGACCTGCATTGTCCTGGATGGTGCCCAGGCTCCTCAGCGTTCTTGGAACTGCACTCACCCAGGTAACTGGAGACTATGCCATCTCACTCCTCATGGTTAGGCTCTGGGGAGTCTCGAGGTCAGCTATTAGCCACAGAATTAGCAGCCTACGACCTGCTCTTTCATTGTACCTGCTCACAATCCACCTACATGTCTTTATGCAGGAAAAGGCAACTCACAACAGGAAGGAGAGAGAGAAAACGGGCATGGGGATGCCTGAGCTCAGGCCCTTCACACAATTTGAACAGCAGCTGCTGAGCTAGCGGGGGAGGACCACAACCGTGACCATGCCGACAGCGAGGTC
The DNA here is from genome assembly GCF_017639515.1 of Carcharodon carcharias. Classification (NCBI taxonomy): domain Eukaryota; kingdom Metazoa; phylum Chordata; class Chondrichthyes; order Lamniformes; family Lamnidae; genus Carcharodon; species Carcharodon carcharias. The sequence continues at coordinate 23,373,959 of NC_054476.1, forward strand.
GGCCTCCCCCAAACATCTAGTGAGGAAGCATACATAATTCAGACAGCTTTGGAAAATCAATGTGATTGATGAATGGCAAGTCTGAGCCAGCCTAGGCAGCCACTCATTCTCTCCACTCTCCATTCTAGGTGTCAGCAGGAAGAGGATGAGGCCAGCCCCCGCACCTCAAGTCAGCTCCAGCCTGTAGGAGGCCTCAGAAGAGGACGAGGTTGACTTCTCACCTGTACAGCCATCACAGCATTCACTTGCACCCTCCACCCAGGCCAAAGACACTCACCTCTGTGGCTCAGATATCTAGTTTAGGCTCAGGTTGACACCCTGGCCTCCACAGCAGGAAGAGGCACTGACATTCAACGACCCTGCCAATAGGGTGACTGCTAAGTCTGATTCAGACGATGAGCCATGGGGAAGATGGTGGAGTATCAGTGAGACACAGGGAAACATCAGGCCAATGTGTCAGAGGCCCTCAACAGAGTGGCACACGAGGCGGAGGAGTCCGTCCGCGTGCTCTCTGATGTAGTGGCTCCGACATGTAAGCACGTCAAAGTCTCCATGAGGAGAATGGCAGACAGCATGGAGGACCCTGTCCAGTAGAATGCCCCGGTTCTGCCAGAGATGCGCTCGGACTTGCACTCCATCACTGAAGCCATGGGTGAGCTTTCACAGCGGCTGTGCAAGATGTGGGTGGGGCACCTCAAGGAGTCAGAGAGGGGCCCATGGGCACCCAAAGGGAGGAGGATGGTCAGGCAGACAACCTGGGGGCACTCTCCCAGGATCCTCCAAGGGTGTCCAGGTGCTCCCAACCCTTTCTGCCTGTGGCTTCATCAGCTCCAGCTGTACAGACTGAGAAGGGTGACCTACCCCTGAGCAGGAGACCCAAAAGCAGGCTGGAGCCCTCCAATCCTTGGCCCTGCAGAGTACACCAGCCGAAGCCATCACAGACAACAGAGCATAGTAGTCTGCAGGCTGACACCACACCTGTTGCAGATGTCAGGGAAGTACCCAGACATATTGGTAGAGTAAGGAAAATTTTAAAATATTGAATGAGCACGAGTGGCATGGGCATTGAATCATTGTAAATAGTTTCAGCATTCCCAAATTTATGTTATGTTGCACTGTTTGGAGGCCTCCTGGATTTACTCTTGCTGCTGTTAGTTTTATTGGTTGTGCGCATGCCACTCCTTCCGAGGTGAGGGGGGCAAGGAATGCCAGCCAACCCCGTCCCCTCTTCCGCCCTTCTTCCGTAACTCTTCCTGGAGCCAATGGCCAATGGCTCAGTGTGAACGGCAGCTCTGCATCTTGCTTTTATCTCATTGTCGTGAGAATCCTCTGGGCCAGACCTGCTGCCATGTGCCCTTCACCAAATAGGGAGGAATAGCAAATGCAAAAGCTCTCATACATTCTCTGCATGTTTATGAGGGTTTCCCTTTAGCTTCCCAGTTGTACTCCATCCATCTGAGCAGACGCTCCCCGCAGCGATGTTTTGCACAGCAACGTCAAGGGCTTTGCCTTGGTCAGGAGCTGGCTCTGTCTCAGAATGGTGGGTGTTTCATTTCAAACTGTCTCCATCATCTTTTACTCTCCCCCTGTCACCCACCAACCTTCCCCCCCATCACCCCTGAAGTCACCTTCACTCTCCCCTCGGTTACTCATGAACTTCCCCCATTGTCCTATCACTGTACATGTCTTAACTTTCTGCTGAGCCCACCCAGTCACCATTCCTATGCCCACCTTGCTCCTCCCCACTCCCATGACCTGTGTCACCTTCCATGTCCTCCCCAATGACCCCCCTCTCTGGATGAGATCCATGCCCGCCACATCTGAACACTGACCCTCCCACCCTACCACATCCCACTACCCCATTTCAAAGTCACTGCACCACATATCATTAGCACCGCTCACTCTACCCCAAGGATCCCAATGTCAACTCGACTGACCCCTCCCTCTGAAGCACTCTGGCCCCACCCCACCTCCAATCCCTGCCTCTTCCCCTTCATGACTTCCTTCCCAACTCACTCAGTCCAGACCACCCCCCTTGTTCTCATTTGGACCCCCCCAGCCTTCTTCTCCTCTGGACCCCCACTTTCATGTCTTCCATAGAAACATAGAAAATAGGAACAGGAGTAGGCCATTCAGCCCTTCGAGCCTGCTCCGCCATTCATTATGATCATGGCTGATCATCCAACTCAATAGCCTGCTCCTGCTTTCTCCCTATATCCTTTGATCCCTTTCACCCCAAAAGCTATATCTAACTCCTCCTTGAAGACATACAACGTTTTGGCCTCAACTACTTTCTGTGGTAGCGAATTCCATAGCCTCACCACACTCTGAGTGAAGAAATTTCACTTCATCTCAATCCTAACTGGTCTACCCCGTATCCTCAGACTGTGACCCCTGATTCTGGACTCCCCCACCATCGGGAACATCCTTCCTGCATCTACCCTGTCTAGTCCTGTTAGAATTTTATAGGTTTCTAGGAGATCCCCCCCACCCCCATTCTTCTGAACTGCAGCAAATATAATCCTAACCGGCTCAATCTCTTCTCATATGTCAGTCCCGCCATCCCAGGAATCAGTTGGGTAAACCTTCGTTGCACTCCCTCTATAGCAAGAACATCCTTCTTCAGATAAGGAGACCAAAACTGCACACAATATTCCAAGTGTGGTCTCACCAAGGCCCTGTATAATTGCAGCAACACATCCCTGCACCTGTACTCGAATCCTCTCGCTATGAAGGCCAACATACCATTTGCCTTCTTTACCACCTGCTGCACCTGCATGTTTATGTTCATCAAGTGGTGTACGAGGAGACCCAGGTCTCGTTGCACATTCCCCTCTCTCAATTTATAGCCTTTCGGATAATAATCTGCCTTCCTGTGTTTGCTACCAAAATGGATAACCTCACATTTATCCACATCATACTGCATCTGCCATGCACTTGCCCACTCACTCAGCTTGTTTAAACCACGCTGAAGCATCTCTGCATCCTCCTCACAGCTCACCCTCCCACCCAGCTCCGTGTCATCTGCAAATTTGGAGATATTACATTTAGTTCCCTCATCTAAATCATTAATATATATTGTGAATAGCCGGGGTCCCAGCACCGATCCCTGTGGTACCCCACTAGTCACTGCCTGCCATTCAGAAAAAGACCCATTTATTCCTACTCTTTGTTTCCTGTCTGCCAACCAGTTTTCTATCCATCTCAATACACTACCCCCAATCCCATGCAATTTAATTTTACACGCTAATCTCTTATGTGGGATTTTGTCGAAAGCCTTCTGAAAGTCCAAATAAACCACATCCACTTCCGCATGCATCATTCCTGCAGCCAGCTTCGAGTCTAAGGTAAGTACTTTAAAATTCTCCCTCACCGGAGGCATGCCACAAATGTCTTGTTAGGTTACAGAATAGCGCAAATTCCTGCTGGCAAGGCAAAAGATTTGACAGGGGTGCACGATTCCAGTGCTTTTAATGAGCATCCATGAGATGCAAAGTGGCATGAACATCAGGAGGAGGCGATACCAACCCGGTTTCCTGATGTGGGCAAATCGATTTTTCACTTCCCGCCATATCTTTTGCCCTCAACCACTACGGATCCCGTAGATGGGAGGAGGGGAAGATTCCGCCCCAAGTCTCAGTACAGATTTGAGGACATGATCTAGCCTGAAGCTTCTGTGCAATATCGAAGGAATGTTAAATTGTTGCAAGATACTGCTATTAATAATTAAAACTTAAACTGAGGATATATATCCTTGCTCAGCTGGATGTAAGATTCAACAACACTGTTTAGAATCATAGAATAATGCAGTGTGGCAGGAAGCCATTCGGTTCATTGTGCCAATGCCATCTCTGTGGAAGTGTTATCCAATTAGTCCAACTTCCCTTCCCCTTCCTCACCCACAATATTTTTTCCCTTTAAGTATTCCTCCGAACTTCATTGAAAGTTAAAATCGAATCTGCTTCCATTACCCTTTCAAAAAGTGCATTCCAGATCATGACAACTCACCGAGCAACAACACTTCTCCTCATGGTTCTTAAGCCAATCACCTTAAATCTGTATCCTCTGGTTAACGACCCATCTGTCACTGGGAGCTGTTTCCCCTTGTTTAATCTAACAAAACTGCTCATGATTTTAACAGCTCGATTTTTATTCTTATGAAGAAGAGGGGCAGTGAAATAATCAAAATCTCCTAAAACAAATAATCAGGTCTGTTTTGATGTTTGTGGGAATTTGCTGTACATGAATTATCTCTTGCATCTGGCTAAATACTAATATGATTACACTTCGGAAGGTAATTTGCATATATCATTTTGAGTTCTTCAGAGTGTGTGATAAGACAATATATAAACTGAAAGTATGTAGTGCAAGTTCACTCGTTCATAAATACAATGTTGCAATACAATTTAATTTTGGGGAGATAATTCCATAAATCCATTGAAGTCAGAGACTCAGGGCTACAGTGCCTTTCCTTCAGGCATCTTGTAACAATTTCTGAATCATATCTGCCAAAAGAATAAAAAGGGAAGACAAATGTTTTTCAAACCTTCATTTACAACTTGACATGAAAGCCAGAATGAGGGTTGTGCTTGCTCCTGTATAGCGATGGAAAATCACAGGGGGTATTGCAAAATTTCTGTCGACCTGACATTCAAAATTCTGATACAATCAACAATCCCATGTTTGGTAAACCAGAAATACTGAGAGCACTGTCAGTTGTACCAATACCTTCAGATCTTGAGCGAGCAATTCCCATGTAATGTAAATATTTGGTCATTGTTCTGTCATGCTTTCTGGAATCCACCCATGAATGAAAACAACCCAAAGAAAGTTTAGAAAGAAATTACACTGGTATTTTGTTAAATGTTGAAGAAACAAATGGGTGTTACGGTAAGCACTTAACCAGTTTATGCCATCCCTTGAGCAATGCAAACTTTATATGACTCCATTTCAGATTGCAAAAACATTGGACAGCCATTTGGCAAACAGTAGGGATAGGGTTACCAAATCTCCTGGATTGTCCTGGGGGCCTCCAGGGATTAAACATTAATCTTCCAGAGATACCAGTAAAAATATTGTACTTTTTTTCACCTATTGGAGGTTTTTGTTCTAAAAATGTTGCAGATGAGGATTAAAAGGCTGTTAGACTGACAGCCAAGAATCATCCAGTTTGGTAACTATGGGCTGCATTTTCCTGTTGGCGAGCAGGAGTGGGGGTAGGGCCCACTCGCCGACACATAAAAAAATGACGCAGCGTGATGTCGGGCTGCGCGTCTGCCGAACTGTCAACGGCCAGTTAAGGCCTTTAAAAATGTAATTAACCCAATTAATGGACCTGCCCATTCAACCTTAAGGTTGGCGGGCAGGCGAAGAGCCCAGGCAGCCTTCAGATAAAGCATGAAACCTCATCCACGGGCGGGATGAGGTTTCATGAGGGATTTAAAATTTGTATAAAATTTTATATAAAAGTAATTGACATGTCCCTGCTCATGTGACAGTGTCACGTGAGGGGTCATGTCAGGGGTACTTTTATCTCCCTTTAATAAAGTTTTCAAACTTGAGCTGAGCACTTTGCCTCAGGGAGATTTGTGCACTGCACGTGAAAGAGTGCACTCCCAGCTCAGGGAATACCCGCCCCCGACCCCACCCGCACAGGGAGCGCACAGCGCTTCCGGACGGACGTCACGCTGGGCGGGCCTTAACTGGCCAGCCCACGTAAAATGGCAGCGCGCCCCCAACTGGGGGCGCCGATCGGGAATCCGTCCACCCACGCCCGCACCCACACAACCCCCCTGATGCGGGGAAAATGCTGCCCTATGAATCTATCCAATTGTTGTGAAAAGATAGTGCAATACAAAGATGGACATGTCCGCTGACCAATGGAGGGAGAGTGGAGTGGTTAAAAGATGGAGGCCATGTGACGAACCTCTCCTGGAATACCAGAGTTGGCAACCCTCACTAGGAGTCCAAAGCTGTTGCTTAAGTGGTTTTGCTGTGTCCAGTCTAACCTATTTCCCTTTCTGTTAACACATAGAAAATGTGAAAGCATTAGTTAAATAAGTCCATGATATTTATTCGCTGTCTCATAAACTGTTGGCCAATACATTCGGAATGTTCTTTATCAATTCATCAAAAAACTTTTGATCATTTGAGGCACATCTCACTGAATACAATTTTGGTTGTATTTAATGCAAGTATCTTTACTAGATGGATTGTGTCCTTAAATATGCTACTACGAGTCATTAATTTGTACTTCATAACTAAATATAAAATAATGCAGCCTGGAAATCACTAAAAGCATCATTATTAATGTGCATTGTGTGCTCTTAAAAAAGATGTTCTCTCTGTTAGCTTAATGGAGATTTTAACCAGTTTATTTTAAATACGTTAACACCTCCAGAGGTTAAAACGCTCGAGAGAAAAATTTAACATGATCGCATTCCCATTTGTACAATAACATATTTCACTATAATTTACAGACTTATATGTGCATATTCTATTCGATACCCTCAGCATCTGGGAATGGGAAAGAAAGAACTTGTGTTCATGCGTTGCCTTTCATGATGTCAGGACAACTCAAAGTGCTTTACAGCCAATGAAGTACTTTTGAAGTGTGGTGACTTTCATAGTGTGGGAAATGCGACAATCATTTTGTGCACAGCAAGATCCCACAAACCGCAATAAAATAATTTACCAGACCATCTGTTTATTTCAGGTATTGGTTTTGCAATAAATGTAGGTTGGTGCATCAGGAATTCTCCCCTTCTCTTTCTCGAACAGTGCCATGGGATCTTCTTCATTTAGCTAAGACGACAGACATCTGGTTCAATGTCTCGTCTGAAAGATGACACCTACTAACTGTGCAGCACTCCTTCAGCACTGCACTGAAGTTCCAGCTAAGATAATATACACAACCTTCTGAATCAGAGGTAAGAATACTACCACTGATCCATAACAGACAAATGAAGCATCAAGGCAACCAATTATAAAGAAATAACACTGCAAAGAAGATAAGTATGACTAAATTATAAAGTGATATGAGTCAGAAAATACTCAAACTCATGTTCTTTCAACATATTGTAAATTATTGTACCACTTAGGAACACCTATTATTTGTTTAAGAATACATTTCTTCCACATTCACTGCGATAAGGAGTTAGAAAGCTAAAAATGAATGTTAAATCTATCATAATGGATTGTGTGTAAGAGCAGTCTTTGTTCATGGCTTCCTGAATGCTCCTCCAACCTTCATTTTTACCATCCATTACTACAGCAAGTAAATGTCAGCAGCTTTCACAGTCAAAATACAGCACCCTGCACATTCCAAGCTGTCTCGGTGTAGAATCTGTGGAGGACAGACTGGCATGGAGGAGATCTGCCTCATGTTGTGTGGTGATATGAAAAGTTAGCCTGAGTAAAAAGTTTCAGCAATAAATAATCCTTGTAAATTATTAGATAAAAACAAAAAAACTGCGACTGCTGGAAATTCAAAACAAAAAGTAAAAAACACCAGGAAAAACTCAGCAGGTCTGGCAGCATCGGTGGAGAAGAGCAAAGTTGACGTTTCGAGTCCTCATGACCCTTCATGAGAACTCGAAACGTCAACTGTGCTCTTCTCCGCCGATACTGCCAGACCTGCTGAGTTTTTCCTTGTAAATTATTGTTGGCTGATAATAATGGCACATAAAATTATTCATATTATTCATTTAATGTTTAACTTTCCTTCCAGTGTTATGGAAATGAGTGGTAAATGTAAGAAATCACATAAACATACAAAATTCTCTCCTATTATGGATTTTTACATGTTAGAATGCTATAAATGCTGTCATCTACCTAAATGAAAACAATTAGTGACAACTTAGAATCTTCTGATGCATAAGGTTTTGAAATTAATCAGATTCACAAGCTTGATTTCCATTTTCTCACCATGACAGGAATTCTGTGGACTAGGAGTTCCCCCCAAAAATTTGCAATATTTGGGTCAGAAAGCTTTGAAGTGTTCACTGGAAGTAACAGATTTATTGGCAAATGCTGTGTTCCTTATCCCATCATTTTTAATGTTTTTGTCTCTCTCTCTCTCTCTCTGCCTGCAACTATGGATGGGAAAGTATTGACTGTTCGCCATTTTACCTCTGGTGAAGCCTAAACTGATTAACAACCCTATATTGTATTCTTCATTTTCAGCTGTGGTTCAGTTGGTAGCACTCTCACCTTTGAGTCAGAAGTTTGTGGGTTCCAGTCTCATCTCAGAGACTTGCAAAATTGACAGACAGTAAAAGACTATAGATGATCCATTAGGATTGCCATGATGGCCAGGGCACCATATTAAACACACTCCTCTTACTCTCAACTTAATTGTTTTCTGGTCTTCTATTAGGTCACCTCTTAGTCTAGGCTGTTCTAAAGTAAATAAGCCAAACTCCTCGAGCCTACCCAAGTATCCGAGGTCCTTCAAGCAAGGAAACATTGTTTAGTTCTGCAGTGAACCATCTCCTAGGTCTCACCAAACATGAGTTGGAGCCAAAACTGGGCACAGTGCTCTAGATACAGTCTGAGCAGTGACCTATAAACAGAGTTTGTTGTGAGTCCCACTCCACCTCCATTTCATTGATTGGCACAATGATGGCAATACTCATTGCACTGCATGTGGTGAAAGGCTTATTAAATGCACTTTCATAAAAAGCACAACAAAGCTTTTGGCAGGTAAGTTCAAAATGCATGCCTCACATGATATAATGTAACTGTGTATGATAAGTTAAATATGTTCTTAACACAGTGATTTTTGATAGGGTTTTGTTTAAAAAAAGGTAAATGGCCTTTTTATTAAATTAAATTTAATTAAATTAACCGGCATTGTGAAAGTGGAAAGGTCTTCAGATGCATCAGAATACATTATTTACTGGATAATGTGCTCTTTTGCGATGAACAGTGTTGAGACTCAGATTTTTCTTTGTCAACTGCAACCTGTACTTCCACCTTTCATTGATCAGCAGGTTAGCCATCTGCAACAGATGCCCATCTTTTCCACTGCTTCAAAGGCTTTACTATATTCAGCTCACTGAATGTGCAGCTGGCATGCAACAACCAGAAACGCATCCTGCAGGAATGCGCATAGTTTCCAGGGAGTGTGCACGACACCTACATCCTGAGTTGCTCGCATGTCCTTACAGTCTTCCAGGGTCCACAGAGACTGCAGGGTTGACTCCTTGGGGAAAAAGGGTACCCGCAGAGGCTGTGGCTGATGACACCTGTATGGCAGCCTCAGACTGCAGCAGAGCGACGGTATAATGAGGCTCATGCAGCAGCTAGCAACTTGGTGGAGCAGACCATCGGGATGCTGAAGATGAGGTTCCAGTGCCTGGACCAGTCAGATGGAGCCCTGCAATACAGTCCACAGAGGGTGTCACGCATCCTCGTCGTCTGGTGCACCCTTTACAACCTGGCGCTGCAACGGGGTGAGGACCTGGCCGAGGAGGAGATGGAGGAGCTGCATGTCTCCTCTGATGAAGAGGACACTGGTGGGATGAGGGTGAGGGAGTCCTCGATGATGACGACGACGGGATGAGGCTTTCGCACTGGCTAGACGAGGGAGGTGCACTCAGGAGGCCTCATAGCTGCCAGATTTGTGGAGGATGATGATGACATGCAATGAGATGTCCCCATGGATCCTCACATCACAGTTGTGAACATTTGACTCCAGTCTGGCTTATCTGAGCGCCAGTACCCTCTGAGAGAATGCTCCTGTCATGGAGGTGCAGTGGAGGTCCTGATAGTTGCTCGATCGCAGGAGGATGAAGACAACATGCAGCAAGGATACTCCATAGATCTACACACGGCCTCTGAGAATGTTTGACTCCTGTCTGGATGAGGGCAGCTCACTTGCGCTCCATGATCAGGGCCATCTCAGTGAAGCATCCATGAAACTTTAGACGCATCTGATGCTGAGTCCGCCTTCAGCACCTTAGCCCTTCAGGAGTTGGTGCACAGCATCACTGGTCGCAGATGCTGGTGTGATGGGGGCCAGCCCCACCTTAAAGGTGCTGAGAGCACACTGAGGGTATGAAAGAGCTCTGTGGCACCTGCCCACCAAATTCTTGCAACAATGACCAGCACTGTAAAAGTGCAGGCATCAGTAATGTTTCCAGGGAATGTGAGACTGGACCATCACTGTGGACTGAAGGCCACATAGAGCACAGGGAAGAGGGTTAGACACCTGCTATTTATCTTGTGCAGAAAGGTTTCACATCTGAATGACAAGAACACTGCTCATCAGAACGAGGAGCCACAGACAGGGAGGCATTCTTGGCAGTTTATTGACAATAGTGAATATTATGTACAAGTGATTGACACTCATGCCCAGGCTGTGCAACTAATTCTCCTTAACTTTCCTAACCCTGCCATTATGTCTTGGTGCTCCTCGGACATCCACAGCGGAGGTGGAGGCAGCCTGATGACTGTGACACCCTGTCCGTGATGAATTTGGAGGGCATCCTCTGGAGGGCCAAGACTTGGAGGGCCCCAGCCTGCTTTCAGGCTCCTGCTGTGTGGTAGTGGCACCATCCTCGGCCTGTGAAGCTGGATCTGCGGAGGTCACAGGAAGAGGGGAGTCAGATGGCCAGTCACTCCCAGAGTCACCTGGATGGATGGCCCTGGAGTGTGCACCTGCTGATCTCCTCCCTATGGCCCCTGACTGACTACTTGGGTGGAAGGGATAGCTGGAGCGAGATCGAGCTGCCCAGCACCCCTCTCGCATACACACTGTTGGAGGCTAACTATGGCATCAGTGATGGAGTGAAGCCCGCACAGCAGTGCAGAAGTGACATCCTGGACCAAGATCTCCATGGCGGCCACCATCCTGCCAGTTTTGATCTCGGTACATTGCAATGCTGGCATGATCACCTCAGCATGAAGATGGATGGACTCCCCCATCATGCCTTGCAATCTGAGGAGTGCAGAGGACGTCCCTTCCCGTTGTTCCCTATCTTGCCTTTGCAGCTCCAGCTACTGTGACATGACCAAGTCCAGATGCTCATGATCTGACTCAGACTCAGCAATGTTCTGGCCTCCAGCAGTCCTCCTATTGCTGGGGATGTGGGAAGTCCCTGCCTCAGCCTGCTGTGGATCAGAAAGTGCGATGTGCTCGCCAGATTGTGGTCCTGAGGCGACTCTAAAGCTAGGCCCCACCGAAGTGTGTGTCTCTGCGCTGGTGGAAGGTGTGGGTGAGTGCTGTGACAGGACTACAGGGAGGGTGCCTTCAGATTCCTCTTCAGAGGATTCATTGGCGCTTGCTTGGAGGCTGTGGGTCGTGGACTCTGCTGCTTTCCAGATGTACCTGCGAAAGCAAGGGAAGACAGTTAGTGCATGGCAGTGGCCTGTGAAAGAGGACACATCACTCACAGCATGGTTGTCTGATGGATGTTGCACTGCTGGATCCTTACTTGGTAGAGCAGCACCAACCCCACTGTCAGCACAGGACCAGTCCCGGTCATCACCGGCTAGCTGGATGGCTCTGTTTTCAAATTCTGTCAGAGCTTTGAATTCCAGCATCCCTCCACCTGTCTGCGACCTTTCCCTCCTGTTGTAAGCTAGTTTGTCCTGCATGGATAGAGATGGGGAGAGTCTGCTGGGCCAGATGATAAGTATTCCTGGCCTGTGTGGATGGTGAGCGGTCCCATGGATGGGATGAGGACAAGGAAGGTGTGTGTGAAAGAGTGAATGGTGATGTCCCTTGCACTGGCAGTGAGTGAGGGCCCTGTGGATGTGTGATGGGTTTGTAAGTGTGTGAGTTGGGAGTGATGAAAAGAGTGACTTACCCTGGCGGAATGGGGGAGATCATTCATCCTTTTGCGGCACTGGGTGGCTGTCCTCTTCTGAAGGGCGTTGGTGCTGACCACCACTGCCACCGCCTCCCCAGCCGGGTTGGTGACATTGCTGCCTATCCTGCGGCCAGAGCTAGGGTAGAGCACATCCCGACGACCTCCATGGCATCCAGCAGTTGCTCGAGGGACCTGTCGTTGAAGCGGGGGCGCTGCAGTCTTTTTGCCTTTGCTGGTCATGTCTCCCGGGCAGCGGTGGTGAGCTGGTGGCAATGAGCGCTTTCCTGGTGGCTGTCTTTTAAAGATGGCAGCCGGTGTGATGCAACAGCGGGGTGATGACAAGTGAATGAATGAAAGCCTGCCCACCAAGGAAACGGCATGTTTCACGGGAGTGAATATATAACGAGGTGGGCTCAGGCCAGATATGGCGTGAAAACCGACATTTTCATCAGCGGGTAGTGCTCCATTTTACCCACCTGCTACCGCACTTAGTGTAATTCTCAGAAAAGTCCGCTCCAAGAGTGGTAGAAGTTTGGAACTCTCTTCTGCAAATGGCAATTGACGCTAGATAAATTGTAAATTTTAAAGCTGAGATTGACAGATTCCAAAGGGTTATGGGGCAAAGGCCATATATGGATATCTGTATGGATTGAGGTCGCAGGTCAGCCATGATTTCATTGAATGGAGGAACTAACTCAAGGGGCTATATAACCTACTCCTTTTCCTATGTTCCAAAGGCAGTGACAGAGACATGATACTTGTAAACAGCACCCAATGGTCAAGGAAAGAAAAATCATCAAGTGGTCTCCACTTCTGAACACTATCCAGTAACATTTGTTGAACAGTGTAATACTAGGCTTAGATGCATCCTTATTTTCACTCAGTTGCGAAGCTTGCCTGTAGTCACACATGAATAATGACCATTTGGATGTGTTAGCAATGAAGCCACACCCCAGTTTGAATTGGAGATGAGGGAAAAAAACTTGGAGCAGTTTTAAAAAAAACCCAGTGGGGAAAAAAACATTTTTCTAACATTTATCTGAATACTAATAATGCTAAGAGACTACTTGACTTTATACCAACAACACATGATAATGTTTATACAATGAACATTTTGGAAAAGAGTCTTTTTTTTTACCTTTTGACATTGTACGCGGACAGAAGTATTTTAGATCTTACTCAGTTGTGCAGTTGTATTTACAGGTTGTGATATTAAAACAATCAAATCGAGTGCTTTCTCTGGAAACTGAATCGTTGATTAAAATGTACGGCCTCCTGAATATCAGAAGTAGTGACAGATGACCTAACTTTGCAACTAACCCACTGGCGAGACATTTGAATCTTAGATACCTTCCAGCTTTTATGGAGGCCATTCAGTCCATCCTGTCCGTGACAGCTCTCCTAAAAAGCCACCCACTTAATAGCATCTCCCCCTTGAGATAGTTCGAATATATAACATCATTTTCATGGCTTGATATTTTGCACACCATCCTGGCCAAAAATACAAAATGTATACGAGGTTTGTACAAATAGGCTTCCATCAGCAGACATTTATATGGGATACAATATTTGCTTTTTCTGACTGAGATCTCCTGCCTAATGTGTGAATGTCAATCCCAGGTCAAACATTTTACTAAATAAGATCATTGTGATTTATAACTTCCAGCATGAACAGCTTTTAAAGCATAGATACCCATTTTTCTTCTTCTGGATGAAGTGGGGATACACATTTCAGAATAGATTAATGTGCCTCAGCTTTGCAATGTAAGTGTGTTTGCTTAAGCGAGCCAGGTTAACAGCTCATTCTTCATAAATGTGGCCAATTTAAATATTATTCAGTTTGGTATGCAAGACTATTTCTGTAACGTATCATTCTATAAAGGTGAACTTCCTTGCTGGTAAAATCAGAAGAATCTTGTTAAAGCAGATTTGTAAACGAGAACTGCAAAGAGCGGACTCAATAATGGCTTTGTGTTACAGATCATATTTGCAATAAAAACATATTCTGACAGCAGATGAGAAAGGGATTAACTGCCTCTCCTGCTATTGTTGCAGGGAAAATGGACCCAGGCTGTGTCCACAGACCAACAGGGATCAATTGCAATCACCAGCCATAATTTATTTCTGCTTTAAAAAGATGCGCTAGCCATCAGCTTGGCACAGTGGTACCACTCTTATGTCTGAGTTACAAGGTCATGGATTCAGGACCCAGTACTGGACTCCAGCACGTATTGTGCGCTAGCACTTCAAAGAAGGCGGAGAGAATGCTGCATTGTCAGAGGTGTCCTCTTTCAGATGAGATTTAAATCATGATCACATGAGTCTATTCAGGTGGAGGCAGAAATTGGGGAGTTCTCCTAGATTCCAACTCAAAAGCTATCCTTCAACAAACACCATCAAATCAAATTAACATTTATCTCATTCATAGTTTGTGAAAATGAGGATCAGCAACATTTTAGATCATCTAAGATCTTCCCGACCTGCCCATAGACAGTGATAATGCAGCACTCAGTCTGCACTACCAAATTAACAGAACTGCTGCCTTTGTGGAATCAACTGAATGTGTCTTGAAACATTTACTTTTTCCCGGCTATTTCTAGGGAGCTCTCAAAACCTGTAAAAGCCCAAAGATTATTCTAAGAGGAGGAGCACCACTTGTCATAAAATTGAATTTGGTTCAATATAGCAAGGTATATTCAAATTTTCTAGATATATGTTCAGATATATATTGCTATATTCAAATTTTATGACAGGCTAGCATGAATGGCACTATATAAAGACAGGCTACCATCCAACCTGACAGCGGGAGAGTGTGGCAGAGCCGTAAGAATGCATTGTGATTCCAATGACCATAACATACACAATCAACACCCCTTTGTCCTTTTTTCTATGACATCTTTGGCAATCTCTTCTTTGCCTCTACCTATCACTGGCCTCTTATCCAGCTCTACTTGTCCCACCCCCCCTCTCCCAGCTTATTTTTCACCTCACTTCTCTATTTCCTTAGTTCTGATGAAGAGTCATATGGACTTGAAACGTCAACTGTATTCCTCTCCGCAGCTGCTGTCAGACCTGCTGAGTTTTTCCAGGTATTTTTGTTTTTGTTTCAGATTTCCAGCATCCGCAGTATTTTGCTTTTATCTTAGATAGAAGATAGTGGTGTGCATGGTGTACAGAGGGGCCTTATATCTTTTGCGTATGAACAGCAGCATTCTTTTTAACAAACACAGGAATCTGAACTAAAATTGAACATTTTGATTCAACCTTAGAACTTTCCTAACAGATCAGAAGTGAACCAAATTCAATGGTATGACATGTGGTACTCCTCCTCTTGGAATAATCTTTAGACTTGTACAGATTTTGAAAGCTCCCTGGAAATAGCCAGAAAAAAGTAAATGTTTCAAGACGCACTCAGTTGATTCCACGAAGGCAGCAGTTTCTATTAATTTGGTAGTGCAGACTGAGTGCTACATTATCACTCTCTATGGGCAGAGGTCTGGAAGAGTCTTAGGTGCTCTAAAATGTTGCTGATCCTCATTTTCTGGTGCCTTGCAGATTTGTTTGCAGTCCATTGGTCTTGTTTCAGGGCTTAAATGAATTAAACGTGACTAGCTCTTAAGTAACTGCCAGTGAACAAACATTTAGCTTTTGGAAACAGAACTTTAAGCCACCAGACTTATTTCCACACTGTTTACACTACTAACTCTGGGCCACCATGAGCTGTGTATATATTACCGAACAAAGCTTGACAGTATATCCACTCCTATAAGAAAATTCAACCCTGTAACCATTGATATATCAAAAGAGCAATGCAGGCATCATTCTTACTCAAATTGGAACTTAGTTCTGGCAGCCTTCTTCAGATCATGCATTTTATCTTTACCTTCGTCGGCAATTTTTGCACATTTGTTAACTTCTTTCTGCTGGTCCATGGTTTACAGTTGATGTTTCTTACTGATATTGTCGTTCATGTGTAACTAAAGATTCTGATACTGGGCAATTATATATAAAGTATTGTCTCCTGGAATCATCTCATGTCCAGCGCTTGTGGTGGAACCTGTGTCTCAAGGAGTGTCATAGAGTCATAGAGGTCTACAGCCCAGAAAAAGGCCCTTCAGCCCATTGAACCTGCGCCAGTCAAACAAGTACCTAACTATTCTAATCCCATTTTCCAGCACTACGGCCATAGCCTTGTACGCCATGGCATTGCAAATGCACATCCAAATACTTCTTAAATGTTGTGAGGGTTTCTGCCTCTACCACCCTTTCAGGCAGTGAGTTCCAGATTCCCACCACCCTCTGGGTGAAAAAATTCTTTCTCACATCCCCTCTAAACCTCCTGCCCCTTACCTTAAATCTATGCCCCCCCGGTTATTGATCCCTCCACCAAGAGGAAAAGTTCCTTCCTGTCTACCCTATCTATGCCCCTCATAATTTTATACACCTCAATCATGTCCCCCCTCAATCTCCTCTGCTCCAGGGAAAATAACCCCAGTCTATCCAATCTCTCCTCATAACTAAAACTCTCCAGCCCAGGCAACATCCTGGTAAATCTCCTCTGCACTCTCTCTAGTGCAATCACATCCTTCCTATAATGTGGATTCCAGAACTGAACGCAATACTCTAGCTGTGGCCTAAGCAGCGTTTTATACAGTTCCAGCATAACCTCCCTGCTCTTATATTCTATGCCTCAGCTAATAAAGGCAAGTATCCCATATGGCTTCTTAACCACCTTATCTACCTATCCCACTACCTTAAGGGACCAGTGAACATGCACAGCAAGGTCCTTCTGATCCTTGGTACTTCCCAGGGCCCTACCATTCATCATGTATTCCCGTGCCTTGTTTGTCCTGCCCCAGTGCATCACCTCACACTTCTCTGGATTAAATTCCATTTGCCACTGATCAGCCCATCTGACCAGCCCATTTATATCCCCCTGTAATCTAAGGCTATCCTCCTCACTATTTACCAATCCACCAATTTTCATGTCATCTGCGAACTTACTGATCAACCCTCCTACATTCAAGTCTAAATCATTTATATATACCACAAACAGCAAGGGACCCAACACCAATCCCTGTGGAACCCGACTGGACACAGGCACCCAGTCACAAAAACACCCCTTTACCATCACCCTCTGCTTGCTGCCGCTCAGCCAATTCTCGATCCAATTTGCTTAATTGCCTTGGATCCCATGGGCTCTTAACTTCATTATTAGTCACGCATGCAGGACCTTATCAAAAGCCTTGCTGAAGTCCAAGTAGACTACATCAAATGCATTGCCCTCATCTACACACCTGGTCACCTCTTCTAAATATTCAATCAAATTGGTCAGGCATGACCTCCCCTTAACAGAACTATGCTGACTGTCCTTGATAATCCCGGCCTCTCCTAGTGTAGATTAATTCTGTCCCTCAGAATTGCTTCCAATAGTTTCCCCACCACTGAGATTAGACTGACTGGTCTGTAGTTCGCTGGTTTATCCCTTCCTAGTTTCTTGAATAACAGTTGTACATTGGCTGTCCTCCAGTCCTCTGGCACCTCTCCTGTGGCCAGAGAGGTATTTAAAATTATTGCCAGCACCCCTGCTATCTGCCCCCTTGCCTCACTCAACAGCCTGGGATATATTTCATCTGGGCCTGGAGATTTATCTACTTTTAAGCCTGCCAGACCATTTAGAAACTCCTCCCTTTCTATGTTACTTTATCTAATTATATCACAGTCCTTCTGCCTGATTTCCATTCCCATGTTGTCCCTCTCACATGTGAACACCGACACAAAGTATTCATTTAGAACCCTACCTACATCTTCTGTCTCCACACACAAATTACCACTATGGTCCTTAATGTGCCCCACTCTTTCCTTAGTTATCCCCTTACTCTTAATGTACTTGTAAAATAACTTTGGATTTTCCTTTATTTTACTTGCCAATGTTTTCTCAAGCCCCCTTTTGCTCTCCTAATTTCCATTTTAATTTCCCCCCTAAACATTCTATACTCCTCTAGGGCTTCTGTTGGTTTGAGCCCTCAGTATCTGCTTAAGCCTCCTTTTTCTCTTTATCCAATCCTGTATATTCCTCGACATCCAGGGTTCCCTGGATTTGTTGGGCCCACCCTTTGTCTTCACTGGAATATGGTGGCCTTGTACTCTCCCTATTTCCTTCTTGAATGAGTCACACTGCTCTGATGCAGTTACCTAAATGTGGCTGCTCCCACTCTGCCCAAATCATATAGGATCTTATTAAAATCAGCCTTCCCCCAATTTAGAACACCGATTTCTGGCCCATACTTGTCCTTTTCCATAACATCCTTGAATCTAACAGGGTTATGATTACTATCTGCAAAATGCTCCCCCAATGATACCTCTAACCCTTGCCCGGCTTCATTCCCTAAAATTAAGTCCAGGACCGCCCCCTCTCTTTTAGGACCTTCTACGTACTGGCTTAAAAAGCTCTCCTGGATGCATTTTGAGAATTCTGCTCCCTCTAAGTCTATAACTCTATGACTAACCCAGTTAATGTTGGGGAAGTTGAAATCCCCGACTATTACTACCCTATTATTGTTACACTTCTCTGAAATTTGCCTACGTATCTGCTCTTCTATTTCTCCCTGACTGTTTGGGGGCCTATAGTACACTCCCAGCAATGTGATTGCTCCTTCTTTGTTTTCCAGTTCTACCCATATGGTTTCATTTGAGGAGCCCTCTAAGATGTCACCGCTCCTTACTGCTGTAATTGATTCCTTGATCAATATTGTGATACCCCCTCCTCTTTTACCTCTTTCTCTGTCTCACCTGAAGCTATATCCTGGAATATTGAGCTGCCAGTCCTGCTCCTCTCTCAACCATGTCTCTGTGACAGCAATGACATCATCCTTCCATGTGTTAATCTGTGCCCTCAACTCATCTGCCTTATTCGTCAGGCTCCTTGCATTAAAATAAATACCATCCAACCTTGCCAAACTCCATTGTGCCTTAACTGGCCTATAATTTCTATGCCTTCCAGACTCATTTGCTCTCTCTTCTAATTTTGGCTGTGCATCTTCCCCTGATGAACCTCCTCTCAGGATCTCATCCCTCTGCCGAGTTAGTTTAAACCCTCCACAACACCACTAGCAAACCTCCCCGCAATGATGTTGGTCCCATTCCGGTTCAGGTGCAACCCGTCCACCTTGTGCAGGTCCCACCACCCCCAGAAACGGTCCCAATGTCCCAGACATCTAAAGCCCTCCCTCCTGCACCATCTCTCCAGCCACGCATTCATCTGGACTAACCTCCTATTTCTATACTCACTAGCGCATGACACCGGAAGTAATCCAGAGATTACTACCTTTGAGGTCCTGTTTTTTTAATCTGTTCCCTAGCACCCTAAATTCTGTTTGATGGACCTCATCCCTCTTTCTACCTATGTCACTGGTACCAATATGTACCATTATCTCTGTCTGTTTGCCCTCCCCCTTTAGAATGCCCTGTAGCTGTTCAGTGACATCCTTGACCCTGGCACCAAGGAGGCAACATACCTTCCTGGAGTCACGTCTATGGCTGCAGAAATGCCTGTCTGTATCCCTTACTATTGAGTCTCCTACCGCTATTGCTCTTCCCCTCTTTTTCCTCCCCCCCACCCCCCACCCCCCACCGGTGCAGCTGAGCCACTCACAGTGCCATGATTGTGGCTGCTCTCCCCAGAGGAACCGTCACTCTCACCATTTTCCAATACAGAGGAACAGTTCTCGAGAGAGATGCACCCTGGGGATTTCCTGACTACCTGTCTGATGTTTTTCTTCTGACTGATGGTCACCCATTCCCTCTCTGTCTGTGATCTCTTCAGCCATCAGCAAAAATTCAACATATGAAACTATCCATCCCCAGCAGATTTGCTGCATGTCTATCATCTTACATGGATGGAACAGTTATCTCCTGGAAGCATTATCTTCTGTGTCAAGTGTGAAATGGCATTTCCCATCCTTTATAAAAACAAAAAAAAAACAAAAAAACTGCGGATGCTGGAAATCCAAAACAAAAACAGAATTACCTGGAAAAACTCAGCAGGTCTGGCAGCATCGGCGGAGAAGAAAAGAGTTGACGTTTCGAGTCCTCATGACCCTTCGACAGAACTTGAGTTCGAGTCCAGGAAAGAGCTGAAATATAAGCTGGTTTAAGGTGTGTGTGTGGGGGGCGGAGAGATAGAGAGACAGAGAGGTGGAGGGGGTTGGTGTGGTTGTAGCGACAAACAAGCAGTGATAGAAGCAGATCATCAAAAGATGTCAACAACAATAGTACAATAGAACACATAGGTGTTAAAGATAAGTTGGTGATATTATCTAAACGAATGTGCTAATTAAGAATGGATGGTAGGGCACTCAAGGTATAGCTCTAGTGGGTTTAAAACCCACTAGAGCTATACCTTGAGTGCCCTACCATCCATTCTTAATTAGCACATTCGTTTAGATAATATCACCAACTTATCTTTAACACCTATGTGTTCTATTGTACTATTGTTGTTGACATCTTTTGATGATCTGCTTCTATCACTGCTTGTTTGTCGCTACAACCACACCAACCCCCTCCACCTCTCTGTCTCTCTATCTCTCCGCCCCCCACACACACACCTTAAACCAGCTTATATTTCAGCTCTTTCCTGGACTCGAACTCAAGTTCTGTCGAAGGGTCATGAGGACTCGAAACGTCAACTCTTTTCTTCTCCGCCGATGCTGCCAGACCTGCTGAGTTTTTCCAGGTAATTCTGTTTTTGTTTCCCATCCTTTACCTCTAAAATTGCACTGTTACTCCCTTTGTGAGAGTCAGTGGTTCATTTCTGTTTTTTTCCAGACAAACAGGCTTAATGTAACACTAAAACTAAAATCCAGTCATGGAGAAAAATGGGGTGTAATGCAATTAACACTAAGCTGTTATTGCGATGAACCAGTCTGTAACAGACTTATACCAGGCAATGTCCAAATAGAGCCAATGATCCCAAATATATCTGCATCACGTGCACCTAAAAAGCAAGATCAATACTTTGAAAGCTACCTAATAAGAAAATAAGTACAATATCCTGCATGTTTTACAAATTGTTCCCACAGATTGTGTAACATTTGATGTAGTTTTTTGTTGTCTGTTCAGAATGGGTTTCATTCCAGTGTAAGTCTGAGCTTAGTGTGACGCACCAGTCAGTCTTTGATCTTCCCATATGTCTCCAAGCAACAGATTATGTTTATGTGGTAACTGGAAGTTACTGCACTGTTATCTGGGGTCAGTGCATATATATTGGTGGTTTAAAAGTCAGATGCCTACAGTAGTAGCAGCTAGATTGTAGGCTGGTACCCTTAGAGAAACTACCATGGCTGGAAGGAAAAAATACTTGCA
The DNA here is from genome assembly GCF_017639515.1 of Carcharodon carcharias. Taxonomy (NCBI): domain Eukaryota; kingdom Metazoa; phylum Chordata; class Chondrichthyes; order Lamniformes; family Lamnidae; genus Carcharodon; species Carcharodon carcharias. The sequence continues at coordinate 23,395,138 of NC_054476.1, forward strand.
TTAAGGTAGCACTCAGGATGTCACTAGCTGCCTTACAGCCGATTAAATATTTTTGAACTGAAATCACCGTTGAAAGTGCAGCAGCCAGTTTGCACAAGCAAAATCCTACAAGCAACAATGTGATAACTACCAGATAATTTCTTTTTAGTGACCTAAAGCGTTTTGGCTAGCCTCCCTTCTTCCACCTTGCGTAAACCCATGCTCATCCAAAACATTATTTCACCCTCACCCTTGTGCTTGTCAACCTGCAACTGACTCCTGTTCTGACAATGTCTCAATTTTAAAATCCACATCCTTGTTTTCAAATCCTTCTATGGCCCCCATCTCTCCCCTCCCCATTTCTGTTACCTCCTCCAGCCTAACAAGCCTTCAAGAGCTCTGTGCTCCTCCAATTCAAGTCCATGACTATCCCCAATTTTAATTGCTCCACCATTGATGGCCATTCTTTTCGCTGCCTTGGCCTTAACCCCTGGAATTCTTTTTGTAGACCACTCCACCAATCCACCTCCCATCCTTTAAAATGCTCCTTAAAACCTTCCTCTTTTTCCACGTGTTTGGTCAACTCTGATATCAAAAATTTCTTTACCAACATTACTCTTGTTAAGCACCATTTTTTTGACCGTCCATTGTAACCATAAATACTTTATTTCAATCCGAAACAAGCTTCCACTGTCACCAGATTTGGGACACAGTGCCCCCTTGTGTCACTCTGTAAACACTGTGAAAATTCAACAATCTCCTGAGGGAAACAACGTGCATACGAAAAAAAAATCAGTTTTGTTGTTAAAATGTTTGAGTAAAATTAGAGCTTGTGCATTATACTTGCTTATAGGAGAAGCTGAATTCTTTTTTACTGTCATTTTTGCTACATTAAATGGGTTATAAAACTGGAAGTTGTTATTGGATTTGGAATAAATATTAGCCACGACACTGAGGAGAACTCCCCTCCTCTTCTTCAAAATAGTGGCATGGGATCGTTCACCTGAAGGGGAAGGCAGGGGCTTGATGTAAAGTCTCTTTCAGGAAATGAATAGCTGTAGGTATGTGGAAGCAGCAAGGGGTGGGTGTGAAGCGGGCATCATTGGAAAGGGTGTGAACACGGGGTGGAGTTACGTCTGAACCCTGACTGTGGATGGGTGAGAGATTGGGGTGAGAGGATGGTAAGGGGTGGTAACAAAAGGTGCATTCACTGATTAGACCACCCACGTGAGGACATTGAACTTCTTCTGGCATTGTAGCAAGGTCTTCGAGCCAAATTTGGGAATTGACCTCCCTGGCCACCTGTTCCCTTTCCCTTCTGAAGGCCTGCCTTAAGGCATCCAGGGCCTCTGCAGAAATATTGCTTCTCTTCGCCTTTCCATCTGCTGTACTAATGCCTCCAGCACCTCATCAGAAAACCTTACGGCCCTCTCTCGCCTGTGGCTGAATTTGGAGTGCTTCTCCCCATACATAATTCATCCACAAACAGTTAGCAGCAGCTCCTGTATCATGCATACAGCTTCGCTTTACAAGGGGCAGGTCTCCTGTGCAGGATAGGTGATACATGTGTTAGCTGCGCGCACTGCTGGGTCACCTATCAAGTGTCCAGCCTGACAATAGCATGTTGTACATTGGGTTTCCCATTGCAATCATTAAAATGAGGAGGCAGTATGAAGTTTGTTTGCTGCCTGCCTCAACAGGACTGGGGCGTGGGGGTTGGGGTGGGGTGGAGGGAGGAGTGTAACGATTTGAAGATCAGCATGGAAGTGTCCCCAGCCAATATTTATCACTCAGTCAACATCACTATAATTTTTTTTAAAAGATGATTGGATCATTTGCCTCATTGCTGCTCATGGGAGCTTGTTGTGGGAAAATTGCTACGTTACAATGACGACCTTGTTGTCTGCGAAACACTTTGGGACGTCTTGAGGTCATGCAAAGCATTACAGATATAGGGCTGGTTTTATCCCACAGTTGAGCACAGAAGTCAAAGCTGACACCCCGTGCGGCACTGAGGGAATACTGCATTGTTACAAGTGTTGTCTTTGAGGTGAGACATTGGCCCTGCTTGCTCTATCAGGAGGACATAAAAGATCGTGCAGCACTATTTCGAAGAAGTTATCCCCGGCATATGGCCAATATTTTCCCTCAATCAACATCACTAAAAAACAGATTATCTGGTCTTTATCATAATTCTGTTCATGGGAGTTAGCCTTGTGCTAACTGACTGCCATGTTTCCCTCATTACACAACGATAGTCACAACAATGTCTACACTTCAAATGTACTTCATTGGCAGTAATGTGCTTTGGGACATTCTATGGTCATGAAAGGTGCCATGTAAATGCAAGTCTTCCTTTCTTTTTCCTTTATTTTTGAGCAAGTGTGTTGTTCAGAACTACCAGTTTCCTAATGTCTTAGTATGATTAAGTTGTCATTTCTTATTTCAGATCTTTATAAAACATGTAAAACTGCAGTGGTGTAAATTAAAACCCTATCACTCTGCCATTCACTTTGACTAAGCATAGCCCATTTCAGATAGAACCATAGAAAAGTTACAGCACAGAAGGAGGCCATTCAGCCCATCTTGTCCATGCCAGCCTGAGGACACCCAGATGCCCTTTCTAATCCCACCTTCCTGCACCCAGCCCATAGCCCTGCAGCTTACAGCACTTTAGGTGCAGATCCAGGTACTTTTTAAAAGAGTTTAAAGTTTCTGCCTCTACCACCAACTTGGGCAGCGAATTCCAGACACCCACTACCCTCTACGTAAAAAAGTTCTTCCTCATGTCCCCCCTACACCTTCTGCCACTTATCTTGAATCTAAACCCCCTGGTTCTTGAATTCTCCATCAAGGGAAAAAATTTTATCCTGTCCACTCTATCTATTCCCCTCATAATTTTGTATAGAGCAAACTGCACTCCTTTCATTACTTATGGTTCCAGACGTAAAATAAAAACAGAAATTAAAGCCAAATCTTTTATTTGAAGTGAAGCTGTAGATTTGAATGAAATCAACAAGTTCACTTTTTGTGCTGTGAATAACATTAGTTCGGGGCCTGGGGAAATGGTCCTGGTTTTATTCACTGGTAAATGATTTCAGGTTAGTAGGGGCTTCCATGTGTTTGTGCATAAGAGGCCAGAAATCATTGATACTAGTAAAGGAGATAAAGTATTTAGACAAGTAATGTGTTGGAATGACATTCCAACTGCTGTTCTTTTGCAGAAGTGGTAAACTCATGTAAATAACAAATGCTTACCTTAACCTAGTGAACCAAATATTATCGCACAAGTGATTGGCCTGTGAATATTGCTATGTCATTTTTAGGCTTGCAACCTATTTATGAAATGTTACCTATGCTGTGAAGAGCAGAAAAGGAAATGGTCTTTGGGATCATTTCACTGTTACATAAGGTGTAATCTCATTTTGCTGAGACAATGGTGTTTTCAATAGTCTCTCCCACTTTCCAAGTATTAATAGAAAGTTTGGAGTTCACAAGGATTGTTTCATTAACTTTGAGATTCTGTAGGATACATTTCAACCTTTGATTCTGTCTTAGTGGAAGTTCGCCAATCTTCAAAAGTATACGGACATCTCTGATTACCCCAAGTATTTTTTTTTTTTTGTTTACACACTGATTCATTAACAACGTCATTCTCAATTTGGACTGTGTATCATATGTGAATGGGCAAAGTACATAGAATTATAGGCCCTTCAGCCCAACTGATTCATTGCAATGTTTACGCTCCAGACAACGCTCCTCCTCCGACTCTTCATCTAGCCCTGTAAACATATCCTTCTCTGCTGGGCTCTATTTTTATAAAGTTCTAATTGCTCAATACCATATCTGCAGTTTGTTTCCATTCAGTTTGCAGTTCTTTACTGTGCCATTATTTTCATTTTGCAAACCTATACAAATGCACAGTGCAGCAGCTCCAGCGACCTCCCATCCAACATGCACACACAAAAACCTTAGTGAACTACTGAAATAAATAGCTTTGCCATGACATCCTAAGAGTAATACTCAAAGGCACTAGCCACAGTTTGTCTCACAATGTATATTTTAAAGTTCATTCAAATACTTGAAAGGGTTCTTTCCCATCATTGCAAGAGATACCATAGGAAGAAAATAACAATACATGGGAAAAGGCAGCTATTTGTGGCCAAAATGGTGTTTGATTTTAGTTTAGGTTCTTTACAAAATGTAATTGTTTATATCCATCTTTGCTTGGATTTAGTCAAGGCCTGCATCAGGTTTTCCCATTCAGAACTTTTTTTTATTCATTCACAGTATGTGGGCTTCACTGGCTGGGCCAGCATTTATTGCCCATCCCTAGTTGCCCTTGAGATGGTGGTGGTGAGCTGCCTTTTTGAACTTGCAGTCCATGTGATGTTGGCTTTGTAGCAGTTTGTTCCAACTGAGCAGCTTGCTAGTCCATTTCAGAGGGCATTTAAGCGTCAACCACATTGCTGTGGGTCTGGAATCACAAGTAGGCCAGACCAGGTAAGGATAACAGATTTCCTTCCCTAAAGGATATTAGCGAACCAGATGGGTTTTTACAACAGTTGATACTGATTTTGTGGTCATCATTAGACTTTAATTCCAGATTTTTATTGAACTCAAAATCCACCATCTGCCAAAACCAGGTCCCCAGAGCATTACCTTGGCTCTCTGGATTACTCGTCCAGCAACAATACCACTACACCATCACCTCCCTTAGGGTTGTGGAATCATAAACCATAGGAGGAGGCCATTCAGCCCACTGTGTGTTGAAATTAGTCCCACCCTCTGCCCTTTCTCCAGAACACTGCAAGTATTTCCTTCAAGTAACTATCCAATTCCCTTTTGAAAGTTGCTATTGAATCTGCTTCCATCAATCTTTCAGGCAGTGCATTCCAGATTATTACAACTTGCAGCATTAAAAAATTCTTATTTCTCCCCTCAGTTTTGAGCCAAATATCCTAAATCTGTGCCCTTTGATTACTGACCCTTCTACCAGCAGAAATATTTTCACCCCAAATACTTTATCAAAACCATATTTCATTTTGAACACCTCTATCAAATCTCCCCTCCAAGGAGAACAATTCCAGCTTCTCTACTCTCTCCACATAACTTAAGTCCTTCATCCTGGTACCATTTTGAAATATCTCCTTTGCATCCTCTTCAAGGGCTTGATATCCCTTGTAAAGTGTAGTGCCCAGCATTGGACACAATATTCTAGCTGAGGCCTAACCATTGATTTCTAGCATTTTACCAGTAGCAGCTATGCATCAATATGCCTGTTTTCTTTATCATTTTAATGCTTGATATATCCAGGATTCAGAAAGACCTCTCCATCCCCACTTGGCAACACAGAGTATATGAACCCAATACTCTGTCCAATGTCCCTTGTTCTGCCTGAATCCACCTGCCTATGTCCCAATGATAAGAGGTCTTGTCATACAGTGGGCAATGTCCCTGCCTCTGAGCCAGAAGTTCCATGTTCAAGTCCTAACCCCAGGACTTGATTAGCAAGGAAGGTGCATCCAGGATGTGGCCAGAAATGTTGAATGTTAACCTGCAAATCTTTCCAACACATTGCCAATGGCAGATGGTAGGAAAGGGAGAGATACCTGGTCAGCCATGTGATGGAAAGAAAGTTGGAACTTCTACCAACACTATCCATAGCCACAGAAACTTGGGCCAGAACTTTACATCCTGCAGGCGGGCGCATGCCCGACCCGTCCAGCCATGAAATAATGTGAAATGACGTCAGGCGAGCGTCCCGATGTCATCGCGCACTTGCGCGTTATGTTGCTTGGCGGGCACGAGCAACAGTTGGAAGTACGCCTGCTGATAATTAAGCAGGCAACTAAACCCATGAAGGAGGCAATTGAAAGTGATTTTTCGTAACCCGTCCACTTTTACGGTTGGCAGACCGGCCAATCGGCCAGGCGGCCTTTACATTTTTGCTCAAACCTCAATCCAGGGCGGGATGACATCTCTGTGGGGAAAATAAAATAAAAAGAGATATCTGGGGACTGGTTTTCTATGAGGTTTGCTTTCAGGCGCTTGATTGTGCAGCATGGACATATTTTGCAGCATTTTTGTTGTTTGTTTATTCTGTGGGGGTCCGCAGCTCCCTGGGGCAGCTGTCTGCCTTCAGGGAGCTCAGTGGAAGCGCTCACCAGCACCCATGGTGACGTCAGCACCCACCCTCTTCCCACCCCCACTGGCAGTGCTGAGCCTTTCCCTGCCCTCGTTTCATGCTGGCCGGCCATTAATTGGCTAGCCAGCATGAAATCGTGGTCAAGGGGCCAATCGCAGTTAGGGACCCGTTTTCCATCCACTCCCAGGAATTTCCTCAATAAACAATGACACACCACCACCAAGTCGCAATGATTGGACGAATTTGATTGCTGTTGAAGTCTTCCATGGAATGAACTGATCCTGATTGCCTCCTGCGGTGAGAGGGGCAGATGGAGCTGCCCACTGGGACAGAAGGAATTTTGATCAGTTGCTTTAATTGACTGCAGGGGCACAAAAAGCAAAACTTTTAAAAAATAGTGCTAGACTGGAAAATGTTGGTGCCTGGGTGTCCAATCACAGAAAGTTAACATGCAAGTACAACAAGCAATTAGGAAATCAAACGGTTATCTTGAAGTACAGAGGATTGGAGTATAAAAATGAAAAAGTCTTACAGCAATTATATAGGGCCCTGGTGAGATCACACCTGGAGAACTGTGCGCAATATTCTTATCCTAACCTAACAAGGGAGAAACTTACCTTTGAGGGGGTGCAACCAATGTTCACCAGACTGATTCTTGGGATGAGGGAATTATCCAATGAGGAAAAATTGAGATGATTAGTCCTATATTTAAAATAAGGTGAGTTGATCTCATTAAAACATCTAAAAATCTTAAGAGGCTTGTTAGGATATACACTGGGAGAATTCCCCCTGGCTGGGGAATCTAAAACTAAGGGTTACATCAGAATAAGGGGTCAGTCATTTAAGACTGAGATAAAGAGAAATTTCTGTACCCAAAGGGTTGTGAATCTTTAGAACTCTACGACCAGAGGGCTGTGGTTGTCAATAAAAGATCAATAGATTTTTGTATATTAAGGGACACCACACAGGAATAATGCAGGAACATGAAGCTGAGGTGGAAGATCAGCCATGATTGTCATGAATTGGCAGAGCAGTTTGCAACAAGCAAATGCCTTACTCCTGCTCCTAATTCTTATGTATCTTTTTCTTTGCCTCAAGAATGAAAACCTGAAGAACAGGTCTAACGTTACTCCACAAGCACAAGGATGGGTCCCTGGTATTTGGTGTGCACTTTACATTTTAAGCTATAACAATCTAGTTGAGCAAGTGCAAGAGAGCTCACATCACTTTTTTAAAAAATTACACTTGATTAAAAAGGACATAAAACATAAGAAATAGGAGCAGGAGAAGGCCATTCAGCCTTTCAAGCCCATTCCGTGATTCAGTGAGATCATGGCTGATCTCCTACTTCAACACCGTTTTCCTGCAGTATCCCTGTATCCCTTAATGTTTTTAATATGTAGACATCTATCAATCTCAGTTCTAACGTACTCAATGATTAAGCCTCCACTGCCCCTGGGGTAGAGAACTCCAAAGATTCACCACCCCCTGAGTGAAGAAATTCCTCCTCATCTCAGTCCTAAATGGCCTGCCCCCTATTCTGAGACTGGGTCCCCTGGTTCTAAACTCTCCAGCTAGGGGAAACATCCTTCCTGCATCTACCCTGTCAAGCCCCGTAAGAATTTTGTATGTTAGAGTGAGATCACCTCTCATTCTTCCAAACTTCAGAGAATAAAGGCCCAGTCCATTTAATCTTTCCTCTTAGGACAATCCCTCCATCCCAGGAATTAATTTAGTGAACCTTCATTGCACTCCTATGGCAAATACATCTTTCCTTAGGTAAGGAGACCAAAACTGCACACAATACTCTAGGTGCGGTCTCACCAAGGCTCTGTATAATTGCAGTAAGACATCTTTACTCCTGTACTTGAATCCTCTTACAACAAAGGCCAACATACCATTTGCCTTCTTAATTGCCTGCTGCATCTGCATGTTAGCTTTCATGAACAATGACACCCAAGCCCCTTTGAAGCTCAATACTTCCCAGCCTCTCACCATTTAAGAAATACTCTGTATTTTTGTTTTTCCTACCAAAGTGGATAACCTCACAATTCTCCACATTGTATTCCATCTGCCAAAATTTTGCCCACTCGCTTAGCCTCTCCAAATCTCCAAATGGAATAGACCACAAAAGAAGTGAGAATGAAAATGGCCAGAATGAAAACAAAAGAAATGAAAAAGAAAATACAGAAAACTGATAAAAAAAACTACACGAAAAACATTTTATTTTTGCAAGAGTGCAATATTAAGTCCATTCTCCAGTTGCTTCATGTACAAACAATGCATCCTTTGCTTACAATGTCAGGAAAAGTATTTCACCATCTTTGAAAAAACACTGGGAATCTAAAATAGGCCTAAACCCTACTTTTTTGTTTTGCATTGCAGTTAAATCACATACTTGCAATCATTTTATGAGTGAATTCTTGGCAATATCCTGATCGAATCGTTACTTCCACATGTTTTAGCTCCTTACATAGTCAGCAGCAGCTAGCCACACCTCTTAGACATAACTTTTACAATAAGATTCCATACATGTTTTACTTTTCCTATTTCCTATTTGTAGCAGTAGTGTTACAAGTTGAATTGAAAGACATTTGAACTGACCAAGAAAGACAGAATACCAATGCAGACACCAAATTCACATATCACATATCTAGCTGTCTTTCCTCACCAACTCATGAACACCAAAGATAAACAAATTAAAAGTTAATCTAGGTTCAATAAACTATACTTGAAGAAAAGGGATCTTTAGCAAGCTGGCAGGATATTGTAAACATACCACACAAGTCTGCCATTGTATTTTTGTGTATTTTCTTTGTGGACATTTAAGTGGTATGAGAAGTTCAGAAAACAGATTTGATTGCAGTATTCCACAAATAGGAACTCTTATCAACACTCTTAATACTGCATAAAATGAACCTGGACAAGACCCTTTAAGGGCATATTCACACCATAAAGGATAGCATCGCCCTTAAATACAATTTTTATGGGTTCACGCTTGTACCATGTCCTCATACCCATTGTGTGTCAGCAAGGGCTCAGCAGGAGTACTCTGGGCCCTGAGTCAGAGGGTTGTGGGATCAAACCTCACTTTAAAGATGCTGATGCGGTACAAAATCTAGACTGACTCACCAATTCCATAAATCTCCTAAAACACTTTCCAGCTAATGAAATATTTTTGACGTAGACATGTAGCAGTAGAGAACTTGAGTATTGCTGAAAAAAAGACAGATATTTTCGAAACTTTTCGTCTTGCACCCATCAGGACAATTTGCAAGAATATCAAATATAAAGGGAACAACAATTTATACTTCATGAGAAGAGAGTGCTGATTGGCTGGTTAGTGGAATCTAATTGGTAGAGGTGTTGCCATGGAGAATACACCAATTAACTGACAACTAATAATTAACTGCCAAGCTTTGTTTAAATTCAAACTAGGCAGATTGACTGTGATTGGTCAAGTCATAGCTCTGGGGAATGAAGCAGAGAATGACTGTTGCCTATTTTGTTTAGTTGAAACAGATGTAATGTGTGTACATATTCTTTCTGTCTGCAAAGAACAGGGCTCTGTGTGTGAATATATGTAGCTTCTAGCACGTATAAGTGCGTCACACTGCAAACCCAACTGATAATCTTAAATTTGTTGTCAGCATAATTCTTAGCACACTCAGGATTGTTTAGCAAATGTTGTCCAAGTGCGGAATCACATCTAATGTTGGACACTGTGTTTTGAGTTTTGCAAGCATGGGCTGGTTGGGTACAATCGGTACTTTGTCTTTTGCAAACAACCAAAGGGACATGCTTTTGATGCAATCTGGCAGTCTTTTGGACATATGGCCTACACGCCTAGCAACACACTGACATTGAAATTCATATACCGCCTTATTCATTTGTGTGATAGGAAGAACATTTTTTTGGCTTGAAGGCAGCATCCTGTTGGTGGTGAACACCACTCGTGTTGCTACTGCATAGTAGCAGCGTGAAACAGCTAGCTTCACCTGTTTCTCAAATTTTTGAGATACCTTACTTTTCCCGGGTAATCTGAGGGAGATTGGACACTTTTCATGACCGAAAGTGATGGCCTTAGGCCATTCATGTGTTTGCGCGACAGACAGTGAGCAATGACCTGATCCGGATAGCCATTATTTCGCAGGATGGCTTTGATGTGCCCTATTTCAGCATCAAACTTGCAAGGTGAGCAAATGGCTTTGGTTGCTGATAAAGCCAGTCTTATTGCATGTGGAACTGCAGGAACCACAATGCTTATATTGAACAGCGAATGTATGCTTGCATTGGATGGAAGTGGAGAGCCCCAGGCAGATTTCTCAACTAGCTCATCAAGAAGAGGGAGCTCATTTGATTGCTTCATTTCAAAGGTAAATTTGAGTGCAGGATGGGACCCATTAGGGTGTTTAAGGAAATTCTTACATGCAGTCTTACATTCTAACTGTCAGTCATCAGTTAACTGGCACATTATCCATGGAAACACCTCTACCAATCAGAGTCCATTTGCCAACCAATCAGCATTCTCTTCTCATGAAGTTTAAATTGTTGTTCCCTTTACATTTGCTATTCTTGCAAATTGTCCTGATGACTGCAAGATGAAAAGCTTTGACTACATGTATCTTTTTTCAACAATACTCAAGTACTTTGTTGTGTTGTTATGCAGGAAGCATGGCAGCCAGTTTGTGCCCAGCTAGGTCACAGAAAGGGAAATGTGATAACAGCCAGGTAACTGTTTCTTAATAATGCTACTTAAGGAATAAGTATTGGCCAGGACACCAGGGGTAATTTCCATGCTCTCCTTAAAATAATGCCATAAGAACATTAGAGCATAAGAAAATAAGAAGCAGGAGCAGGAGTAGGCCATTCAGCCCCTCAAGCCTGCCCCGCCATTCAATAAGATCATGGCTGATCTGCCCCAGGCCTCAACTTCTCTTACGTGCCAGCTCCTCATAGAGATCTCCATCAAAGATCTATCTACCTCCTCTTTAAATACTTTCAGTGATCTAGCCTCCACAACTCTCTGGGGTAGAGAATTCCAGACATTCACTACCCTCTGAGAGAAGAAGTTCCTTCGCATCTCAGTTTTAAATGAGTGTCCCCTTATTCTGTAACTATGTCCCCCTAGTTCAAGATTCCCCCATGGGGATCTTTCTTTCACATTCACCAGGCAGGGTAGACAGGGCCTCCAAAGAAATTTCTTACAGATAATTATATATTTTTAGTTTATTTCTGAAACTAAATCATCTAACTAATCCGATGGTTGTTTCACTTCATGCAGTTCTATTTACAAGAAGAAACTAATAGTGATTAACTTTATTTTCAACAGTCTCCAGAAATATCCAAGAGCTTCTTGAATAAACAGTACATGGGTTTGGTAGCATGGTGGTTACTTTATTAGACCAGTAATTGACAGTCTGGACTAATGATCCAGAGACATGGATTCATGAGAGATGGAAAATTCAAATTCAATTAAGTCAATCAATCTAGAATTAAAACACTAGTATCAGTAATGGTGAAATAAACGCAAACAGAATATGCTGTAAATAATCAGCGTGTGCCAGTATCTGTGGAGAGAGAAACAGAGTTAATGTTTCAAGTCCATGACTTAACAACAGAACAATAATGGTGACCATGCAACTACTGGACTGTCAACAAAACCCATCTGGTTCACTAATGTCCTTGAGGGAAGGAAATCCTTCATCCTTTCTAGTTTGGCCTACATGTGGTCCACAGTAATGTGGTTGACTCTTAACTGTCCTCCAAAATGGCCCAACAAAGCTCTCAATTGTCAGAAAGGCAGCACACCATCACCTTCTCAAGGCAGTTAGGAATGGGCAATAAATATTGGCCTTGTAAGCAACATCTTATGAATGAACTTTTAAAAATTCCAATCCCAATCACCTAGCTGATTGTCTAAATGTGGAAATGCATTCTTATCCTGAGGCAGATAGATTACTGATGGCTGGCGGAGCAAGGTGAATTAGTGATAAGAGTCAAAGGTTTGCTGATGTGAACGGGAAGTGAATGGAAATGGGAGGTAGCTGGATCAGGAATGGAAATGAATTAAATAATGATTGTGTGGAAACTAGGAGATATTAAAAAGCAATATGAAGTCTGGCCCAATTTGCATCACCTATACTTTCCCAGTTGTCCTTATAAAATACAATTCCAGCAAACACAGGGTTGCAGAATAAGCCCGATAATCAGAGTGCTTTTTTCTCAGTAGTTAGATACTGATTCTAGTTTAATTATTTTGCAATGGCTACAGTGTAAATGCTGTGATCTTGGGCTGTGCTAAGAGGACTGGCCTATGATGTTATGGTTTGATCTCCAATCTGTGGTCCCTTTCCCAGCTGCAAATTTATCTTTGTGTCACATCACTAATCCTTCAGGATGAATGCCATCAAGCACCAATTATATGGAGTGCCCTGAAATTGAATGCCCCAGTGTATTATAACATGCACGATTGTATGGGCATGACGCCCAAGTATTAATCTCACGTTTGCTTCAGGGAATGCTTTCAACCAGAGCAAGCTCTAGTTTTGCCATTACGATGCCAAGTGGCTGCTTGCTGAAACAATTTGATTTTACACAGTTCATGGCCTAATTGTCACCAATTACTTTTTGGGCTTTTACCGTGCCCAATGTGTACCAACAGAAATGTTGTTAAAACCTTTCTAATGACAAAACAAATCTTTTCCTTTAAACTACAGCAACACTTGAAGGCAAACCTGCCATTTAATGCACAGAAAACTCTCCCTATAACTCATCTGAGCAGCAACTCATTTTTAAAATTTGTTTATAGGATGTGGGTGTTGCTGGAAAGGACAGCACTTACTGCCCAGCAGGGCAGGAGCAAGGGTATTAGGCCTTTAGCCTTTCCCCCCTTCCCACCCCCCTACCCTTCCCCTTCCACAATTAACTTTTGAAAATGAATATTGTGTATTAGTATGAATACAAATTCTACATTTATAATTACAGGTTTATTTTACATGGAAAAGGAGAATATTATGATACTGATTGTACATTCTCATTGTTCTACACTTTTCACAGGATATGTACTAGAAGAAATGCACATTATAATGTATAATATGGCTCACATGATGTAATGCGATGTGTTTCTGTAAAATTACTGCATGACTTTACGCGCAATTTACACAATCAATAATCATTATGATAGAGTGGGCTAGATTAAGTTACATTCTTTGATATTATTTACTGGTACACAGTTTTGGAATAATCATGCAGATGAACAAATTTATAAAACTGGCGCATAAACTGTCCAGAATGTGCCACGTCCTTAGCCAAGCTGTTCCAGTACAGCTACAACACTGGTATCTACCCAGCTATGTAGAAAATTGCCCAGATATGTCCTGTAGACAAACAGCAGGACAAATCCAACCCAGCCAATTACTGCCCCTCAGTCTACTCTTGATCACAAGTAAATGGAAGGGGTCATCAACAGTGCATACAAGCAGCACTTGCTTAGCAATAATCTGCTCACTGACACCAGTTTGGGTTCCGCCAGGGCCACTCAGCTCCTGACCTCATTACAGCCTTGATTCAAACATGGATAAAAGAGCTGAACTCCTGAGGTGAGGTGAGAGTGATTGCCCTTGACATCGAGGCAGTACTTGACTGAATGTGGCCTCAAGGAGCTCTAACAAAACTGAAGTCAATAGGAATCAGGGGAAACCTCTCCGCTGGTTGGAGTCATACCTAGCACAAAGGAAGATGGTTGTGGTTGTTGGAGGTCAGTCATCTCAGCTCCGGGACATCATTGCAGGAGTTCCTCAGGGTAGTGTCCTCGGCCCAACTGCCTTCAGCTGCTTCATCAATGACCTTCCTTCCATCATAAGGTCAGAAGTGGGGATGTTCGCTGATGATTACACAATGTTCAGCAACATTCGCGACTCCTCAGATACTGAAGCTCTTCATGTCCAAATGCAGCAAGACCTGGACAATATCCAGGCTTGGGCTGGATATTGTGGCAAATAACATTCACACCACGCAAATGCCAGGCGATGAACATATCCAACAAGAGAGAATCTAACCATTGCCCCTTGATGTTCAATGGCATACCATCACTGAATCCCCCACTATTAACATCCTGGGGTTACCATTGACCAGAAATTGAACGGGATGAGCCATATAAATACTATGGCTACAAGAGCAGGTCAGAGGCCAGGAATCCTGCGACGCATAACTCACCTCCTGACTTCCCAAAGCATTATCTACAAGGCACAAGTCAGGATTGTGATGGAATACTCCCAGCTTGCCTAGATGAGTGCAGCTCCCACAACACTCAAGAAGCTTGACACTATCCAGGACAAAGCAGCCCATTTGATTGGCACCACATCCACAAACATTCACTCCCTCCACCACCAATGCATAGTAGCAGCAGTCTGTACTATCTACAAGATGCACTGCAGGAATTCACCAAGGCTCCTTCAACAGCTCCTTCCAAACCCATGACCACTACCATCTAGAAGGATAAGGGCAGCACATAGATGGGAACACCACCACCTGGAAGTTCCCGTCCAAGTCACTCACCATCCTGACTTGGAAATATATCGCCATTCCTTCACTGTCACTGGGTTAAAATCCTGGAACTCCCTCCCTAATAGCACTGTGGGTGTACCTACACCATAAGGACTGCAGCAGTTCAAGAAGGCAGCTCACCACCACCTTCTCAAGGGCAACTAGGGATGGGCAATAAATTCTGGCCCAGCCAGCAAAGCCCACATCATGTGAAAGAATTAAAAAAACTAAAAAAAATAAACAGAATGAAGAATATTATATGAAATTTTGGGAAAGACTGCAATATAAATACATGGAATTCTATATGTATGTCACTATATGTGCATGTTTATCTAGACCTTTCATTCTCACTGCTGAAGACTGTTTGTTCACTTATCTAGTTTCATGAATAGTTCATTCAGAGTTATGTTGCTCTAGGCGACCACCTAGTTTGCCTAATGGTTCCAACTGTCCTATTGCCCATCTCTAATTGCCCTGAGAAGCCTCTTCTTCAGGTTCTAGCTGTATTCCCAACAGTGTTCAAACTTGGTGCTGCTGGAACTATGGAGCTGCCAGCTAATCAGACTGACCAGCAGCTTTCCAAGGTGGGACCTCCTCCCAAGATGAGGGCCAATTACGTTCCTCCGTGCTTAATATTGCTGCATGGCAGCCAGCTTTTTAGTCAGGAGTGGGGACAAGGCATTCTGTGGAATCCAGCCCCTAGGGTGATGAGAGAGTGGAAGAGAGAGAATAAGCAGAAATAGATAGAAGGAGGAAAGAGGGGTCTGTGGTAGAGAGACTTAGAGAGAGAGAGAGAGAGAACGAGAGAGAGCATATGGCTGAGGAGTGAAATGGACAATAAGTGCAGGGAGAAAGAGACTGAGGCAAAAAGAGGGGCTGACAGGTAGAGCTAGGAAAGGTTGAAAGAAGAAGACAGAGAAATAACAGAGATAAACAGAAACACAGAGTAAGGAAGAGAGATATAGAGCAAGAGTGAATGAATGAGCGTGAGAGAAAGATGCGGTGGGAAAATAGAGGGCCAGGGAGAGAAAGAAACAAAAGCAGAGATGGATGGGGGACAAGAAGAAAGCAGTGAATCAGAAAGAGAGAGAAATGAGGAAGAGAGCAAAAGAGAGAAAAGATAAAGCAGAGGGAGACAGGCACAGAGAGAGATGGAAAGACAGACAGATTTTTTAATCTCACTTTATTCAGTTTAATATTTCTTGAACTTCTTATTATTTTATATAATAAGGGAGAGAAATAAATCTGAGGCAGAGAGAGGGGGAGCAAGATGGACAGTAGGAGAGGGCAGGGTATAGAGAAAAAGAGACAGAGAGAAAGGATGAGAGAGGGAGAGAGAAGGAGAGAGTGGGATAGAGAGAGGGCAAAAGAGACAGCAATAGAGAGAAAAGGCAAGAGAGGGAGAGATGGAGTGAGAGAGAGAAAGAAAGTTCACTTTACCTCATCATATCATCTTAGTCTATATTCCATTCTCTGTCACATGATTATCTAGCTTCCCCTTAAGGGCATCTTTGCTTTTCATCTCAACTACTCCATGTGGTAGTGAGTTCCACACTCTGAATAGAGAAATTTCTGCTGAATTCTTTTTTTGGATTTATTAATGATTATTTATCAATCCCCTTCATTATTTTAAAGATCTCTATTCAATCATTTACAGAGAAAAGAGCCCAATATGTTCAATCTTTATGGATACTTATAACCTTACAGTTCTAGTATCATCCTTACGAATCATTTTGCATCTTCTCCTGTGTCTCTACATCCTTTTCAGAATATGGAAGCAAGAACTGTTCGCAGTACTCCAAGTGTTTTCTAACCATGGTTCTATACATTGAACATAACTTCTCTACTTTTCAATTCTCTTACTCTAGTCACTGGGACATCATCTGTCAACAACCAAACAGAAAATGCATTGTGCCCAGGAGAAGGATGATCCACAACTCCCAGAATTGCCTGCCCCTGCCAGTAGATGGTGTTCAATGTCTTTCTACCTTAGTATTACTTGGGCTATGTTTGACCATGTCAATGTATCTTTCACTTGTTGAAATACCTAAGTATTATATTAGTGGTGATTGTCTATCTCACTCTGTTATATGTTTTTACACTATTTGAACATGTTGCTCTTTGGTCTCCATTAATTCCCCTCATGCTCTGCATCACTATCTCTTGGACTCTCCATTACCTCTGATTTGTCAAGCTACTTTTCTGAAATCCAGGAATGGATGGGCAGAAATTTCCTCCAATTAAGTATTTTTTTTACTCATTCATGGATGTGGGCAACACTGGCCAGGGCCAGCATTTATTACCCATCCCCTGTTGCCCTAGTTCACAGGGCATTTAAGAGCTAACCACGTGTAGGCTAGTAGATTTCCTTCCCTAAAGGAGATTAGTGAACCAGTTGGGTTTTAACAACAATCGACCATTGTTCTCATGGTCATCATCAGTCTTTTAATTCCAGGTTTTTATTGAATTCAAATCCCACCATCTGTCATGGCAGGATTTGAACCCAGGTCCCCAGAGCATTATCCTGGGTCTCTGGATTACTAGTCCAGCAACAGTACCACTATGCCATCACTTCTTCCTTCTTACTGCAAAATAACTCAAACTCAGTTTCCGAAAGGAATTATATCCCAGCAAGGAGTCAAACCATCCAGGAAGGAAGTGCAATCCATCCAAAAAATTATTGGGAAAATGATGAGGAAAAGAGAGAGTTTGAATGGTCATAAAATCAGTTCCAAAATAAACAAATGTTCAACTTTCTAGCAATTTCTGTGACTGCCCTCTATGGTGTGTGAAGATAATGACATGTTTAAATGGCAGGGAACATTATACCCATTTTATGCGCCAGTTATACCACCAGTTTGTGTGCTGAGCTGAAACAGCTTTGGATGCATCAAGGTACAATCAACAGTAAATGTCAGAAATTCAGACAAAAAGTAGCTGGAAACTCTCAGCAGATCAGGCAGCATCTGTGAAGAGGGAAACTGAGTTAGCGATTCAGGTCAATAACCTTTCAGCAGAACTGGAAGAAGTTAGAGATTTAACAGTTTGTTAGCATATGCAGAACCAGACAAAGGTTGGCGGGGGGGAAGGAAAGAGAAAATGGGAAAGATCTGTGATAGGATGTAGGCATTGAGTGTGGATCTCAGGAACGTCACATGCAGTGGATCAAGGAACACTGAATATCACAGAGGTGTCTACGATTAAGAGTTGATCCAAAGCGTGAAGGGTGGAATTTAATTTGGAATCCATAATGAATAAGTCAGTCAGAGACAGTAATTGGGATCTAATGGGAAAGAGTGCTGAGATGACTTTCAGTATCTGGTAACTTTCTAAGTTTTTATTTAGTTTTTTTTTGTTAAAACTGAATGTTCATATTGACTTTCTGCTAATAATGTAACTAGCTTTTGGAAGTCAGGCGCTGAAGTTCTTTGCAAGCTTGCACCCTGAAATCAATTATATTAAACCAGAATTAAATTGTATATCTGGTCTGTAAGACTTCTTATTTTCTTAATCCTAACTCTTCACTCAAATATTCAACTTCAATCCTTTTATCCAAGGCTTAGATTACTCGTAAATAAAGCTCTGGTCTCTTGTACTATATATAAATGTAACGGCCCAGAATATGCTGCGGCAGTGATTCTCATGGTGTGCAGCTGGTTTGGATTATTTCCTTCAATCTTCTGCTTCAAGTATTTTTGTACCACAAATTGCTGGAATTGTGAATTGGTAACGAGGTCAACAGGTTGTGTGGCACATTGGTGAACAATGGGAACAATGCTCTATCTCCTCAGTGCAGCACTGAGGGAGTGCTACACTGTCAAAAGTGCCAGCTCCCAAATGAGATGTTAAACAGAGGCCTCGTCTTCTTTCTCATGTGGACGTATGAGATCCCATTGCACTATTTTGAAGAAGAACAAAAAAGTTCTCCCCAGTGTCCTGGCTGATATTTATCCCTTAACCACCATTGTTAAAAACAGAAGATATGGTCGTGACCTCATTTCTGCTTGTGGGAGGTTGGCTGTTGATGTTACAAAAGTGATTTCACTTCAAAAGTACTTTGTTGGCTGTAATGCACTTTGGGACATCTGAGATCGTGAAAGGTGCTAGAAAGGCACAAATCTTTCTCTCTTAACCAATAACATTTATGGAAAGGAAAAGAAACAGTGATGGACAAAAAAAGCGATTAAGTAACTTAAAGTCAAATTAGACACAGAAAGAGAAATAAACAGGGACAGAAAGATTGGAATAGGTAGAAAGGAAAAAGAGACAGGAAATGTAAGAAAAAAAATTCAAATTCAAATTTTGTGCTGCCTCCTTGTCTAAATGATTCCAGCATGCAGTCCACTGTAGACTGCACTGGTGACTGGCTATACACTTAACAGGGGTTACAGCAGCGTGTGTGGCTGGTGAAATGCACAGCTAGCCTACTTCTCTTAAAGGCAAGCTGCACTTGAGCAACAGGAGCTTCTGTAATTGTATCTGGAAAGAAAAGCACAGCAAATAGAGCAACAGCAATGAGAAAGGGTACATAGCTTTTCTGATGTGGTGCTAAGTACTAAGTACTAAGTAAGGGAGGTGGAGAGGAGAAAAGGTGCCATGTTCCTATAGTTGGTTAGGAGATAGAGAAGGAATGAGAAGGGAATGGGAGTAGATGGCCGTGGTATTCAATTCCTGGAGGCTGACTCTGAAATAGGCTTATATTTCAGGATTTTCACCAAGAGAATACCATGATAGTTCATAACAACCGGAAGCATCCGTCACCACTGAGAACATTCAGGATGATGGTATGTTCCTGTCTTAAGCCCCTTCTCAAATCCCACCTCATCCTCATCCTACTATCTCACATGAAGTGCAAGCTGCAGATGGTGTGACCAAGGACCTCTTGCTTCCCGCCCCAACCGCTTTCCTATGCCAACCCTCCACTTCTGCATTTCCTCTTCAGGTATTCAAGAACTATGCCTACCCAGCAAGTGCAGCCTCATTGTGAAGATCGAGAGCTATGTCAGGCCTCTGATGAAGAAGTGGCATTACTCAGTCACAGCCACCAGTTCAGATCCTGGCATTGCGAGAGAGAACTTTAGAGGTTGGTATAGAGTTAGGATCAGCACGTGGTGAGTAATCAGACGCAAGTGAGTTACATTCAGACCAGGGGAAAAAGATAGTTCACGTGCCTGCTCACCAGAGAATAAGGTTGTAGACAGGTTCTGTTGCAGAGGACTCAGATGACGGCTTCAATGGGCGGCATACAGAAGAACGCAGGGTATACACACTTGAGATGCTTGCTGCATTGGCAGTCCTGCAACAGAGCCTCTTGTTACTGCCACAGAGTATGGAGGAATCCGGCTCCAACTTTGCACAGGGCTTCACTCAGAGCTTGGAGCCCATCCTTTCCACCGTGGAAGCAGAGGCCGACTCCAATGACTGCTTTTGTGGACCCACCCAGTCTGCTGGCTGCTGGCTCAGCTTCCATTGCGGCACAGGCAAAATCCATCCAACATCTCAGTGCTGCAGAGAAGGCTCAGAATGAGGTCAGGAGACCCATGCTTGTTGCCATGCAGGCCCAGCTTGGTACCATGCAGGCTCAGACAGCTGCCATTGGCTGTGAGCACCAGTGCTCAAAGGGAATTCACTATGGTGAATGGTTCAGTCGGAAGTGTTGATGGATAAAGGTGTATGGAATTTTTTTTCTGGTAGCTTGTATTTCAGGATTTTCACCAAGAGAATACCATGATGGTTCATAACAGATGGATTGAAAGTTGGGAATTGTAAGGCAACCATAATGTGGGGATAACATATCAGGGGAACTGGAGCCTGAGCATCTGCTCATAGACAGCTTGTCGGGAGAGAAGGTGTACTAGATGCCTCCTTTCTTCCCCCTCTGCTTCCCCCTCTTCCTGAGATGTCCCCTGCATGGCTTGTGTCAAAGACTCTGCCCGCCTGATCACAATGTTATGGAGGGAGAAGCAGACCACGGCAGGCTTGGCCACCTGTCCTGGTAAGTACTGGAGGGCTTGCCCCCGCCCCCACTCACCAAGACCAGACAGTGGACCATTACTTCGGCATGGCGATGGTTTAGCTGCATGACGTTCCTGGTTACTATAGGGCCCTCATTGTCTTCTCGCTGTCCTCATGTGGTCTGATGGTGGAGGGGATTCATGAGCCAGGTGTGAAACTGCTATTCCTTGTCACCCAGCAGCCACCTTCTGGTTTTTCATGGTGGACCAAAGATGGCAGGTACAGCTGACTGGTGCAATATGAATGCATTGAGGCTGCTGCCAGGATAGTGGGCATTCAGCAACAGGATCTTCTTGGCAGGTCACACATCAACTGTATGTTAATGGAGTGATATCCCTTGTGGTTGGTGTACCTCTCCCCATTAACATGTTGGGCCCGCAGATCCATATTTGTGCAGTCAATTGCACCCTGCACCATTGGGAATACCTCCAGCCTGGCAACTCTACATGGTCTCTTCTCTTGCTTCTCTTTGATTAGTGAGAAGCCTATGAAGTTCACTTTCAATCTATACAGGGCTTCTGTCACTTCCTAGATGCAGTGATTGATGACAAAATTTGAAATGTTTGTTAATGTTGCCTGTTCCCATCTGGGAGGATCTGCTGGTTTAGAAAGTTAGGAAGTCAGTGACCTTGACAGGCACTGGCAGTGCCTTCCTAACCCTTCTGTGATAAAGTAGCACATAACAAGCTTATTTAGAAAATAGAAGCATTTACTATTAAAGGGGCAAGGGGTAATTTAGGTACATATTGGCATGGTATGAGAAAACAGTGTGTAGTGGTAAACATAAAACAGAAAATGCTAGAAAAACTCAGCAGGTCTGACAGCATCTGTGGAGAGAGAAACAGAGTTAACGTTTCGAGTCCGAATGACAAGCATGACTGAAGAAGAGTCATGTGGACTCTCTCCACAGATGCTGTCAGACATGCTGAGTTTTTCCAGCATTTTCTGCTTTTATTTCATATTTTCAGCATCCTCAGTATTTTGCTTTTATCTTATTGTAGTGGTGAACAGATGTTTTAACTGGAGAGAAGTATGCAATGGCATCCCCTGGGAATTGGTCTTAGAGCCATTGCTTTTCTTGTTATATTTAAATGACCTGGACTTGAGTATAGGGAGTAAAATTCAAAGTTTGTGGAACAAACAAAACTTTGCAACATAGTGAGTAGTGAAGAAAATGTGAGCAGACTTCTGGTGGACTCAGATAGGCTGATGAAATGGGCAAACACATGGCAGATGCCATTAAATGTCGATGAAGGTGTGGTGATGCTGTTTGGGAGGAACAACATGGAGAGGCAGAATAAATTAAATGGTGCCATGGTCGGGGGGGGGGGGGGGGGGGGGGGGGGGGGGGGGGGGGGTGAAAAAGCAGAGGAAAATGGTAGTATGTATTGACAATTCTTTGAAGGTTGCGAGGCAAATTGATAAGGTAGTTAAGAAAGTGTGTGGGATACTTTGTTTTCGATGTATGGGCATTGAATACAAAAACAAAGATGTCATGCTAAACCCTTTATAAGTGATTTGTTAATTGTACAATTCTGGGCACCACCCTTTCAGCCTTGGAGAGGGTATAGAGTTGGTTACCAGAATCATGGCAGGGATGAGGGACTTCAGTTATGTGGAGAGATTGCAGAAGCTGGGGTTGTTCTTCTAAGAGCAGACAGAGTTATGGAGAAATATTAATAGGGGTGTTCAAAATGAAGAGGGATTTTACACAGCAAGTAAGGAGAAACTTTTCTCTGGCATGTGTGTAAGTAACCAGACGTCAACAGTTTAAGATATTTGACAAAAGAAGGATTTTCTTTGCACTGTACAGCTAAGATCTGGATTACATTACCTGAAAGGGTGATGGAATCCAACTCCATTGAACTTAGGGAAGTAAACTGGACACGAAGAGGACTAATTTGCAGGGTCATGGGGTGGGGTGGGGTGGAGGGGGTTGCAGAGGAGGCAATGGCAAACTACCACTGACAAAAAAGCTGCCAAGAAAGTGGCTCAGGAGGAAGCATCAGTAATGAACCAGCCTTCAGCCAGAGCACACATGACATGGCATTATAGGAGAAAGCTGGTGTGTGAGATTAAATTGCACAGTGCCTTTCAAAAAGCCAGCACAGGAACTTCAAGTCCTTCTGTGCTGCAAGATTCTATGATTCCAAACTGCTCCATGAAACGTACCTCTTTAACCAACCTTTTGGTCACTCTTCCCCAACCTCTCCCTGTGTGGGTCTGTAACAAATCTTGTTTGATAGATCTCCTGTGGAGCGCCATGGGACACCATACTATTTCAGAGGCGCTATATCAATGCAAGTTGTTGTGGCGGTGAGCTTGTGTGGCTGCGTCTGCGGAGGAGGTACTGAAGTCCAGGAATGGTCCTAATGGAGCCGGAGCAGAAAGGGGCCAGACCGATCACATCTGGCCTCTGTTGTCTCACAGAAAGCTCAACTGCGCTTGTCGCTCAGTGCAAGGGTGCCAGCTTCGGGCTGCTGTGTACGCCCGGATCCACTTTCATTCGCCGGAGATGACCTGTGAGATTGAGGAGACGCGATCCTGGATGTTAAAGGTCGCGAGGGCCGGTCTTTATTCTATTAATGGTTGGAGCAGTGCTCCAGTTTAGGGCGAGGTGCGCTCTGTTGTGGGTGCCTTCAGTCCAGACCCGCAGGCCTGATAAATCAATGCAAGAGGGAGTCTGGGTGCATTTTTGCTGGAACTAAAGGGAGCCGAAGCCTTCCGAGTGGTACTAACTTTCCTAAATGCCAGCTGGGGGTTGGGTGGGTCCCTTATCGTAAACAGAGGGTGGGGTGAAGCTCTACACATCCAAACTCGTGAATAAGTTGTTTGGAGAGCGGCTGTGTGTACATATATATAAAGACATAAAAAGTTTGGATGTAATTATGTTGACAAACCTTATCTTTCGTGTTTATATAAATTCAGCGCACTTATGTTTATTTTGTGTTTTACAAGGAGAGATTAAGCAGGGTCTCTGTGACCCAGAGTCGCATGTGACACGCAGCACCAGGAATATCTTCTCCAATTTATTTTGGGGTTTCTGGAGGAAGAAAGTGGTGTCAAGGACAGGTGGAAGGGGCCGAGCGGCCCTCAGTGCCACTCAATGCTGGGACCTCTGATCGGGTGGCATTTCTGTCTGAGCAGGGCAGCGGGGTCTCATTCCATATTTATAGAAAACTGTGTCGGAGCGGAAAAATCCCCAGAGGGACCTGTGAGGGAATCTGCATTATCAATGCTCCCTTCCTCTCCTCTGTGGATGGAGTTAGGAACAATAGGAGTGGCGAGAGAGAACACCAGGGGGACGTGGAGAAAGGTTGTTGTGTGTGTGTCTTGAGGGGGTGGGGGAGTGGGGGATGTATAAAGCACAAGAACAAACTCTAAAAGGGGAACTCACTGTTTCCTGTCACCAGTACACAGTTACAGCCCACTAGGCTGAAGGAGTGTTGCAGCAGGTCGCCATGAGCAGGAATGGCTATAATCTGCAGAGAATATGTGGGCAGCGAACCCGGGCAGGAGGTGAGTTACAATTCACAACTCCCCTCCTCAAACTTGCTAGGGACCAGCCGATGTAGCCAAATTGGGAGAAAGATGGCGAAAAGCGAGCCAAACTTCGATGCCTGTGCAAATACTTGGTGCGTGTCTTTGTTTTGCTCGCACCGGTTGTTTACCCGGCGACTGAGTCCCAGTTTAAACAACCCGCTGAGCACTGACTGGACAGGCGCTCCCAGCTACAAATAATCTTCCCCGTCGCTTCGGCTTTTAACAGGTGGCTGCGAATGCTGATCGAAGAGTAAACGAGCGAGGGGAGATTCAAATATCCGCGCTGCCCTCCTGCCAGTTAAAACCTTTTGCGTGTGATATAGGCTTCGAGATAATGTTAAATGCGCGCTGATTTACGAAGCTTCTCACGTTTAATTTCCGAAAGGTGCCTAAAAGGCATGACTGTAACTGGGCAATGTTCTAATACAGGAGTAATGTTTGATACTGTCAACGTACCGTATCGTGGAATGATAAAGCACATCAGCCAGGCCGTTCGGCCATCCTGATTGTGCCAGCTCTTTGAAAGAGCAGAATGAAAGGTTAGCCGAGTGATTTTTTTGAACCGAGTGTTCTGTGGCTATTTAAGTAGCAGTCAGTAATGACCAGTGTACGGGTATGGGGTTTATTATTGTAGACGGTACCTTTAAAAAAACAATAACAATTAATGGCAACTATGGGCGATAACTGCGGGCCAGAGAGTAACTTTCCTTGACGGTGAAGAGCATGGAGTTGGGACGGAAAGCTAGCTGGCCGTGTCTTCTCGGCCCTCTCGCTCCCATTCCCACGAAGATTGGGAGGGATCTTTCACGCGATGTCTGCTTGCCGAAACTGCTAGACATGGGCTTGGACCCGAGCCCGATTCTAAAAGTAACAACTGAGCACTTTAGAAAGTACAGTCGGCGGAGAGACGGTTCTTTGGGAGTCGGCAGTAGCAAGCGGGAGACGGAAACGAGCTGACACACACAGGGAGAGAAAGGGAGAGAGAGAAAGAGAGAGAGAGAGAGAAAGAGACAGCAGCTGTCTGTTTTCTTAAGGGGGAAAAGTGCGCTGGCTCTTCGCATTGTTTCCGAGCTGAGCAAGTGGGATCCTCACTGTGAGTTTTATGATATTACAAACGTGCTCCATACAGAGCGACTTTAACTGGCTAAATCTATCCTGCACTTGCGCAAAGCTTAAGTTTATGCTTTAAAGGGACATTATAAATTCTGCACAATCTGTTTTGTCTCATATGTGGTTGTCCTTTGGTATGGTTTTGTTTCACTCTGTGGGAAAGTTGTCAGGTTGGAGGTGTTACTTTCCCCGAGGGGGGTAATCTACAACAGAATAAAACCCACTACCCCAGGCCTCGTATTTTCCATCCTCGTTTATTACTTTAGCCATATTTAAAATTGTAGCAACCCATTTTTTTTTTGGTGGGTGGGGGGGTGGGGGGTAGGAGAGAAGGCTATTTTTTTTAAAAAAGGCACCCTTACGGCCATTATCTGAGCAGAAACGGTACCACTCGGTTCTCAACGTTTTCTGCCTGGTCACCGACAGTATCTACCCCAACCACACTCCCTGTTAAGTGTCCTACATGACAGGGTAACTGAACTGGCACAGGATACTGACGTGCACAGTGGAAGGATAGGGGGCAACCACTCCGGGAATTTTCTCGAAAGCGAGATACAAGTGTCCTTTGGTGCTTTTTTGGAGCACCCAAAGGGCCGAGACCGAGAAATTGCTCAGTGAAAATTCCGCTGTTATACCCAGGCTGTTATGTGCCGCTTGCTATTAAGTAACTGGGAAGAAAGAACGCGCGAGAATGATTGGCTGGGTTAATGGGGCAGAGAGTCTCAGGTTGCACCGCCAGAAATATCGAGGCTCCTCTCGCCTTAGTGCCAACCGCAGGTTAAGAAAGTGTTCTCCGAGCCGGTACAAATGTCTCCGGTTCAATACCCGCATACCCAAGGGGCAGCAGGAAGTGGACTGACTCTCCAGGTTGCAGTTGCTATGGTGACTCCTGTACACACGTTTTATTTTCTACTTTGGATGATGAAAACCGGACTCCAATTCGTTGTGTTTTTTTTTGGGGGGGGGGGGGGGTTTGGCTCGAGGCTCAAAACTTTCAGGACTCCCTTTAAATATATCTGTCAGCGCACGGTGGAAGCCTCCATCAAATGTAATGAATACGTGTCGTCCTGACCCTCGATTTCCACGAATGTGGCGAATGCCATTACATCAGCAATAAATAGCAGATACTCCCGTTACCCCTGACGTCAAACAAGCAATGTTCTTACAGGGTAAAATGTTTCCCCTAGCTGAGGGGGTGGGCTCTAGAACCAAGGGACACGGTCTCAGAATTCAGGGGCAGGCCATTTAAGACTGAGATGAGGAGGAATTTCTTCACTCAGAGGGTGGTGAATCTTTGGAGTTCCTTACCCTGGAGGGATGTCAAGGCTCAGTCATTGAGTATGTTCAAGACTGAGATTGATAAGATTTCTAGATACTAATGGCATCATGGGATATTGGGATAGCGCAGAGAATGGTGTTGAGATAGAAGATCAGCCATGATCTAGTTCAAGCTTGTCCAACATGCGGCTTATGGGCTAGATGTAGCCCTCAGTTTTCAAAATGCAGGTAAGTGCAGTGGAAGATTATGAAAGAAACCGTTCCTCCAATCACAGGCCGCTTCTGTCCTGCCTTTGCTGCTGATTGGCTCACGAGTGCATGGGGGGGGGGGCGGGAAGGGGGATGCGTGGTGAGGATGAAGAGACTCTTTGCCCAGGGGTGTGTGTGGAGAGAGAGGGTGTGTGTAGGAGAGAGAATGAGTGAGGGAGTGTGGGAGAGAGAATGAGTGTGGGAGAGAGATTGAGGGAGTGAGGGAGTGTGGGAGAGAGATTGAGTGAGAGTGAGGAAGTGTGGGAGAGAGATTGAGTGAGGGAGTGTGGAAGAGAGATTGAGTGACTGAGGGAGTGAGGGAGAGGGAGTGTGGGAGGGAGGGAGAGAGAATGAATGAGGGAGGGAGTGTGGGAGATGGAGTGAGAGACTGTGGGAGAGAGATTGAGTGAGGGAGTGTGGGAGAGAGATTGAGGGAGTGAGGGAGTGTGGGAGAGAGATTGAGGGAGTGAGGGAGTGTGGGAGAGAGATTGAGGGAGTGAGGGAGTGTGGGAGAGAGATTGAGGGAGTGTGGGAGGGAGATTGAGGGAGTGTGGGAGGGAGATTGAGGGAGTGAGGGAGTGCGGGAGAGTGATTAAGGGAGTGAGGGAGTGTGGGAGAGAGATTGAGGGAGTGTGGGAGAGAAATTGAGGGAGTGAGGGAGTGTGGGAGAGAATGTGAGCGAGTGTGGGAGAGAGATTGAGAGAGGGAGTGTGGGAGATTGAGGGAGAGAGTGTGGAAGAATGAGTGAGTGAGGGAGTGTGGGAGAGAGAATGAGTGAGTGAGGGAGTGTAGGAGAGAGAATGAGTGAGGGAGCGTGGGAGAGAGAATGAGTGAGTGAGAGAGTGTGGGAGAGAGATTGAGGGAGTAAGAATGAGTTTATGAAGGGGAGAGAATGAGGGATTGTGGGAGTGAGTGAGTGTGGGTATGTATCTGGCTCTGGCAGTCTCGGGATTCCCACTGTCCCTCACCCCGACACACCAACACACAATCACACTCACTCCACACAGCTGGGGCTGAGTGAGAACGAAGAGACTAGGAGTGAGCCAGACAACAGACACTGTCCCTCTCACAATCTAATGGTGGTCTTTATTAATTACTCTTTTTAATTAACAATTTATCGCTTTGACATTGCTTTATTTTTGCTCAGCAAGCTGCTTCCTTTCTTCATATCTCAACTTTATTTTGAAATTCTGGTTTAGTGTTGTGCCAAAACCCACCTTTCTGAAATTTGCTCATTTCCCCTTGAGAGAGAAGAAAATAGAAATGTGACCCCCATTCCCCCCATCGCCCAAGTGGAAAGGCTGGACAAGCCTGATCTAGTCGAACGGCGTTGCCGGTTCTAGGGGCTAATTGCCCTACTTCTGCTCCTATGTTATATTGGCACCCACTTGCAAAGCCTAACTGCTTCTAACTAAACGACCACATATCCAATGCCCAAGTAGTAACACCTCTCTTGTTTCATTGCTGTGAGCTGAAGGATATCTTGCTGTACAGAATCAAAGAATGATGCAATGCAGAATCATTGCACATCGGCCCTTTCGGCCCATCGTGCCAGTACCAGCTCTTTGGCAGAGCTAGCCAATTGATCCCATTCCTTTGATCTTTCCCCCATCACCCTGCATTTATCTTCCTTTCAAGAGTTTATCCAATTCCCTTTGAACTTTAGTATTGAATATGCACGCACCATCGTGTTATGGCTTGCATTTCAGATCACAGTGTATAAACAAATCTTTCCTTCTGTCCCTTAAATCTTTTTTTTGGGGGGTTAGCGCTCTTGGGCCATTGAAACAGTAGCCGCTCATCTACTCTACGAGCCCCGTTTTATCTCATATTGCGCAAAATGCCTCTCTTTGCGTGTTTTTTTTTCCCAGCCCGATCCTCAGTTTGACTGTTCCGACCTTTACCTCTTCAATTCAGATTCGCAGTTGTTTTACTTTGGACAAATCGCTGAATGCGATGCCTGAAAATGCGCTAGGAAGAGTGCGCAATGCTTGCAGGAATCAGGTGCTGGAGGTACCCATTGTCGATTGGCTGCCAATCAATCCAAGAGCGTTTGAATTTATCGCCAATCATCGGTGTTAGATTTTGTTAACAGCAATCCCCGCGTAAAAAAACCCCCAGATCCTGCCACACTATACAATGACCGGTTTCTTTACTCGATCTACCTATCAGACGCCCAATGTGGCCGTTTGACAATAGCGTTATGTAGGAAATGTCCAGGTGAGCTTGCGGATTACAGCTTTTAATAAAGACCACGGTATAACTCTGGGTAAGTGAATGGGATTTGAAAGAGTTAAAATCTCGCTCGTTACCCGGTTCACTTTATTTCCATGGTGCATTGCCACCCGTGCAATTGACAAACATGAGCTCAACATCCCTTTTTTTTTAAATTAAAAAATCTTCCAAAGTGCTCGGTACCATTCGTCTGTACATGTTTTGGAGAGAGATGAAAATCTAAAGAAATCCGAGTGAGGATGTTGCGCCCCCAATCGATGCGACATTTATCTATAGATATATCAGATTTATCAACCAGCTAACGGAATTGAACTACAAAGAACTGCCACCCCTTTCCGCCTGCTGGATTAAAAATGTGTCCAAGGGGAATCCCAGTTGGTTCATAAGATGATCCGATGCTTTTGAAAGATAGTTTTACAAATCTATTTTTAAATTAGTTCTGGTGGTGTTCTAACGACCATAAACAAAATAGCTTGTGCAATGATCCAGTGGTGTAGTTGTCCATTGCTATCTGCATTGCAGAGTGCTCCTGTCATATAAAGACTGTTAGCACCAAATCATTGGCATTCGTTGCATGGTCACAGACCCATATACAGGATTTCGCTGATGCCCAGTGCATCTAGAGACCTGAGCTATGGTATAAATAGTGCACACAATGGGATACAGTTTAATCCGCCAGTCAAAAAGTTCCGGCTCTTGATCTCTGAAATTGTGATTTATGAAGGCCCACCTGTGCGTGGAATAAATTGGGTTATTTGTCCCGTGCCTTGGCTGTGTATGGTCCTTACTCAGCACATCGATGAATTATTTTCAAATGATTTTTTTTTAGAAAAAGGACGACTAAATTATGAACGGTTTTTCCGATTTCCTGTTAAGCTAATAGGAAAGGTAATTGAAACGATGAGTATAAATGTAATCGTAGAATTAGATAAAATGTATAGCATTGGAAAAGGCCATTCGGCCCAACTGGTATGTGCTAGTATTTATGCTCTGCTCAAGCCTCCTCCCACCCTACTTCATCTAATCCAATCTGCAGATCTTTTTCTCTTTCCCCTCGTGTACTTATTTAGCTGTCCCTTAAAGGTCTTTATGCTATTTCCCTCAGCTGCTCCACGTGATAGCATGTGCTACATTCTAACCACTCCCATGGGTAAAGAAGCTGCTCCTTAATTCTGAATTGGACTTATGAGTAACTATTTTATATTTATGGCTCCTAGTTTTGGATTTCCTCACTAGTGGAAACATTTCAAATCTCTTCATAATTTTAAAGACTTCTATTAGGTTGCCCCATTAACCTTCACTTTTCCGGACAAAATAACCCTTGGCCTGTTCAGTCTTTCCTGGTAGTTGTAACCTCTCAGTTCTGGTATTATCCTTGTAAATCCTTTTACCCCCTTCTCCAATGCTAAATGCCTCACTATCTTTTTTGTAAGATGGTTTCTAGAACTGTGCACAGTACTCTAGATGTTGACCAGCCAAGCTTCTGTACAACTTTAACATAACTTCTCTGTAAATTATAAATTGTAAGTAAATAAATAATTATTCCTCTAGCGATGAGCCTCAATACTTTGCATTTTGTGGCCCTGATAACATGCATTGGAACTTTTGAAGATTTGGGCAATTGTGTCTCTAGATACATTTAACTTCTCTCCCATTTAGAGTGTTATTTTCCAAGGATGATGTAGCCTCCTTGTTCTTCCTACCACAGTGCACCACTCCACGCTTATCTATGTTAAAGTTAATTATAAATGCCCAAATAGCTTGTTACATTTCTGGAGAAAGATGAGGTTAAGAGATATCATGGAAAAGCAGGACTGAGATTAACTGCAAAGGGCCAAATTACATTTTCCTGTTTACAAAATTTGTTTTGTTCCTAAAACATTCTTGCAAACCACATATTATCAGGAGCCAATGTGAATATGCAAAGAATAAGGCGAGAAGCAATGAAGCTGTTCCTCTATTTGTGTGGATTCAAGTTTACAATATAATAATGGTTTTATTCTATCACTGTTTTTCTCTTCTCAATCTCATTATATTGTTTCTTGCAATTAATGTGCTGTTCTTTCTTGCCTGTTCCTTTTATTTCTCTCCTGTTTCTTTCTATGTTTCTCTAACACCTTCTTCTATGTTGCAATCCATATTTCCTATTTTCACTTTTATATTCACCTTTCAAGTCTCCATTGCCTCAAATAAAATCCTAGCACAAATATGATCACTGAAATTCTCACTTAAAAACTATTTCTCATATCAATCTCTTACCCATTTTCATAGATTGGACAATCCAAAGAATCATTTATCTCATCTCTATTCCGATCAATGGTGCTGTCAAATAAAGTAATTGGCAGAGTGAGTAATCAAATTGGCCCACTTGATAAAGGCCTAAAATAGTCCTGTAAATTCATATTTTCTTTAGTAGCTTTCATTGCCCTGCAGTATTTGATACATCTGTATCAGATTCAGATGCCATTACCACCTGGAAATGATGTGGTTTACCTCTTATGCAAAATAAAGATTTTGCTTCATTATGTTAAACATGCCTGCAACTCCAGCATTAATTTTTGTCTACTCTGCTACCCCTCAGCATGTTACATATGTTCGATTCTCCTTGCCCTTGGGTGCACTTGTTTCTGTCCCACTTGTTCCAATATGTGTAAAGGCCGAAAATATCTGATATTGAAACAAGAGTATACAAATGAAAATATATTGAAATGTTACAACAATATATAATAGGCAACTTTCAACACATCAAACCATGGAAATCTACAACAGGGAAAGAGGGTATTTAGTTAACTGTGTCTTTACATTTGCATTCTAAAACTAACCCCAGTGCTTCGTTTTCTCTCCATAGCCCTGCATCTTTTTCTGTTTCAAATATTAATCCAATTTTACCTTACAAGATGTAATGCAATCTGACTCAATCACTACCTGTGGTGAAGCATTCCATGCTTTAGCAACCCATCCGTAAATGTATTATTCCTAACCTCTCTCCCTAGTCTTTTAATTACAATTTTAAATGCATACATTAAAAAGCAAATATCCATCTTTCCTTTGTTAACCTGGCTTGAAAGTTGTGCAAGTGATGGTTGGAGCAGCTCTTGTTGACACTATCCAAGTACAGCAGAAGGTAAAGGATGGTCAATTTGGTTTGATTTTCCTTGTAGTAGTTGCTAGTGAGGTACCTATAATATATATAAGTATGTACAACAACCAGCCAGTTTGGTTTGTCTCTCGTGAGTATGTTATTAAGGCCTGCTCCACTTGCTGATCGTTAAGTGTACAATTCAACTATAAACACTGCCATACAACCAGCCTCCATTCTTGCTGCCTTTGACATGATTCTCATTCATCACCACCCACTCAGTCATATGATATGATCATTTTGTTCCACCTCGTTAACCATTATAGGTGCATGCCATTCTCTTTTAAACCCAACTCTCTGACCAAATGCTTGATCACCCTTCATCATCACTTCTTTGTCTTGTCATTTGTTTACTTCACTTCTCTGTTTAGAGCCTTGAGATGGTTATGTATGATAAAGCAGATATATAAATGCAAGTTGCTTTCTGTCATGCCAGTGCTGTAATGGTATCAACTTTTGAGGTGACAGTACTGAGTGAATACATTGCTTCACCCTCCTGAACATTTATGGCTTGTACTTGGATTGCCAAAAGAATTTTTTAAATGCTATTAATGCAACAGATATTTTGAACAGCACAGATTGTTAATCTGATTGAACTGCTCGATGATTGTAACCTCCTCTGACCTTAGGACCCTATCCTTCCCAACATCATCAGACTAAATCTTAAATGATAGAAACAGGTGGGCTGGGGTTCGGGTAATATATTAAAACTTTAAAAATCTTACAGAGGACCCAACCCAATCCCAAACCACAAGTTTCCAGATTTAACAGAGGCAGGGCAAAGTGTAGGAAACCAGTCAGCTCCCAGGATGCCAGTTAGCTAATTTAACATTTTGCTGGGTCTGGCAGTCTTTGATCAAACCTGATTTGCTATTTTAACCCTGGCCAACTGGATTTCCCATGCCTCAACTGAAGAGAGGTGAGGGCAACTTTGGGTGAAGGTAATTGCTTCCTTCCAGCTACCCAAGCTCACCCCATCCCCTCCAAAATCTGATAACCTATCCCCTCATTGGGAAGTGCCACAAGGATCAGATCCCCTCTTCCAAGGTCAGTTTTTGGACCCAAACTCAAGGTCCCACTAAGAACAGGAGGCAACTTACCTGCAGTTGCATTTTGTTCCTGATTGCTTACTCCCTGGCTGGAAAACAACTCTGTCAATCAGGCTGACTTCTGCAGGTAACCTGGCAAATCAAAACTACACACACGGGGAGAGCTGAATTCCTTGGTTTCCTAACAGAAACTATCCCCCTCATACTATGCAACCCACCCCTCTCAAAATTCAGCCCATGTACTTCCAACTCTGACCTCTTGTGTGTCCTCTCTTCCTTTCACCCACCAAAAGTAGCAGTGTCTTCAGCCACTGAGCTCCGTACTCTTGAAATCGCTCCATAAATCCTTCCCCTCTCCACTTCACTCTCTTCCTCATTAAAATCCTTCTTTTGTCCAAATATTTGGTCACCCCTTCCCAAAATGGATACTGTATAAAATATAAATAATGTAGCTACAAGAGGCACGGTATTCCGAGGCAAGTAATTCACCTCTTCACCCCATCATCATGAAGGCACAAATCAGGAGTGTAATGGAATACTCCTCACTTGCCTGGATGAGCCAAGCCTCAACAACACTCAAGAAGCTCCACACCATCCAGGACAAAGCAGACTGCTTGATCAGACCTGTTCCACCATCTTAAATATTCATTCCTTTCACCACCATCGCTTAATGGCACCAGTGTGTACTTTTTACAAGATGCACTGCAGCAACTCGCCAAGGCTTCTTCGACAGCACCTTCCAAACCTACGACGTCTACCACCCAGAAGAACAAGGGCAGCAGATGCATTAGAACACCACCACCTGCAAGTTTCCCTCCAAGCCACACACCACCCTGACTTGGAACTATATTGCCATTCCTTAACTGTTGCTGGGTCAAATTCCTGGCACTACATCTCTCATAGCATTGTGGGTGTACCTACACTACATGGACTGCAGTCGTTCAAGAAGGCAACTCACCACCACCTTCTCAAAGGCAATTGGGAATGGGCAATAATACTGTCTTTCCAGCAGAGATCATATTCCAAGAACATTTTTTAAAAAATCTCCTTCTTTGGCTTGAAGTTCATTTTTGGCTGATGATACCTTCATGAACTGCCATGGATATTTTATTACATTAAGAATCTTATAAAAATGCAAATTATTGCTGTTATTTGATACTGATCACAGTATATGTCTACCTAAAGTAAATGCCAAGAATACATTTTTCAGCAAATCCAGTCATTGTCTTCTGCTACTGTTTATTGTCATTTGCAGCTTGGCATATACATGATATTGCTCTGTGCCTGTTTCATATCTCTGAACAGCATTTTGTCCAGAATTTCCCAGTGCATGTGTGCATTTTGTCTATTTCCATGGAGTGTATAGTAACCTTCATTGCCTTTCATGTATAAATCACTGTGGGACAACCTTTAGAAACCTAGACCATTGGCCAGAACATTAAATTAGTGTGCTAGCCAAAAGCAAGAATTACATGCAACATTAGAAATTAACATCGCAGTTTCAATATTAACACTTAGATTAGCAACAACAATTTTCTGCCAAAGAAAAAATAAAGCAAATGGGACAGAAATAAGCACACTGCTAGACCGTAAGATGTCTTTTTGTGTGCAGCCCCTCCCCAGAATGGGGAACATGCTTTTCTATACAGTCATGAGACACATGTTTGTGCCTATCATTTTGTCACCCAGATAAATAGAAAATCCGAAGGCCGGATAGCAACATTGATCCATATCAACTATCATCCTTCTGTAACTGGTGATGAGTTTCTTTTCAAGATACTTGTCCAACAATATCTTGAATGGATTTAAGCTATATTCCCCTACAATTTCCCTTAGTAAGCAATTATAAAGCTGACACTTCTAGTGAGACAGTACTTTCTCACATCCTGCCTAAATTTAATTCATTTCAGCATATAGTCATGACCCTTTGTTTTGCTATCCTGTCTCTGACCTTGTGCATCCTTAAGTTTATTTATCGGAAAAACTCCATCAATCAATTTGAATATCTGTGACCTTCTGATCGCAGTTGTGCTGCTGCTTAAGTA
This sequence comes from Carcharodon carcharias, assembly GCF_017639515.1. NCBI lineage: Eukaryota > Metazoa > Chordata > Chondrichthyes > Lamniformes > Lamnidae > Carcharodon > Carcharodon carcharias. The sequence continues at coordinate 23,430,475 of NC_054476.1, forward strand.
GCTGAGTGCAAGTCAGGCACATTCCCATCGCAAAGGCACTCAACCTGGATAATAATGATAGGACCACAGACTACTTCATTGCTGGAGAGAAGCAGCTCATCAATGTACCCAGAATGAATTGCAGAAATTAGTAGGAGCTTTTGGTCCTGGTGACCTTGTTACCAATTTGTGCTCCAATCTTTCACTCATACCAGTTTTCCACAAGATAGGAGTTCATAAAGATTCATGCATTGGAATGGATGTGAATTCAAGACGACATATCTGGGCAATGGACATTCAAAATCAACTCATCTCTCCATGGTACATGAGAATATAAGAAATAGGAGCAGGAGTAGGCCATATGGCCCTTTGGTCCTACTCTGCATTCAATAAGATCATGGCTGGTCACCTACCTCAACTGCACTTTCCTACTTTCTTCTCATATCCCTCAATTTCCTAGTGTGCAAAAACCTGCCAATTTCAGTCTTGAATATACTCAATGAGCATCCACAGCCATTCAGTGTAGAGAATTCCAAAGATTCCTAAACATCTGAGTGAAGAAATTTCAGAATCACAGAACTGTTATGCCGCAGAAGGAAGCCATTCAGCCCATCATATCTGCATTGGCTCTCCAAATGAGCAATTCCCTTAGTGCGATTCTCCTGCCTTCTCTCATAACCCTGCACATTCTTCCCTTTCAGATAACAGTCTAAATCCCTTTTGAATGTTTTGATTGAACCTGTCTCCACCACCCGCTCAGACAGTGCATTCCAAAATTTAACCACTCGCTGTGCAAACAAGTTTTTCCGCAAGTCGCTTTTGCTTCTTTTACCAATTACTTTAAATCTGTGCCCTCTCGTTCTTGATCATTTCACAAGTGGGGACAATTTCTCCATATCTACCCTGTCCAGATACCTCAGGATTTTGAACACCTCTATGAAATCTCCTCTCAGCCTTCTTTTCTCCATCGAAAACAGGCCTAACTACTCCAACTACTCCAATCTATCTTCTTAACTGAAGTTCCTCATCCCTGGAACCATTCTTGTGAATCTTTTCTGCACTTTCTCCAATGTCTTTACATCCTTCCTTTAGTGTGGCACCCAGAACTGGATGCACTACTCCAGCTGAGGCCAAACTAGCATTCTATGCATAACCTCAACATAGTTCAGCATAACCTCCTTGCTTGTGTACTCTATGCCCCTGTTAATAAAGCCCAGGATACTGTATGCTTTATTAACTGCTCTCTCAACCTGTCCTGCCATTTTCAATGACTTATGCAGATTTATAGCCAGGTGCCTCTGCTCCTGTAGCCCCTTTAGAATGTGCTCTTTATTTTATGTTTACCCTCCATGTGTTTCCTACCAAAATGAATTACTTCACATTTCTCTGTATTGAACTTCACCTGCCATCTGTCTGCCCACTCCACCAACTCGTCTATGCTCTTTTGAAGTTCTACGCTATCCTCCTCACAGTTCACAGTGCTTCCAAGTTTTGTACTATCCACAAACTTTAAAATTGTGCCCTGTACACCAAGGTCTAGAGGTAATTAATATATAACAGGAAAAGCAAGGGTTCCAACACTGACCCCTGAGGAACTCCATTACAAACCTTCCTCCTGCACACAAAACATCCATTAACCACTACTCTCTGTTTACTGTCACTCAGCCAATTTCATATCTATGTTTCATTTACCTGCTTTATTCCATGAGCTATAGCTTTGCTCACAAGTTTGTTGTGTGGCACAGTATTGAACACCTTTTGGAAGTCCATGTACACAAAATCAACTGCATTGCCCTCATCAACCCGCTCTGTTACCTCTTCAAAAAAAACTCTAGCAAGTTAGTTAACATGATTTTCCCTTAAGAAATCCATGCTGGCTTTGCTTAATTTCTCCTCATCTCAGTCGTAAACAGCCAGCCTCTTATCATTAGACTGTGAACCCCAGCTCCATATTGTCCAGCCAGGGTAAACAGCCTCCCAGCATCGACAGATCCCACAAACAACAATGGAATAAACGTCCAGTATATCTGTTTTGATTGATTTAAGGTACTCCTTAAAACGTACCTCTTAGACCAAGCATTTGGTCACCTGTCCTAATGGGGGGAATTTTCCGTTCCAGAGACTAATTGTGGTAGAGGGCGGGTTTCACAGCGCGTTTCCCACTGGGTGGTGGGATGGCAAATCACGCTCACTTTCAGGCTCAAAAGCTCATTAATTATGCATCGGTGAGTAGCTCTCCAAATCACATGGTGGGCCAGGCACTGATTTATGCGCCTCGCCATTACCTAATGGGTCAAAGGTCCGGCACCATATTTAAACACCACCAGAACGCACACATTATCCTCAAGGAAACTCCTTGATATGGCTCGACCAAAGGAAAAAGCTGCTCCCAAGTTCAGCAATGACGCCCTTGAGACCCTCGTCTGTGGAGTCTGCCAGCACCAGGATGTCCACTGCCCGAGGGATGGCTCCAGGAGGCCCACCTGCCTAATCTCACCAGCCTGGGAGGCTGTTGCATGGGAGATCAGCTCCTCAGGTACCTGCCCGAAAAATGCTATCCAGTGAAGGAAGAGGATGAATGATCTCATTCACTCCGCCAGGGTAATGCAACCTTCAGCTCACTCCAGTCTCACACTCTCATAATGACATCATGCACTCAAAGGGTTACACTGCTCAGGGATCTCACACAACATTAGTGAGGGAGACATCAGCACTGATTGTCACATGGATACTTTAACATCACCAGCATCTCAGCCATCATGCTGCCCAAACTTCATCCTCAGCTGTTACTGGGGAGGGCTCAGCACACACAGCAGACATGCATGTTTCCCAACCTTTTCTCCATCTCTTCTCATCAGGTTCCATTCCATTTATCTTCACGCAGGCCAAGCTCACCCACAACTGGAAAGTGATATCCCAGATGGGAGGAGGGACGGCAGACGTCCAGGAGCTGTCCCAGTTTGAGAAGGATGTCGCTGAGCTGGCAGGCAGATGAAGGCAGGATTGGCCTTTCCCAGAAAGCCAGCATGGATGAGCCCTCCATGAGTTGATCACAACCTGATAATCACAGTGAGTGACATGCAATGTTGTGTTCTGCCTCCTTATGAGCTAAATATATCTTCTCTCTCTTACAGGCACCAGCAGGTCCAGACAGAGCTCCAGACCAGCCATAAGCGCCAGCCCCCAGACCATCTCAGAGGAGGATACCGAGGATGCATCAGATGAAGAACCCTCGCTGCATCCGTCTGCACCCTCCACCAGCACAGAGATACACATCGCTATGGGTCATGGATCTAGATTAGGCTCGGGGTCACTTTCTGGAGAACTCCTCACTAACATGTCTCCACAGCAGTCAGAGGCAGTGACAGCCCAGGTCTCTGACACTCGGAGGACTGCTGGAGATCAGGCACCCGCTGAGTCCAAGTCAGATGATAAGCCTCTGCAAGTGGCCGTCTCTAACATGCTGGATGTGCAATGACAGGCAACGGAAAATCAGGTCGAGTTGTGAGAGGCAGTCAACAGACTACAGCGAAGGATGGAGGAGCCTGTCCATATTCTGTCTGATGCCATGGCTCTGATATATGAGTGCCTCGAGTTCTCCATGGGAAGGGGGTGGCCGTCTTGGAGACCTTAGTCCAGCAGGGCCTGCCATATTTGCGCTTGGACCTGCACTCCATCGCTATAGCCATTGGTCGCATCCATCAGTGGCGAGGTGAGAGAGGGCGGGGCACCTTGGCCTCCCTCCAGGAGCCCCTTCTCTTCTGGGAGTCAGGCAGGGGCCCTCAGGCATTCATTGGGACAAGGACCAGCAGCTGGTGTTATGATCACCAGCTGATGTTACCACTGGACAAGCCTGATACCAGAGTGGAACCCAGCTTGATGGATCCTAAATTTTAATTTGTTTGATGGAAATGGGCTACTGAATAGAGTTACAGGAATCAGCTGATGAACTTTTAACAGAAGAATAAAACATTTAGTTAACAAGAAAAATGAACTATATTACAATACTCCTTCACCCACAACTATACCTTCACAGATATATATATATATTTGTAACAGTACAAAATCTATCTTATACTCTAATGTCCTGAGTAAGTATACAGTCCATGTACCAATAGGCACCCTGTGATCAGATATACCATACTCTGAAACCAAGTGACAGATGCCACCTCAACCAGATGCTATGGATCTCTCATGAACTCCTCCCAGACGCTTGTCACACTGTGAACCAACCAGTCTCTCTGAATTCCTTCTTTATCACAAGGGGTTTCCAATCACCACTCTCTCTCACCAACTCAGCTGTCAACAGTACAATTGCTTCACATGTCCATAGCAAGGAGTTACAGACCTTCAGTTGTCTCTTTGGACCTTCTTGCCTCTTCAAGCTGTTCTCAATTTAAATTTGCTTTCTGCAGCTTTTGTCTCTAAATCTGAAGCTTGAAGCTTTTCTCTCTGCCCCTCACTCTTAACTTCACTTGACAGGACCTTTTCCAGGTTCCTATCCTTCCTTTGACTAGAAGGTCTTCTTTGGACATTTCTCATTTCCACTCCCCTGGATTTTGGGGTTTTCCTTAGCTTGGGACTGGCTATCTGTCCCCTTCTAGGCTTCTGTTTGGCAGCTGTCTTCCAAACCAGTTGTACTCCAACAGATTCTGAATCAAACTGCTGTCTTTCTTCTTGTGTGTGTGTTTATGGCAAGGGACCTGCCTCTTTGGGACCCTGTTGCTCGGCTATAGCCCAATTCTTCTACCCTTGCATTTGGTTAACTTCTTAAGCTGTAAACTCTCATTAGAAATGCAAGCACCTTTTTATAGTGAAACTAAAACCACACTTGACCTTTTTAACACAGAAATACAAATCAAGCTTAAACTTTAAAGCTAAAACTCATTCCTAACACCCACAAATACCAATATAACTCACTTAAACAGTCTCTATTTCCTAACACTGGAGACCCTGGGGCCATTCATCCAAGTGGCTCAGAGAGTGGCCTGCCGATCTCAATCCCCTCTGCCTGTGACCCCATCACCTGCAGCTATACAGACTGAGGAGGGTGCACCTTCCTCATAGCAGGAGATCCAAGCAGGCCAGGGCCCTCCAGGTCTCAGCCCTCTAAAGAACACCTGCCAAAGTCACCAAAGACAACTGGGCATAGCAGTCAGCAGTCAGCAGGCTGCCACCACCTCTGCTGTGAATATCAGGGATGCATCAAGACGTAGCAGTAGGGTTAGAAAAATTAAGTAACTTTTACATCACTTCTGGGTCACAGGAGTTCAATCACTGTATGTATCATGCACATTTTTAAATACATTTGCTCTTCATGAGAATGGTTTTTGTCATTTGAAAGCTTCATGCATATGCATTTATGTGCCCTCCTATTACAAGGATGAGCCATGCTCCCACTCAGCAATTGCCTCCCTTTGTGAGCCTCACATTCATGGGATGTGAAGCTGAGTAATAATAGTTACTTGACCTTTGTGTTATGTTGAGATGTGTCAAGTTCTTTCCTGGAAGTGCTTGCAAACTGCATTAGTAACTTCTTCTTCTCACAAGACAACATGATGTTTTCTTTTAATTCATTCACAGGAGGTGGGCTTCCCTGGCTGGGCCAGCATTTATTACCCATCCCTAGTTGCCCTTGAGAAGGTGGTGGTGAGCTGCCTTCTTGAACTGCTGCAGTCCATGTGGTGTAGGCACACCAACAGTGCTGTTCGGAAGGGAGTTCTGGGATTTTGACCCAGCAACAGTGAAGGAATAGCAATATATTTCCAAGTCAGGATGGTGAGCGGTTGTTGGTTTGGTAGGTGCTGTTGAAGGAGCCTTGGTGAGTTCCTGCAGTGCATCTTGTAGATGGTACACACTGCTACTGTGCATTGGTGGTGGGGGGAGTGGTGGTGGGTTTGTGGATGTGGTGCCAATCAAGCAGGCTGCTTTGTCCTGGATGCTATCAAGCTTCTTGAGTGTTGTGGGAGCTGTATTCATCCAGGCAAGTGGAGAGTATCCCATCGTACTCTTGATTTATGCTTTGTAGATGGTGGACAGGCTTTGGGGAGTCAGGAGGTGAGTTAATTGTCTGACCTGCTCTTGTAGCCACAGTATTTATATGGCTAGTCCAGTTCAGTTTCTGGTCAATGGTAACCCCCAGGATGTTGATAGTGGTGTTTCAGTGATGGTAATGTCATTGAACATCAAGGGGCGATGGTTAGATTGTCTCTTGTTGGAGATGGTCATTCCCTGGCACTTGTGGGGCGCTAATGTTACTTGCCACTTGTCAGCCCAAATCTGCATATTGTCCAGGTCCTGCTGTATTTGGACATGGACTGCTTCAGTATCTGAGGAATTGCGAATGGTGCTTAACATTGTGCAATCATCAGCAAACATCTCCACTTCTGACCATATGATGGAAGGAAGATCATTGATGAAGCAGATGAAGATGGTTGGGCCGAGCACAGTACCCTGAGGACCTCCTGCAGTGATGTCCAG